>NC_140938.1:64662566-64855066 GCF_014529385.1 Adiantum capillus-veneris | reverse complement strand
CAAGTATATCAAAAGTGACTCAACCTTAAAATACCTTGTACTAGCAGTGTGAACCATCAAAAGATTAAAATCTTGCAAATTTGGGCAATGGAAGAATAATAGCGAGTTATTTTCCCTTCTTCAAAAACGCAAAATTTTCATCAATTAAGAAAGCCACATGTTAAACTATTTGTGTATTGAGCAAGGAACTTTTCAACTAGGGAATTCACCTTTTATGAAGAGTTAACCACCTAACAATAACAAAAATGGTAATAAATTTAAGAGACCACCTCATCCAAGAGGAGGAGGAGACCAACGACCCCAAGGAAGAGCTCATGCAACAGATGTCAAGGTGCTAGAGGCAACAAAAATCAAGCAAATATATATGTTCGTGCTACAATCAAACATCAAGAAGCTAAGAAACATTAAGAACCCCAGTACAGTGTCAAGGTAAACATTTTAACTTATTTATTGATTTTGAGAGTACACATTTTTTAATCTCTTCTAGATGCATTAGAAACCTCATTCTACATGAATGACCTAATACTGACATTAATGAAATTAGCTATGGATACGAAAGTTAAATCTTCTACTTCGGCAGGTGACTAGAATTTTGCTTTGGATGATCATAAAACTTTAGCTCATTTTACGGTCTTACCCATAGGAGTCTATGTAAGAATTTTAAGGATGGATTTGGTTAAGAGGAATGATGCTCACTTACATTGTAAGCATACTTTGTTGACTCTTGCAAATGAACACAACTGTAGGGTTATCATTACCAAAAAATAGAGAAAAACCTAAACTTCAACTTGTAAACTTTACTAACTTACTAAAATGCTATGGAAAGGATGAGATGGTTTATGTTGTAAAGCTTAAGCCAGTAGAGAAGAAGTCAAAAATACCTGATCTTGAGTGGCTTGCTGAATTTAATGATGTGTCTTTTGAAGATTTTTTAGAGTTACCAAGTGTGAAGTTGATCATGCAATCAATTTGATTCTAGGAGGAACCAATATCTCGAAGACCATACAAAATGTCTGCACTAGAGTCTCTAAAACTCAAAGAGTAACTTACCTTCTTGACCAAGGTTTCATTCAACCTAGCGTTTCTCCATGGAGTAGTCTTCTTCTTTTTAATCGGAAGAAGAACGGTACTCTGCACCTTTGTACCAAGACTATCATGGATTAAAGCAGGTACAATAAGAGAATAAGTATGCAATACCTAGGATTGTTGAGTTACTTGATCAACTATATGGAGCTTCTATTTTCACAAATATTGACCTTTAGTCATGTTATTATCAAATAAGAACCAAAGAGGACGATATACCAAAGATAGGGTTCAACACTCGATTTGGACATTATGAATTTACCATTATTCCCTTGGGACTTACAAATACGTTAGCAACTTTCTTTTGGCTACCTAGGACCTTGATACTTGCTTAAACCCTTGGACCTGCACTTGTTCACACCTCTGGCACTGTTTAGCACTACTTCTGGCCTCGAACAACTTTGTATGTACCATCATTGCCCAACCCCCTCGTTGAACATTTATGTTCGACCAAAAGCATATTTACAAAACTTTAGAAACTAATACACCAAACTGACAACTGAAAGCACTTGCAAAACCACAACCGTATGTACAAGCTATGTACAAAAAGCTTCATTTCCTCTCGCACACTGCATACTTTAGGTGGGTTGCCCACCCCCCTTGGTTACAATCTGTTGATGCACCTCAAGCACTAGACTTATTTCAAAATATAGCTTGAGCCGCACATCGTTCACCCTATGCCTAAGAAGCTTACCATTTGCCGTTACCAGCTGATAGGTCCCATTCGAAAAGGCCTTTTGCACTTTGTACACCCATCCACTTCTTTTTGAACTTATTTTGGAACGTGAAGTCCATGTAACTCTTGTACTTTGTGAGTAGGTCTCCCTCTTTGATCTTCTTGTCTGGCAAGTTCTGATTGAACTTAGCGATCCGCTTCTCTCTCTGCTTCACATAGTAGTCCGCTGCTGCATCCCTGTCCATTTGCAAAGCCTCTAGACTGGCTGTCCGATCCTGTAGAACCTCCTATTGAGTGGCATTGATACGCCACATACCTCTCAAAGCTCCTAACTGTGCATGCACTAGCAATACAGCCTCCTTACCATAGACTAGCTCAAACAGAGTGAAATTTGTAGCCACTTTGTAGGATGTCCTGTGTGCCCATAGACACTTCTCTAGATTTATTTCCCACTCAGCTTCCTGCCTATACACATACTTTGTCAACATTTTGATGGTTTGCCCATTGGCACTCTCTACTAGACCATTGCACTGGGGTTGATAGGGTGAGGAAAATTGATGCTGAATCTTTAACTTCTCCACTAATGAACGCATTAGCTTTCTTCTAAACCCCTAACACCTATAAAAAACTAGCACCCACGAAACCTCAAAATGGCAACAAATGTTATCAAACACAAACTGAGCTACCACAATAGCGTTCACTTCCTTCACAGCCTTGGCCTTGACCCACCTTGTAAGGTAGTCAATGGATACCACCACATATTTCTTGCCACTTGTAGACTTTGGGACTGGACCTATGGCATCCAAACCCCACTTCTCAAAAGCACTTTGTGTGATGATGACACCCTGCAACTCCACTACCAACATCTTTCACCTATAGTTTGACAATCGTGGCATGCCTTGCACCAATAATGCACCTCCTTCACTATGGAAGGCCACCAAAAACCTGCTCTCAGCACTCAAAATAGAATGTGGTATTTACCCTAATGTCCGCTCTCTTCATGGCATTGCTCCAGCACCATACCTATCTCTTCCTTATACAACACTCTCCCTAGCACTCCGTCACACCCATAGTTCATCAAATATTCATCTACCAGTGTGAATTTGTGGGCCTTCTGCACCACTCTTCTTCTTTGCAACTTGGATAAATCCTTTGGTCATTGCCCTGTACTAAAAAAAACCTTCAATCTCCTTTAGAGTCTCCCTGCCTACATAAGTGATTGGGGCCACATATAGGCCTGCAACATGCACCTGCACTTTGCTACTTGCTATCTGGTCTGCCTCATGGTTCTGTTCTCTCCTCACATGCTTGATTTGAAAAAACTTCAACATCTTCTTAATGGAAAAGAAACACCGCTTCAAAGAATCCTGCTTTACCTACCATTGGCCTATGATGACTAGCACGACATCTCCCTAAACCAACCAACCGAGAAATGCCAAACTCTACACACTACTTCAAACCCAAATGCAAAGTAAGATACTTCACCTCATTATTGGTGTGGACATCCTCCAGATCATAAGCTTTTGAAAATATGGCTTTGCCGTGCCATGGGTCGTGTATCACCACACCTCCACCTACCTTCTGCAATATACTTCGATATGCTCCGTCAAACCACATTGTAAAGGCATTCTCCAAATCAGGCTCCTCTTTAGCTTTGTCTCGCACCATTCTTTGATAGACTGGCAAATCAACAACCTTATTGACAAGAATGTCCGCCATGTGAGACCGACTTGTGTGGTCTACTGTGAACTCAAACTCAAACTCTTGTAGCTCCAACACCCACTTCATAATCTTCTTTCCTGGCTTCAAATGTAGTACTACCTCTGGCAACAGATTGTTAGCTATCAACACAAAACATTTGTACACAATTAAATGCACTTTATTGGCAGGCGAAGACCAAAGCTATCACCCATTGCTCTGCTTCAGTGTAGGTAGTCTCTCTTGGGTTAATCACCCTGCTCTCAAAGTATATAGATTTGTAGTTTCTCCCTACCTTCTGCAGTAAAACAGCTTCGATAGCAACCGTGCCTACTGTCATAGATACATAAAAGTCGTCCTCTTGATTGGGAGGACACACCGCTGGCAATTGACACAAAATTTCCTTGACCCATCAAAAGCTTCGTGAGCTTCCTCATCCCACTCATAACCATGCACCTGTTGAGCCCTCTTTTGAAGAGGATGCACACATTGCGATAACATCCAAAAGAAGCATGATAAATAATTTAGCATTTGATGGTCGCTCCATCAACACCATCGCTTTCACATTCTTGGGATCAACCTCTATACCATTTTGCAACACCACATGACCCAACAACTATGTTCGAGGCTGTCCTAGTTTGCACTTCTTGGGGTTCAATTGAGCTCCTTCTTCATCAAGGCTTTGAAAGCATAACTGCAACTTTGACAGGTGCTCCACTCTTGAGATGTAACAACCTATATCATCCATGAAGACCCTAATAAAGCAGCCCAAGTAGGGGCCAAGTACCCTGTCTTGAAAAGTAGCATATGCATTCACCATTCTGAACGGCATCCTGCGATAAGCAAAAACAACCCCATGGAGAGATGAACATGGTCTTCAGCTGGTCCTCAAGTGCAATCCCTATCTGAAATACCCCAAAAAACCATCCATTATTGAGTATCTCTCATGCCCAACCACGTGGTTTAGGATCTCATCTTGAAACGACAATGGGTAGTGATTTCTCCTGGTTGCCACATTTAGTGGCTTGTAGTCGACACATACCCACCATTTCCCATTCTTCTTAGGGGTTATAACCACTAGTGAGACCCACTCTGACTCCATCACAGGGTAAATGATACCTGCGTCCAACAACTTATTGATCTCCTGCAAAAGTGCCTCCTTTTGGATCTCCCCTAGTCTTTTCAACTTTTGTGCTTTAGGTCTATGTCCCTCCTTGAGTACAATCTTGTGCTCTACCCCTTTTGCACCTTGCAAATCTTTTTATTCCATCGCCAACAAGTTAGGATAGGACTCACACAGTTGTACATAATCCTCCTTCTCACCCTTGGTCAAATCCTCACTTAACATGCTTGAAACCTCCTCTATGCTTAAACCATGAGCTTGAGACTGCATACCTTTTCCCTTAGGAGGGGAGTCATCTATGGTGACTCCAAACAAATTCGTGTCTATCTTCAACATGTCATCCTCGCTATCCTCTTCCTCTGTGCTAGTGTAGACTTCATCATAGGTTGTCTTTGTCTCGTACTCATAGATTGTTGTATCATCTTCATCTTTGGATGCCATGGGACAAGAACTTCTCATTTTTGGTCTTCAAATCTAGCACAATCTGTCTCGCTTTCTCTCTGTCAGGCAAAGTAAACACTTTGCTATCCCAATCCTGCTTAGCACCTATTGCCAAAAGCCACAACCTACCCAAAATGATTGGGTAAGCATTATCACCTGCCTTCATCACGAAGAAATCTATCGGGCATCTATGCTCATCACCTTGACCTTCACATCCTGCACCACACCCATGCATCTAGCTTTAGTATGGTTGGCCATCCTCATGCCCACATTCAACTTGGCTATCACCTTGACTCCTGTCTCCTTCATGGATGCTTCTGTCATGACACAAACCTCTGCTCCACCGTCTATATAGGCCTGTACGTGCATCCTTTTCTCTATGACCGCATCTACCAGTGGAAGAACATCAATCGGGCTACCTACCCTCAATGACATGTTTTGCACTGCGTGTACATTCTCCTTAGCTCTTGGAAGCTTAGTGCTAACACTCGTAGACCATTGCCTTCTCAATTTTGGATTGAAAGCCAACATTTGATCAAAAGTAATGTTTTCTTTTTGATTTTGCACATCATTTCTAGGTTGTACTTGGGGTATCCGCGTCCCAACTGGAAATCCACTTGCTTGATTTTGCAATGTCTCCTTCTTTTACTAGTCTCAGACTGCTCTCTACCCTCGTACACCTTCTCTTTACCCTTGCAAGCTCTGGTCTCCCGCTTGGCCTCTGTCTCTCTTTCTGCTCTTGCCCTTTTGTTGGCCAAAACTTCAACATCCTGCTTATCCACCCCGATAATATTCACCCTTGGGACTTCACCTTCATTCGGAGGAGCTGGCTGCACATGATTCTCCAATGCCTGCTCTCTTGGACCATTGAATTTTCCTTGAACTTGTCTATCAAGCAACGGGTAAATGACTCCTCTCTCTCTTGGCGGTTGAGGAAAATCAGGAGCATAATAGTGCAACATCACAATTTACGTGTGACCCCACAATTGCCTTGGACCTCATTCCAATTGGAGGGCACTAGGACCCTTTTTGGGGTCCCACCCGAAAGGGGGACTTAGTGCCCCCACAAAGCGACGCCACACTCTAAACTAGTGAGGGTGGTGGAGGGTCTCTCAACAAACCCCTTGGAATTTCCTTAAGGTTGCATTTCTTAGAGTCTCTTTTTTTTGAGGGGTGAGGACCCTTAGAGACTTATTTGAAAATTTTAGAAGACCGTCTCTTTATTGAAGGGAATAAAACGTCCCAAGACATCTTCCTTTTAGAGTGTGTGTGTCTCCTCTCTTCCCTCCAAAGAAAAGGATCTTTGAGAACACCTTACAGCCCCAATCCCCCACTCTATCCTAACCGAGGCTTGTTTGTTTTATTTAAGAATGCTTGAACTTGGGAAAGAAGATATATAAGGGACAGAGTGTCAAGACAAGCACACCTAAAAAGTGTACCATCCATAGGCTACAAGAGGGGCATTCACACACTACCTATCTCCCTAGAACTTCTTGATGGAGCCAGCCACACATGTGGAATTGTTTTTAATAGGTTTATTAATTGGACATCTATGACATGTAAGAATCCCTCGTGACACATGTCTTCCACCATGGACTAACTCTTGTTTTTTGTGTGGTGACAAGTAACATAGGAATATTTACTTAATAGACCTACTCAAGGATCTACCTACTCATGTCTTCTAGCTGTCCCTCTCTAGACCATTTTACACACACACACACACACACACACACACACACACACACACACACACACACACACACACACACACACACACACACACACACACACACACACACACACACACACAGGGGGAGAGAGAGAGAGAGAGAGAGAGAGAGAGAGAGAGAGAGAGAGAGAGAGAGAGAGAGAGAGAGAGAGAGAGAGAGAGGACTCACCTCTACAAGAAAGGTTTGAGGAGGTTGCGCGTGCAACAAAAAATTGTGTGTGGGCAAAATTGAGGAGTAGCCTTTTGTTTGGGATTTTTTAATCGTCAATATGGATGTAAAAATCTATGTCTAAAACGAGATCTCAATTTCCACGCATATTGTGATGCGTGTTTCGATGGAAATTTAGACATAAGTTTTTGATTGCCTTTTTGATGCCCATCATTTCATGTTGAAATAGACGTCAAAAACCCTTTAAATGTCAAAAAACCCATCGTCAAAACACCCCTTGTCTCTTGTAGTGTATTTTTTGGCTAGCTCAGAAATAGACTCTTACTCCTACCATGATGAAGTCACAACCTTGTCCCACTCTTCACAATCTCTCCTTTTCCCAATGGCAATATTCGATACCTTGATTTCTTGAATAATCTTCATAAACCTTGCTCTTTCAATGCAGTTCTCAAAAAGTTGACAGTTCGTGGCTTTCCATACGTGTTTAAAGTAGTAGAACCTAGCAATTTGCGTACTGATGAGTAGTGGTTGGCTCCTGATTGTCTTCCCCCCCCCAAAAGGATATTTCTCGTAGAACTTAATCTTCCATGTCTTTTGAATCCACTTGCAAATCTTCCCTGCCAGGCCACATATCCCCGGATAGCCCTTGAATAGATGGGGGAGGTTCTCACTTGCTGATCTGCATTGTGGACATCTATCCGGCCCAATCCCTCTAGCTAGGACCTTCACCCCAGTTGGGGTAGGGCACCCCATAGCAGTTTCCAAATAAAGATCTTCATCCCAAGCGGCTATTTTGGGCACCATATGTTCTCAACAACTAACACCCATGTTGCCTCTAGCCAGTGCTTGCCTCATTATTTGTTCAAGGGGTAGAACCAATCAAGCAAAGCCATGAGGCTGTTGTACACCTCCCTGGTGTGTCGTTTATGGAAATGTCTATCTATAGGCCACCATCAAGCTTTCCAATCAAACCTAGATTTGCAGGATGACATATAGCATTTGTTCAGCCGTTCTAAAACTCTATTGTCCAGCAATCTCTCAGTCCCATTGAGCAAGAAATGGGAGGCTAGTTGGTTGGATTCTTTCTAGTCTTGCTGCTGCTGAAGTCCCAAAACTAGCCTAGACAATTAAGCCCTTTGTTGTTCATCTTTCTGGACACCTCCCTCTAGGCAAGGTTTAACAAGATGCTTCCCACCTTAGACAACCTAGGGGACCAGTGAGACATCAAGTTGTGGAAGTATCTGTTGGGTTCAAGCCCTGTATCGTGTACCCATGGGAACATAACCCTGTAGCATGCAACTGCAACTCCACTACTTTTAGAAGTGTGCATGGAACTTTTCTTTATATTGTAAGGGTTTCACAAGAAATATACACACAAAAAGTAGCGTTATTTTTCTACTGTGTCGAGTCTTTCTCTCTCTCTCTCTCTCTCTCTCTCTCTCTCTCTCTCTCTTTGTCTCTTCCTCATTTATGCTGTATCTACTCCTTGCCATGGCACTGCTCAGGCTGCATCCACCCTAGCTACATCCCCAACACATGGTATCAGAGCTTTGGCTCAACCTTGGCACTCGACACAAGCAATGCGGGTACAACCGCTTACGAAAGGAGCGAGCAGCATGTCGACTTGCATCAAATTGCACAAAATTGCATGAACAACATCGCCCTGGCTTGCTGACGCGATCTCGACTCTTGAGCGACTTCAAATTCGGCCTCTACAGGCTCTCTTTTTCATCAAATCACCATCTGCACTGTGTCGGCGTCTGCAACACAGAGCTCGTTTGATTTGGTTTATTTCACACTTTAATAAGTGTGACCAACCTCAATTAACCCCTTAAGAGGGATTCACACCCACACAAGCATCTCTGAGGCATAAATAAAGCCTATGACTTCAAGCTTCTCAACACCATGTTTACCGACAAGTGAAGAAGGATTTCTGTGCGTCGAGCATTTTGAACGTCCATCATATGGTAAGGCAAGCGAGTATGCACTTTCCTACAACATTTCAAAATGCTGCCAATGATGGTAGCAGTGGTAACAATGATAAGGACACGTTTCATCAAGGCTCCCAAATGGGCATTTTGCATCTTAATTTACATGCAGCACCTCTCTCAAACGCGTATGCCAAGTATACCAGTTTAGTGGTTCGGATATAGCTAGCAATGCGGCAAGTGATGCAGACCATGACGATTTTCTTCAAAGCACTCAATATATCAGTAAATGCTACACCATAAAGATCTCCTTCGAGGTTGCAGTACAAGTTTTCACAACTTAGTTTACCAATTCAGTGTTATACTATTGTTTTGTCATAAACTTTGTCAAAGCTTTTTCTTTTACATTGTCAGTTATTGTCATGCTTGTCAGCTATCATCATATCAAAATTTGTACGGGATATAGAAACTACCATCCATAAATGGTAAGACCTCCCAATTTTTTTCAGTTCTTAGCCTATTTTTACCGCTTATCGTGAGGTTACTGGGTACACCTTAAACCCAAGGTTTGGAAGTAAACCAAAAACTCCATTTTTGGTAGCTAATTTTTGACCTACACGCTATCTGTTCAAGGGGGGGTTCTACTGACATAGCACCAGGTTATGGATACACCAAAAATCCTTGGTTGTGAGAGAACCTAAAAGTCACGGTTGACGAGTACACCAAAAACTCGAGGTATCATGAGAAGGCCTGTCTAGTTCGGGCTTGAGAGGGGGATTGTTGGGTTCAAGCCTTGTATCGTCTACTCATGGGAACATAACCCTGTAGCATGCAACTACAACTCCACTACTTTTAGAAGTGTGCATGACACTTTTCTTTATATTGTAAGGGTTTCACAAGAAATATACACACAAAAAGTAGTGTTATTTTTCTACCGTGTCGAGTCTTTCTCTCTCTCTCTCTCTCTCTCTCTCTCTTCCTCGATCCTGCTGCATCTCCTCCTTGCCATGGTACTGCTCAGGGTGCATCCACCCTAGCTACATCCCCAATAGTATCTAGTTACCTCTCCCCATTCCAAGGCCTCCGCCGCTTTGTGTCACTTTCAAGGTAGCTCACCAGTTAATCCCCAAAGCTTCAAGTTAGCCCACTAAAGGGCAAGTAACTTGTCGTTTAAATCTAGCCCTTTCCACTGGCCACCTTGTGAGTACAATTTAGCATTGTCGAACATGGCCTTAGTCATCACAACCCAAGGTTGTTCTTGCTTTGTGATTGTAGCCACAAACATGGTCCACTGGGCCTCCGCGTGTGTACTAGGGTTTAGAATTCCGAGACCACCTTGCCTAACCGGCCTCCCTATGGCCTCCCAACTTTCCCGTTGCCAATGAAGAGAGTCTTTATTGTTGTTTTCCTAGAGGAATCTCTTCAACTGGTTTGAGGAACTCCTTCCAGTTGCATTTGGAAATATCTAGCTATGGGCCATGATAAGTAAGGGAGCATAAAAGAATTGATCACTTTGAATTTTCTCTCAAAAGGGAGGAGAATATACTCCCACCTTCTCAATTTGCTCCTTATCTTATCCAATACCCATGAGAATCTTGTCCTGTGGATTCTATCCACCCCTAGAGGGACTCCCAGGTGTCTAAATACCTTCCCTTTGGATACAATCTCCCCGAATCACCTTTCGAGATTTAACGAGTCATCTTCAAAGAGAGATATCAATATGGAATTTTCAATATTGCACTTTGACCCTGACGCAATTGCATATGTTTGCACAATCTCAAGAGCCTTCCTAATCACCTGAGGAAAAGCTTTGAGAAAGAGTAGTGAATCATCCGCAAACAACTTTGCCAGAAGTTGGTTGTTATTGGGAAGGGATAGCCCTTGGATCTCCCCTCTTGCAGCACTATCTTTAAGCATTGTCACCAAAGGATTAATCCTTCCCTTTCTAACCTAAATGTGGACATTACACCTAAATCAACTCCCCCAAAATCGTAAGCACAGAATGCAAATAGAAGCTTTTCAAGAAAATGCCTTTACTATGTACATTTAACTAAACATTACTTTCGAGAAATAATTAACCTAATTTTTACAATCAATGCACTCTTAGAGATGATATTTCTAAACATGGAGCTCAACGAGCATATTGTTTTTAGATGGGCCTTGCTAGTACCTCCTACAACCAATGCATTCCAAGAGACAACATCCTAGACATGAACCTTGTATACCTTTTGAGATTTTTACAAAATTCTTGACTAAAATACCCGTTGTATGCATTTGCCTATTCTGATTTCATAGCACATACTTGCAACATGCAAGCACATGTGACTACTTTTGGAGTTAAGTGTGAGGGATGCAGTGTGCCTATGCTCGTGCATGTGGGAAGGGAAGAAGAGAAGAGGAGTAATTGGGGAAAATAGCACTCTAGAAGGAGAGAGTGTGTGATGCCTTTACTGTATATTAAATAGTATTAGTGAGTTAGTATGATGAATGTATTAGTTAAACATGGATAAGGAGAAATTAGCAAAGGAGGTACCCAATAAATTAACCTATTATCCTTCCTGCAATTGCTACATTGTTTCCATGCACGACTATGTCACTTGTATCAAGAAAAGGTATACAACACCATGGAATAATTAAAAGAAATCTTTGGTTTTATCTTGTCTAAGAGCCCTTGGTCAGATTTCAAAAGGATACCACTAAAACTAGTAGATAGATGGTTGTATTGCTACGTATAGTGATTGTAAGAATATTGAGAGAATGATCTTATCTATTATCCCTTATCAATTGAAAACTTTAATTCTTGAAAGCACAATTGTGAAGGATCACAGAAGTGAACTTTGACACATATTGAGTGATTGGTCAATAGCTGGATCATACCCCTAAAAATGCCACTCCTATAGACACAATCGGTTCTATAGAGTAAGCAGAATATCCTCTCAAGCTAGAATCTTATTCATAAACAAATCATTTAAACAATCATATCTCTTGCTTTCACCTCGGAACTTAGCTATGGAGTAGGCTACTTGCACGTGCATGTGAAGTGGGGAAGGATACCGTCTAGCTTTGATACTAGTTGTGAGAGAGGTGGTGTGACTTTGCGCATGCGTGCAAGAAGGGGAAGAAGAAGAGAAGAGTCATTGGGGGAAACGACACATTAGAAGGAGAGAGTGTGTGTTGCCTTTGTTTTATATGAGAAGGGTAAAATATTTCTACTAAGTTAGTAGGTGGAGGCTATTGAAGGTGCCATGAGAAGCGTGTGCAAGTGCAAGTGCAAGAGCAGAGAGAGAGAGAGAGAGAGAGAGAGAGAGAGAGAGAGAGAGAGAGAGAGAGAGAGAGAGAGAGAGAGAGAGAGAGAGAGAGAGAGAGAGAGAGAGAGAGAGCTGCTTTGGGTGGAGTGCACAACATTATTATCCTGTTTTGCAGATCCTTATTCTGTTGTATTAAAGAATAAGTGTATACATGGGTTAAGTTAGTAGATGGGTTAGTAGTAAGTGGGATGTCCGGCCAGTTGGCCTGAATCCCAACAAACTCCCACTTGAAGGCCAACGCAGCCCAAGTGACCTGGTAGTGGCTTCAACCTATACCCATCAACTCACTGCAATGTGTAAACCGTTCCACAGCTAATCCTTTCATCAAAGCATTTGCTGGGTTGTCGTCAGTGTGTACCTTGACCAAATCAATGAGCTTTTTAGCCAAGAAATCTCTCACGAGATGATACCTGACTTCAATGTGTTTCGATTTGGAGTGAAACACGCAATTCCTTGCCAATGCAAGAGCACTCTAACTATCACAATATATCACTGGAGTCTCATCAATGCCAAGATTTCTGACCAAGCGAGATAACCATACAGCCTCTTTACTTGCATCCGACAATGCAACGTACTCTGCTTCTGTTGTGGAAGACAACGTACAAACTTGAAGACATGACCTCCAAGATACTTCTCCTCCAGCAAATATGAAGACATAGCCAGATGTCAATCTCCTATTGTCGACACAACCCGCATAGTCTGCATCCGCATAACCCACGATGGATGCATCATTGTTCGCGAAGTGTAAACACCTACGAACCGTAACATTGAGGTACCTAAGAATGTGCTTCACTGCTTCCCAATGCTTGCTGCTCGGATTTGCCATATACCGGCTCACCACTCCCACTGCAAAAGCAATGTCTGGCCTTGTGGCTACCTTAGCATACATGAGACTGCCCACTGCCAAAGAATATGGTACCTTAGCCATTTCAGCTCGCTTAGCATCAGATTTGGGTGCATTTTCCTTGTTGAGTTTCAAGAATGCCTGCATTGGGATACTCAATGCTTTCCCCCCTGAATATTGAAACGCTGCAAAACTTTCTCAATGTATGTTTCTTGAGATAACTCAAGAATACAACATTTGCGATCTCTTTTGATTTGCATGCCAAGAAAGTGTGTAGCACCCCCCAAATCTTTCATTGCAAAATTGTTGCTAAGTGTTTTCTTCAAGTTGGCAATCTCCGCAATGGATTTCCCAGCTATAAGCATGTCATCAACATACAGAACTAGAATGATCATGGAGCCATCATCTAGATTTCTTGTGTACAAGTAGTGATCCTCTTCGCTCCTTTTATATCCTAGAGACCTCATACATGCATCAAATTTATGATAGTACTGCCTTGAATCCTGATTTAACCCATAAAGTGCCTTTTTGAGCTTACATACTAGCTTCTCATGAGATGCGTTCTCTTGAACAAACCCTGCAGGCTGCTGCATGTAAGCATCCTCATCGAGATCCCCGTGAAGAAATGCTGTCTTCACATCCATTTGGACAAGTTCCACGTCCTCAATCGCTACAAGACCAAGTATGGCTCTAAGCATTGTCATCATGACCACAGGAGAGAAGATTTCATCAAAATCGACTCTCTTTTGCTATTTGAACCCTTTGGCTACAAGTCTAGCCTTGTACTTTGGATTTGGATCACTTGAGGTAAATTTCTTCTTGTAAACCCATTTGCAAGGTAAAGTTTTTGCATCATTTGGTAGTTCTACCAAGTACCAAGTTTCATTAGCGAGAATTAAGTTATACTCAGATTCCATAGCCTGCTCCCACTTCACCAAATCATCCGTCATCATGGCTTCTTGGTAGCAACTTGGCTCACCGCAATCGGTCAACGTGATGTAATCAAGACCTGGCTCGAAACACACAGGTGGATGAGAGACTCTAGTAGACCGTCTCTCCTTGACCATTGCCATCCACTCCCTTTGGAGCATTGCTAGTGGAAGATACATCATTAGCCCGCGAGTTGATTTCACTGTCTCTGAGGCAACATCCTCAAAAGTGACTCTCCGAACCTCTATTTCCTTGATAGGTTGTTTATGCATCTTCGACTCATTGAAGATCACATCTAAACTACGGATGACTCGATGAGATTTCGGGTGCCAAAGACGATATCCTATCTCTTCATCTGCACCATATCCAATGAAAATACATTTGTGTGACTTTGGCTCTAACTTTTGTCGAAGTTGTTTAGGCATGTGAGCATAAGCTTCACAACCAAAAACACATAGATGGTCATAGTGGGGCTTACATTTAGACCATAACTCTTATGGAATCTCATAATTCAATGGCGTACTAGGTGAATGATTTATAATGTGCACTACAGTCAAGATGGCTTTTGCCCAAAAGCCTTGTGTGAGATTTGCCTTAGAAAGCATGGCTGTGACTCTTTTCTGAGTTGTACGATTCATGCACTCAGCAACTCCATTCTGAGCTGGTGTGTATGGTGCAGTAAACTGCCTTTTAATCCCCCTTTTAGTAGAGAAATTTTAAACTCCTTGTAGACATACTCTCCACCGTTGTCAGTCCGCAACTCAGTTCGCAACCTCTTGAGTTTCTTGCCAGACTGATTCTCAACAAGTGCCAAAATTTTTGTAACACAGGAAGACCTTGATGCTTATGTTTCAAAGGATATGTCCACACCTTTCAAGTAGAGTCATCTATGAATGTCACAAAATAGATGCCCCCCCCTAGAGATTTGGTTGACATAGGACCACAAACATCACTACGGACTAAATCTAGAGGTTCAGCTTGCTTTTGACCCAATGGTAAATGAACGGACCTAGTCTGTTTGCCATAGATACATTGCTCACAAACAAGAAATTCAACATAAGACAAGATAGGTAAGTAACCAAAACAAGTTAGAGTTCTCATTCCTTTTTGGCTAATATGACCTAGCCGGCAATGTCACAACTCAATAGACGACAGCTCGGCTATAGATATGTAATCATGACCAACATCTGACATATGCATGGAATACACGGTACCATGCTTCTGACCTCTGAGTACAATAAGATTACCTTTGCATACTATCTAAGAACCATTGCCAAATGTGGTGTTGTAGCCCAACTCGTCAAGTTGACCAACAGAAATCAAGCTTTTAGTAAACTTGGGCACACGTCTGAAATTACATAAAGTAAAGTGCGTGCCATTACTTAGATGCAGTTTGACATTTCCGACACCCTCAATGTCTAGTTCAAAAGCATCACCAAGTCTCAGTTTGCCACAAGAGTGAGAATAAATAGAGAACCACTCTCTATGTGGTGTCACATGGAAACCGCACCAGAATCTACTATCCAATTTTGTGCATACTGTGCATCTTCTGTAACAAGATCCTCGATAGGTAGATGTGCTATGAACACCAATACATAAGAGGTAAGTGGCATAACAACCGCTAGAAGAGTCTCTACAATAGGAGCATTTGAAGACTCTAGCACATTGATCTCCTCTAACTTAGCTTTGCCCTTGTTTGAATCATCAGACTTAGAAGTGTCACCGGATTGTTTATCCTTCTTGCTTTGTTGCCATTTCTTGCAATCCTTCTTCACATGCCCTTTTTTATGGCAGTGATAGCACTTGACATTACGCATAGGACCCCAAGACTTACCGCGTGAGCCTCCACGTTCCTTGTTTTTTGGCACGAATTTGAGTGTGACCCCTCTGTCTATCACTAGCAACATACGCATCACCATCCTTCTTGCCTTTGAGAGATTTCTTGAAAATCTCCTCGGTAAACAGACTCCCAAGGACATCATTGTACACTAGATCGGTACCAGGTGCTGAGTTGCTAATCGTAGTACAAAACGTATCCCAAGACGAGGGTAAACTGCATAGCAAGAAGATACATTTGATTTCCTCATCAAAGACCAACCCCTGAGTGGTCAACTAAGTGAAAATGATATTGAACTCATTAATGTGAGTAGAAATAGTGCCTTCTTCCTTCATACAAAGGTCAAACAGCTTCTTCATCAAGAAAAACTTATTAGTGGCACTTTTGTTCTCATAACTAGAACACAACTTATCCCATACATCTCTAGCAGTCCTTTCTCCAGCTATAGTAAAGTACACAGATTCAACCAAATGCAAACAGAGGGTAGATTTGGCCTTAGCATCAAGTCTCTCCCACTCAACATCTGTATACTCGCCCTCTGGGCGCTCCATGATAGGATCCAGCTAACCTTTTTGCATAAGAACATCTTGAATATGCTCTTTCTAGATGGCAAAATTCGTCCCATCAAATTTCCAGATATTGTAAATATCCTTTTCACCACTAGATGACATGGTTGTAAGCTAAAGATAATATGGCGATTACACTGTAATTCTGGAAAAAATTTGGTAGATTTTTCGCAGAAAAATTAATAGAATCTCAATCCAAAACTGTTACAAGAGATCAGTAATGCATCAAAAGTAATGCTCTTAGAGCATAACAAAGGCGCATCAACCACTAACTGTGCATACAAAGTCAAAAGTTGACCCAAGACTGCCAACACGGCGTGAAATGTACCTAGCCCTCTCTATACATGTACTATGTCGAGGCCACAAAAAAGGGGTACTCCAGCAACCTGTATCACCGAAAGGATCTCAACATTCGAGAATACCCCAGATCAAGAAAACCTCACGCTATTGACCCTCACAAAAGGTTATGCAGACAAGAAACCAGCCCAGTCTCAGAAAGGGCCTCCAAACCGAGTCTCAGAAACGGTTGGGACTGCCTGAAACAAGCCAAATCGGCTCCACAAAAGGTACATATGGCAGTTTTCGCAACTCAACGTACATCCACTGTCAACAATACTGCAAGGTGCAGTATACACGCTCAAACATGCACCAAACAAAATGTACAAGCAGTAAACAAATCCCTGCGGGGAGTAAAACCGCTCTCAAAAGAGCTCAAGCACTATCAAAAGTGCCAAAACAATGCATATGCGCATCAAGTACTCCCACTGAAATTTGTGATGGTGCAAAACACTGCAACCTATAAGAAACCTGGATGTCCTGTATCTATGCAAGAACATGTGAGGAGATGGATGCCTGCAAAATTTGAGACAATGTCGATGCCCAAAAGTGCTCCTAATCAGCCCATAAACACCATCTCAATAACACATAATAGCCATAAAACGGCTATATACAATCCCAAAATAGTCTCTGAACAACTTGCACCTGTGTCCTATACCTGTACCTGTAGCTGTAGCAAAAGTGGAGTTGAAAAATACAACTCCTGAAGTGTAGCTCGGTGAAGCTTTCGACTACACAAACAACTTCAAAAGGGGGGTAAAACAGCAGGGCACCTGCTGACAAGGCACCTCCTGGAAACGCTCTTGGAACATTGAATTTTCTGATGCCGAAATCGGAAAGCTGTTTGCACTTTTGAAAGTGCATGCACACGCGGACGCGAAAACGGCAAGCACAAACCTTGCTCTGATACCAGTTGAAGGTGCCACGGGAAGCATGTGCGAGTGCAAGTGTGAGAGCACACACACACACACACACACACACACACACACACACACACACACACACACACACACACACACACACACACACACACACACACACACACACACACACACACACACACACACACAGAGAGAGAGAGAGAGAGAGAGAGAGAGAGAGAGAGAGAGAGAGAGAGAGAGAGAGAGAGAGAGAGAGAGAGAGAGAGAGAGAGAGAGAGAGACCTGCTTTGGGTTTTCATGGGCGGGTGGCCATAGGCCTTTACCCTAACATAAAGTACTGCATTTTTCCATCTACCCATCCCCAACCTTGTTATGAAAAAATGCTTCATTGTTTACACCTAGCTGTGCCATAATCTTAACGCTTTTTGGAGAGATTTCTTGGTAGGCAAGATATATGGGTTTGGGTATGGTATAGGACTGACATTGAGGCACATAGATGATTTTGGGATCAAATGCTACCAATTTCTTGGTCTAGTCAATAATTGGATAACTGACTATTATCTCTGAGAGCAACTCTTCATAAAAAATATTTTACCCATTTCTATTATGTATGCTTGCACCGAACTCAAGCATAGAACATGGAGAGAGAGAGAGAGAGAGAGAGAGAGAGAGAGAGAGAGAGAGAGAGAGAGAGAGAGAGAGAGAGAGAGAGAGAGAGAGAGAGAGATTACAACTAGGAAATGATGTAGAGAAAGAAACATAAGGGGTTGATCGTAGGCTATAAGCTACCATAGTAGGTGCAATGCCATGAATTGAGTGCCAAGGAGTGAAGACTTAGTGAGAGGGCACAATATATGGAAGCCTTGAGATCCTTGTATACCAAAAAGACGGATGAGAATATTCTCTCTCTCTCTCTCTCTCTCTCACACACACACACACACACACACACACACACACACACACACACACACACACACACACACACACACACACACACACACACACACACACACACACAACCCGTTTCTAGGAGGGAGCGAGAGAGCTTTAAGCATGGTAATGCTGGCCTGCAAAAGAGAAAGTGCTCTCAAACAACCCGTGTCAAGGAGGGATCTAAAGAGATTTAAGCATGGCAATGATGGCCTGCAAAAGAGACAGTGCGAGAGCAAGAGAGCACGCGTGTGCGAGAGAGAGAGAGAGAGAGAGAGAGAGAGAGAGAGAGAGAGAGAGAGAGAGAGAGAGAGAGAGAGAGAGAGAGAGAGAGAGAGAGAGAGAGAGAGAGAGAGAGAGAGAGAGGGGCCAGAGTGTTAGAGAGATCGATGATCATTCAAAATCCAACCTTCTGAGGGGACTCAGTGGACCATGGTGTGGAAGAAGGGCTTGGAGCCTTTCATCACAAAGAAGTAAGTTCAAATATTGAAGCTGAAAAGAGAGGAACAAAAATGAACCATAGAAGATCTCCTCCTTTTTAGTAGGCCCAAAAGCCCCTTGGAAGGGTTTGCACATGCACTACAAAATGAGTCGCAATCTTCAAAAATGCAAATTTGGCTCCAAGATTCTTACCACCACAATTATTGTGCAATAGTAGGGCTTGACACACAGTTGTTTGCAACATCGACAACCTTTTCACTCCAGGCAACGTTCTCGTGGCCATCTCAGTCTTTCGTTGAGTAGCTGGAGTTGCTTCTTAGGACTGGCATGTGCATGCAACAAGGCTGGCGACAAGGTCCAAAATTGAAGGCTTCTCACAAAGTCAACTTTGTGCTTCTTTGACAAATTTGAATATATCTTCGAAAGTCAGGTCAGATTTCCATTGAATAATGAAATTTCTACCAAAATGATCTTTTTTTTTTGGGTTAGGTGCACTTGATAAATTTACCCTATTTAAAGCATAGAGTCTTTTGACTTTTCATTTTCAAAAAGGTTTTCATTTCCTTCAACCTTTTTTTTGTTCTAATCGCCAAATTCCATGCAAGTCAAAGCAAACGTACGTGAGAGCTACCCAGGTTGCCTGGTCACACTGGAACTCATGACTCGGGTCACAATGGTAGAGTGCTCAACCAACCAAATTAGCTTCTTTGGACGATTATTAAAAAAAAACAAGTGAAGGGGCACCACCTAGTTATAGAGCGAACTAGGACGCAAAAGAGGAGAATCCCTTAGCAATACAAGAGAGAAGGAAGGGTACACTATCACTAATATCAATGCTACAAATACACACACCAAACATTGAGAGAGAGAGAGAGAGAGAGAGAGAGAGAGAGAGAGAGAGTTTTGGGCAAGAATTAAGCTTCAATGTAAACGATTGACGCGGTTGTATAAAAATCTTGGAGGAGAGTCTAGAGACACAATTAAGTTTGATGATGTTGCAATCTACACATTACCTTAGGGTTATGGGAACCTTCTCACCATACAACCCTCTTATAATGTTTTCCCAAGCAACACAACACAAACAAACACAAAAGCTCTTGAGTCACATACAAGAAAATACTACAAAACAATCTCAAAATGAAATCACGTCACCTGAAGCCAAACAAGATGAGGTTTCCAAGCGTGAATTGAAGAGACTCAAGGAAGTTATGAACCATGGTTGCACCCAAATTATTAATTCAATTGATGCGCAAGAGTAGGTACAACTTTGATTGGAAGTTATGAATCACTCACTCCCTTGCAATACTACAACTAGATCAAAAAAGCTTTCCTATACACCACAAGTGATGGCGTATAGAGAGCTCACTCTCTCTCCCTACAACCAAGATGGTGAATGGTACACTCAAAGTAGTGAGCAATAGTGTAAGATCCTTTTTACAAAGAGAAATAGGCTCTATTTATAGGTTTTTGGGATCTTTGATTAGGATTAGACGTAATCAATCTTATTGTCAATACAAAAGATTATGAAATATTTTTTATTTTCAAAATGGGAATGGGTCTTTCTTATCCCTTGAATCACATGGATGTGGGCTCAAGGGGAAGATTTATTGAGAGTAAAAGGAGAGAGAGGTGAGTAACATGGAGGTGCCTATTCTAGTAGGGTTAGTCATTAGTGTTAGTAGTTTGTAGTTGGTAGGATGGGGTAAAATTACATGGCATATGCACTCAAGGTGCATTATATGATTTATACGACAATAAAAAGTAAGAGAAGGATGAGAATATATAGAATTTGATGGAAACCACAAGATGGAAAGAGAATTTTCCTCCTATATCCTCCAGTGAATGAACCGATTGTAGAACTTTGTCAGTGTAGTTCCTATGACCATGGAAAAGTTGAATTTTTCATGATCAAACTACTCCTCTAGTAGATCTTGAGCTTGGTTATTTGCTAAATTTTTCTCTTTTTGTGAAAGGATGAAGAGGTTATGGTAATATGAATTTTCTTCTAAAGAGAGAAATTGAGCTATATGTGTGTAGAGATGATAATTTTTAAGCTATGGAGTAAGGGAGAGATGGAAATGGTGAAGAAGATGAAAGTAACCATGAAAGTTACAGGTTTGAGTAAGGGATGGAGAGGAATGAGTGTGTGTGTGTGTGTGTGTGTGTGTGTGTGTGTAGAAGTGTAAAGAGAGGTGAGCGAAGACTAGGGTGACTTGTGAGAAAAAGTGGGCAGACAGGGGTCCACCATAAAATTCATATCTCACCGATGGTAGCTCCAAAAATTATGCAAAACATTGAGGTGATTATTTAGTTTGTGGGCTACATTTTATTTGTTGGTCACTTCTTCAAATTTTGAACGGAGATAGGCACCAAAAATCTCACCAAAAAGCCTGTTTTGCTTGCAAAATTCTTTTAGTGGCCCCATCCTTGTTGAATTTGAATGCATCCAAGATTGAGCCTCTCCTTTGTCATATCATGATAAGTTACCTTTACACATGTATGGAGGAGGATTATTGGTGAATAAAGAAATATATACGTGGTGGGACTAGTGTATGCACTATTCATGGATTTTAGCTCAATGAGCACATGGTGTTAGAATAAGGAGTACATAATGAAAAAAAAAATGAAACAATTATGGATATGGAAAAATATATGAAAATATTATGATATGGTCGCTCTTTTGTATTATTTTGGGTCAAAGAGGAAAAGTATGCAAGTAAATGAGATTTATATAACAAAAGTGACTAAGGCAGTAGGAGCCGTTTTTTTTTGTTTTTACAAGGGTGAGGATAAAAGTTTGGAGGGGATTTACATAAGAGAAAAAAAATATTTATGAGATTAAATAATGTACACATTGGAAACAAATAATATACTTGTGGTGCAAGAGGATAAAACAAGGCATACATAGCCTAATAAAACACACACCTAGATATAAATATTCAAATAAAATACCAAAATAACTATAAAAAATCCTTATATTTAGGCCCTATATAAAATGAAATATTTACACACGAAAAGGCCATAATATACTTATAGTTTTATTTTATTTATTTATTTGGATCAACTAGCCTAGTGGCTAGCTAATTAACGATTTTTAAGAAGATATGGGAAAAGTCCCCTAACTCTCACACGCCTATGACAGTGAAGCGGTGAGGATAGCCATAGTGTTTGTGTGATTTTGGTAAGGTGAGGTAGGTCACTATGGAAATTATGGATAGCCAAAAAATGGCTATCATTAGTCCCCCCCCTAGATAATGGTACATTCAGGTACCATTTATCCGACCCCACAACATGTAGATCTTGTAATGTCTATCTTTGTCTACTTTCATCTTTCCTGAAGGACCTTTGTTGTATGACTAGAAAACATTGTGTGCTGTGAAAGGTTTTGAGAGCCAAAAGCATGATGTAATGAAGTGGCTGAGTAAACCTCCTCCATTAAGAAAGTTTTCATAAGCACTCCCCACGATCAAAGATCTTGAACTTTCTTTCCCAGAGAGATGTATGGTATGGAGTCACTTACTAAATTAGGTTGAAGAAACTTGTAGACCTTATTGCTATCCACCATTGCTTCCACCACTATGAATGTGATATAAAAGATAGGTTGCTCTTCCTCCTGTGTAAAGTTGATGTATCTGCTATGATCTTCAAGAGCTTCAGTGACCATATCTCTAAACTCTAGCTCATAAAATTTATTCATCCTGGGTAGGCTCATCAAGTCAGAAACTCCATGACACTCATCATTTAAAAGAGCTTGAGTCCTGTCTCCAACTCTTATTGAAAGTTATTGAAATAGTTTACTACATAAGTAGATAATAGACAAAGGTTTCTATTGCTTCCAACACATTGGAAGAGAATAGAGTTTGGTACGAATTGATGAAATATCCACATGTAGCAATCAACAAGTTTTCTATCTATGATGAAGACCAGAAGAATCACAATGTGAGACCTCCATACATTAAAGAACCAGATGAAGAAGGTTTGGAAACATCCGTGCATCCCCAAGTATTCGTGTCCTCTTCCACTTAAGAAGGTATGGTGCCCATGATGAAAGGTATATGTGAAGATAGGATAAGTTGACTTTGAAGAGCAGAAACCCAATGTGAAGTTGATTGGGGCCCCAAAATCTTGGATTTTCTTGCTAAGAGACTATCCCATGAATGAAAATCCACCCACTAATACACCATTGGAGAGAATGATACCCTTTTGACAATTTTCTTTTATGATCTTATTTTTTACTACTCTCCCATGTTCTTCATCCCCTTCTAAGCCCCCCCTTTTGCCAAGGTTGGAACTCCTCACATTGTACCACTTCAAAGGTTGATTTGATTACTTTTTGATTTTGTTAAAACTTTGGCTTCTTGCATGATAGGTTCCTCTATGCTTAACATACATGGATCATACCAATGCTTTTCAACATCCTCAAACACTGCTTGAAGATTATCCTCACATGGATTCAACTCACACTCTTCTACTTTGTTTTGGAGTTGGCATTCCATGTGCACAATAATCTCTTTATGATCAATGTGGTATATGATTTCCCACTTATGATTTCATCATCTTCTTCATTCTCTTATTTAGACAAGACACACCCTCAGAACATTTCATAGGATCAAGGTTACCTTCAATGTCTTCATTCTCCATAGAGTCATGTTGCACAAAAGCTTCCTCTACTCTGACTAGAACTTGGCCCTCCAAAAGGTTGGATGTATCCATTATTGAATCATCATTAATGCCATTTGAGATATCTTGTGTTGATTTTTGCATGCTTGCTATAAAGCTAGGAGAAAGAGATGCCACATTTGAATCTCTATCACAGACTTTAGCACTTGAATCATCGGTTGCAATGTAAATATCATCTTCAATATTTTTCGGAGTAGAAGGTAAGAAATATTGTAAATGAGCCAATTCCTTGATTGAAACACTTTCTTGATGGTTGGTTCCTATAGCATGATGGAAACCATTTGCGATGTAGAAGTACTTGTGAAACTTCCTTCAGGCAATAGTGACCGCTTCTTCAAAGGTAGAGGGTCTACTACAAGTAACCTTAGTCTTTAGGAAAGGAGACAAACTTAAAACAAATTGATCCATTTTTACATAATCTGGAAATGTAGAACTAAATCCACATCTTGTCCATTGACGAGAAAAATCATCCTCATAAGTATAGTAGTCTTCACCATGTTGCTGAAGTCTCCTCAATGAAGCCTATGCTCTCTTTGTTGTTGGGACTTTAGAGAATCTGGTCTTCAAATCCTTGGATTTTTGGTATATCCATCTTCAATCTGAGAAGAAATACCTCAAAACCATTGCTTAGTGTTGCCTCTAAGGCATAGCAACAAAAGATCTCCTTTTTGAATGTCATCCCTTTTACCAAGGATATGACAAATCATTCCAAAATGATCAAGAAAATCATCAACATCTTCTTCTAAATTCCCAAAGAAGATTGGGATATCCTCAAAGGTATAGCATGTCATAGTCTCTCAATGCTAGAACCACACAAAGGTTAGTTCCAAACAATCATTTTTTCTCATGACATCAACTAACCACACAAAGTCTTGAAAGGCCTTTCAACATGAATTCTAGATTCTTATGTGAAAATGTTTTTCCTTTCTTATGTTATGCTAATCCAAACCATATTCTAGATCAATTTTTGTTGTCTTGAAATTAAATTGGGTCATACAAGATTTCATGATTCATACAATCTACTTGATTATGCTAAAATCCAAGCATTCATGCAATGCAAACAACAATAAGCACAAATTCATCCTCAGTGGGGGCACCAAAATTGAGGAGGCCCGGGGCGGGCAACAAGAGAGGCGACCTCTAAACACCCCTCAAGGATCCCGTGCTACTCAATTGCAGCTGGGGCAACCACAAGCAAAAAAACAACAACAAAAAACTCACAACCAAACAAATGAAGGGACACCACCTAGTTATAGAGTGAACTAGGACACAAAAGAGGAGAATCCCTTAGGAGTAGAAACAAGAAGGAAGGGTACACTATCACTAATATCAATGGTACAAATTCACACACCAAATACAGAGAGAGAGAGAGAGAGAGAGAGAGAGAGAGAGAGAGAGAGAGAGTTTTGGGTAAGAATTAAGCTTCAATTTAAATGATTGATACGGGTGTATAAATATCTTCAAGGAGAGCCAAGAGATGCAATTAAGTTTGATGATGTTGCAATTTACACATGACCTTAGGGTTATGGGAACCCTCTCACCATACAACCCTCTTATAATGTTTTCTCAAGCAATATAAACAAACACAAAGCTCTTGAGTCACCTTAAACCAAACAAAATGAAGTTTCCAAGCATGAATTGGAGAGACTCAAGAGAGTTTTGAACCATAGTTGCACCCAACTTATTGATTCAATTGATGCACAAGAGTAGGTACATGTTTGATAGGAAGTTATAAATCACTCACTCCCTTGTAATACTACAAGTAGCTGAAAAAATCTTTCCTATACACCACAAGTAATCTCTCTCCCTACAACTAAGATGGTGAATGGTACACTCAAAGTAGTGAGCAATAGTGTAAAGATCCTTTTTACAAAGAGGAATGGGCTCTATTTGTCGGTTTTTGGAAGCCTTGATTAGGATTAGACCTAATCAATTTTATTGTCATTACAAAAGATTATGAAATATTTTTTATTTTCAAAATGGGAGTGGGTCTTTCTTATCCCTTGAGTCACATGGATGTAACTTGGAGGTGCCTACTCTAGTAGATAGTAGAGGGTGCAATTTACAAGAAGGACTAGTTATTAGTATTAGTAGTTTGTAGTTAATAGGATGGGGTAAATTTACATGGCATATGCACTCAAGGTGTATTACATGATTTATACAATGATAAAAAGTAAGAGAAGGATGAGAATATACACAATTTGATGGAAACCATAAGATGAAAAGGGATTTTTTCAACTATATCCTCCAGTGAAGAAAAAGTAAGATAAGGATGAGAATGTACACAATTTGATGGAAACCACAAGATGAAAAGGGAATTTTCCACCTATACCCTCCAGTGAATGAAGCGGTTGTAGAACTTTTTCGGTATAGTTCTTCTGACCATGGAAAAGTTGAATTTTTCATAATCAAAATACTCCTTTGGTAGATCTTGAGTTTGGTTATTTGCTGATTATTTGTCTTTTTGTGAAAGGATGAAGAGGTTATGGTAATATGAATTTGCTTCTAGAGAGAGAAATTGAGCTATATATGTATAGAGATGATAATTTTTGAGCTATGGAGTAAGGGCGAGATGGAAATGGTGAAGAAGATGAAATAAACCATGAAAGTTACAGGCTTGAGTGAGGTATGGAGAGGATTGAGTGTGTGTGTGTGTGTGTGTGTGTGTGTGTAGAGGTGTAAAGGGAGGTGAGAGAAGACTAGGGTGACTTGTGAGAAAAAGTGGACAGATTAGCATCCACCATAAAATTCATAGCTCACCGATGGTACCTTCAAAAATTATACAAAAAATTTAGATAATTTTTTATTTTGTGGTCTACATTTTTTTTGTTGGTCACTTCTTCAAATTTTGAGCGAAGATAGGTGCCAAAAATCTCACCAAAAATCTTGTCTTTTATTCTTGCAAAAGTTTTTTAGTGGCCCTTTCCTTGTTGAATTTGCACAATGCATCCAAGAGTGAGCCCCTCGTTTGTCATATCATGATACAAAGCAGCAAAGTTATCTTTACACATGCATGGAGGAGGATTATTGGTGAATAAAGATATATATAGATGGTGGGACTAGTGTATGGACTATTCATGGATTTTATGTCAATGGACAGTACATAATGAAAAAATATGGAAGAATTATGGATATGAAAAAAGATATGGGAATCATATGATATGGTCCCTCTTTTGTATTATTTTGGGTGAAAGAGAAAAAGTATGCGAGTAAATGAGAAGTATATCAGAAAAGTATCCATTAAGAAAGTTTTCATAAGCACCCCCTAGGATCAAAGATCTTGAAATTTCTTTCCCAGAGAGTGATGTATGGTATGGAATCACTTACTAAATTCAGTTGAAGAAACTTGTAGACCTATTTACTATCCATCATTGCTTCCACCCCTATGAATGTGATATAAAAGATAGGTTGCTCTTCTCCTGTGTAAAGTTGATTTATCTGCTACGATCTTCAAGAGCTTCAGTGACCATATCTCTGAACTCTAGCTCATAAAAGTTATTCATCCTGGGTAGGCTCATCAAGTCAGAAACTCCATGACACTCATCATTTAGAAGAGCTTGAGTCATGCCTCCAGCTGTTATTGGAAGATATTGCAAATAGTTTACCACATAAGTAGATAATAGACAAAGGTTTCTATTGCTTCCAACACATTGGAAGAGAATAGATTTTGATACGAATTGATGAAATATCCACATGTAGCAATCAACAAGTTTTCCATCTATGATGAAGACGAGAAGAATCACAATGTGAGACCACCATACGCCAAAGAACCAAATGAAGAAGGTTCGGAAGCATCCATGCATCCCCAAGTATTCATGTCCTCTTCCACTTAAGAAGGTATGGTGCCCACGATGAAAGGTACATGTGAAGAGAGGATAAGTTGACTTTGAAGAGCAGAAACCCAATGTGAAGTTGATTGGGGCCCCAAAAGCTTGGATTTTCTTGCTAAGAGACTGTCTCATGAATGAAAATCCACCCACTAATACACCATTGGAGAGAATGATAACCTTTTGACAATTTTCTTTTATGATCTTATTTTTTACTACTCTCCCATGTTCTTCATCCCCTTCTAAGCCCCCCCTTTGGCAAGGTTGGAACTCCTCACATTGTACCACTTCAAAGGTTGATGGATTACTTTTTGATTTTGTTAAAACTTTGGCTTCTTGCATGATAGGTTCCTCCATGCTTAACATACATGGGTCATACCAATGGTTTTCAATATCCTCAAACACTTCTTGAAGATTATCCTCACATGCATTCAACTCACACTCATCTACTTTGTTTTGGAGTTTGCATTCCATGTACACAATCATCTCTTTATGATCAGTGTGGTCTATGATCTCCCAATTATGATTTCGTCTTCTTCTTCACTCTCTTCTTTTAGACAAGACACACTCTTAGAACATTCCATAGGATCAAGGTTACCTTCAATGTCTTCATTCTCCATAGAGTCATGTTGCACAAAAGATTCCTTTGCTCAGACTAGAATTTGGCCCTCCAAAAGGTTGAATGTATCCATTATTGAATCATCATCAATGCCATTTGAGATATCTTGTGTTGATTTTTGCATGCTTGTGATAAAGGTAGGAGAAAGAGATGCCACATTTGAATCTCTATCACACACTTTAGCACTTGAATCATCGGTTGCCATGTAAACATCATCTTCAATATTTTTTGGAGTAGAAGGTAAGATATATGGTAAAGGAGCCGATTGATTGATTGAAACACTTTCTTGATGGTTGGTTCTTCCAGCATGATGAAAACCATTTTCGATGTAGAAGTACTTATGAAACTTCCTTCGGGCAATAGTGACCCCTTCCTCAAAGGTAGAGGGTCCACTACAAGTAACCTTAGTCTTTAGGAAAGGAGACAAACCCAAAATAAATTGATCCATTTTTACATAATCTGGAAATGTACAACTAAATCCACATCCTGTCCATTGATGAGAAAAATCATCCTCATAAGCATAGTAGTCTTCACCAAGTTGCTGAAGTCTCCTCAATGAAGCCCATGCTTTCTCTGTTGTTGGAACTTTAGAGAATTTGGTCTTCAAAGCTTTGGAAATTTGGGTAAAAATCATCCTCACAAGCATAGTAGTCTTCACCATGTTGTTGAAGTCTCCTCAGTGAAGCCCATGCTTTCTCCGTTGTTAGAACTTTAGAGAATTTGGTCTTGGAAATTTCCGTATATTTATCTTCAATTTGAGAAGACATACTCCAAAACCATTGCTCAACGTTGCCTCTAAGGCATAGCAACAGAAAATATCATTTTTTTAACGTCGTCCCTTTTACCAAGGATATGAAAAATCATTTTAAAATCATCAACATCTTCTTCTAAATTACCAAAGAAGATAGGGATGTTCTCAAATGTATAACGTGTCATCATCTCTCAAAGCTAGAACCACACAAAGGTTAGTTCCCAACAATCATTTTTTCTCACGACATCAACTAAGCACATAAAGTCTTGAAAGGCCTTTCAACATGAATTCTAGATTCTTATATGAAAATGTTTTTCCTTTCTTATGTTATGCTAATCCAAACCATATTTTAGATCAATTTTTGTTGTCTTGAAATTAACCTAGGTCATACAAGATTTCATGATTCATACTATCTATTATGCTAAAATCCAAGCACATGCAATACAAACAACAATAAGCACAAATTTGTCCTCAGTGGGGGGCACCAAAATTGAGGCGGTCCGAGTGGGGCAACCACAAGCAAAAAAACAACAACAACAAACCCACAACTAAACAAGTGAAGGGGCACCACCTAGTTATAGAGCGAAGTAGGACACAAAAGAGGAGAATCCCTTAGCAATACAAGCAAGAAGGAAGGGTACACTATCACTAATATGAATGCTATGAATACACACACCAAACAGAGAGAGAGAGAGAGAGAGAGAGAGAGAGAGAGAGAGAGAGAGAGTTTTGGGCAAGAATAAAGCTTCAATTTAAATGATTGTCATGGGTGTATAAACAACTTTGAGGAGAGTCAAGGGACACAATTAAGTTTGATGATGTTGCAATCTACACATGACCTTAGGATTATGGGAACCCTCTCACCATACAACCTTCTTATAATGTTTTTCCAAGCAACACAAACAAACACAAAACCTCTTGAGTCACATACAAGCAAATACTAGAAAAGAATCTCAAAATGAAAACACGTCACCTTAAACCAAACGAGATGAGGTTTCCAAGCGTGAATTGGAGAGACTCAAGAGAGTTTTGAACCATGGTTGCACCCATATTATTGATTCAATTGATGCACGAGAGTAGGTACAACTTTGATTGGAAGTTATGAATCACTCACTCCCTTGCAATACTACAACTAGCTCAAAGAATCTTTCCTATACACCACAAGTAATGGTGTATAGAGAGCTCACTCTCTCTCCCTACAACTAAGATGGTGAATGGTATGCTCAAAGTAGTGAGCAATAGTGTAGAGATCCTTTTTACAAATAGGAATGGGCTCTATTTAAAGGTTTTTGTGAGCCTTGATTCGGATTAGACCTAATCAATTTTATTGTCAATACAAAAGATTATGAAATATTTTTTATTTTTAAAATGGGAGTGGGTCTTCCTTATCCCTTAAGTCACATGGATGTGGGATCAAGGGGAAGAATTATTGGGAGTAAAAGGAGAGAGATGTGAGTAACTTGGAGGTGCCTACTCTAGTAGATAGTGGAGGGTGCAATTTACAAGAAAGGTAAGTTATTAGTGTTAGTGATTTGTAGTTATGAGGATGGGCTAAAATTACATGGCATATGCACTTAAGGTGCATTAGATGATTTATACAATGATAAAAAGTAAGAGAAGGATGAGAATATACACAATTTGATGGAACCACAAGATGAAAAGGAAATTTTCCGCCTATCTCCTCCAGTGAATGAAGCGGTTGTAGAGTTTTGTCGGTGTAGTTCTTGTGACGATGGAAAAGTTGAACTTTTCATGGTCAAACCACTCCTTTGGTAGATCTTGAGCTTGGTTATTTGTTGGTTTGTTTTTAATTTTGTGAAAGGATGAAGAGGTTATGGTAATATGAATTTGCTTCTAGAGAGAGAAATTGAGCTATATGTGTTTAGAGATGATAATTTTTGAGCTATGGAGTAAGGGAGAGATGTAAATGGTGAAGAAGATAAAAGAAATCATGAAATTTGCAGGTTTGAGTGAGGGATGGAGAGAAATGAGTGTGTGTGTGTGTGTGTGTGTGTGTGTGTGTGTGTGTGTGTGTGTGTGTAGAAGTGTGAAGGGAGGTGAGAGAAGACTAGGGTGATTTGTAAGAAAAAGTGGGAAGACTGGGGTCCACCATAAAATTCATATCTCACCGATGGTACCTTCAAAAATTATGCAAAAAATTGAGGTGATTACTTGGGTTGTGGAATACATTTTGTTTATTGGTCACTTCTTCAAATTTTGAGCGAAGATAGGCACCAAAAATCTCACCAAAAAGCGTGTATTTTATTCCTGCAAAAGTCTTTTAGTGGCCCTTGCCTTGTTGAATTTGCACAATGCATCCAAGAGTGAGCCCCACGTTTTTCATATCATGATACAAAGCAACCACGTTATCTTTAGACATGCATGGAGGAGGATTATTGGTGAATAAAGAAATATGTACATGGTGGGACTAGTGTATGGACTATTCATGGATTTTAGCTCAATGAGCACATGGTGTTAGAATAATGAGTACATAATGAAAAAAATATGGAAGAATTATGGATATGGAAAAAGATATGAACATCATATGATATGGTTGCTCTCTTGCATTATTTTGGGTCAAAGAGGAAAAGTATGCAAGTAAATGAGATTTATATAACAAAAGTGACTAAGGCAGTAGGAGCCGTTTTTTTTTTTTGTTTTTACAAGGGTGAGGATAAAAGTTTGGAGGTGATTTGTACAAAAGAAAAAAATATTTATGAGATTAGAGAATGTACACTTTAGTAACAAAAAATATACTGATTTTGCAAGAGGATAAAAGAAGGCATACATAGCCTAATAAAACACACACATAGGTATTGAGGCGGTCCGGGGTGGGCAACAAGAAGAGTGGCCTCTAGACACCCTTCAAGGCTCCCGTGCTGCTCAATGGGGCTGGGGCACAACACAACACAAACCAAAACAACAAACCCACAGCCTGTAACATTTAATGGCCTAAAATCTTATGTGTAGCGGAAATTAGCATGAATATAGTGGGCATTTCATTAGAATAGATTCCTAATGAGAATTACAAGAGTGCTTGGGTGGAGAGAGCAACAAAAAGCATAACACCTAGTTAGATAGCATCGACAATACTTTCAAAAGAGAGAGCAATTAAGCTATTGACAACAGTTGAGGACCGGATTTGCATGGAGCCGGTCCCCCCTCCAAAAGGCTTTGTATTATGGTTTCTCCCATCAAGAGAGACATTGTACAATACAATTCTTTGTGTTCCTTCAAGACTAGCTAGTGCAATGAAGATGGAAGCTTCATACACCAAGCAAAACACTTAATCAAACACAACTTGAATTATCCCCGTTCTCAGACCCAAGACCTCACACACCTTCGAAGATGGTGAGAGCTAGCAGGGTATGAGAGTAGATTGAGAAGAAAAAGAAGTATCTTACGAGAAAGATGTACATCTCCTCACATAATCACTCATATTAGCATAGCTTAGCTTAGTAATTAGCTTGGTAGAGAAGATGAGCATGCATTGAAGCTTGGCTCTTGGTTGGATTTGCATCCATATGCCAAGAGAGTGTTGATGTAGGCTTCTATCTCACAAGCTTGGAGTAGGTGATGAGCTCTCCATTAAAGCTTGGGAGGAGATAGAGTATTCTTCCTTCACACATGGTCAAGTGTGAGTGTGTGTGTGTCAATGCCAAGCAAAAATCAGCCCCCCCTCTCTCTTGGGCGAGCCCTAGCTGCTAATTAGGTCTGGCTTTTGCCTTATTGGACCTCCCCAGGTCAAGCCAATAGGAATTAAGCAGCATAAGTGATAGCCTTCTGACATGTGTCCCCCTTTCCCCTTTTGTGAGAGCTTTAGGTAATTAAATAATTAAACTAAACTCTCATTGGACCCCTTTGCCTCCTGGCCAATAGGAATCAGGCAAGCCATGGGGCTCCTGAATGCTCATTGGACCCCTTGGGAGACTGCCCAATAGTCTTCTAGGAGACTTAATTCTCATTGGTTTCTTTTATTAAATGTTTTTAAATTAATTAAACTAGATTTACTCTAGCTTAATTCTCATTGGTCCACTTCAAGGGTCTTCCAATAGGAATTGGGCACACCTTGTGGGCATCTGGCCTAGGGAGCTGACATGTGTCCCTCATTCCCTTTGTGTAAAGGGAGCCTGTGTGTGTGTGTGTGGCTTTCTCTCTCATCCCCTAGCTTTGGGGCTCGCCCCCTCCCATGTAGGGATGTGCAAAGACTTTTTAGGGCACACACTAAGCATCCAATTTTCCCTAGGGTTGACCTTTGGACACAACCTTTGAATTTTGGAACCTTAGCATTTTGGAAGTCTTAATGGGCTGAACCTTAGGGTCTTTTTGGCCCATTGTTTCACATGGCTCTTTTGCAGATGGCCCCCCCTTTGGATCCCTATTTTCCCTCCTTTGGATCCCTACTGTGGCCGGTCTGCTAGCTTAACCAATATTCTAGCTTTTTCTCCCTTGGCACTTCCCCACATTAAATGATCAGTTTAATATGAGAAAATCATTTAGGAGAATTAGATATTGATTATTATGACACAGCCAAATCCCAACTACACAAGGGACACCACCTAGTTTAAGAGCGAACTAGGACGCAAAAGAGGAGAATCGTTACAGCAACCCACAAACAAGCAAGGAATTTACACTAACCCTAACACCAATGGAATACTCTCACACACTAAAACACGAGAGAGAGAGAGAGAGAGAGAGAGAGAGAGAGAGAGAGAGAGAGAGAGAGAGAGAGAGAGAGAGAGAGAGAGAGAGAGAGATAGTGCTCGGGCTGCTTTGAAACGTATCGGCAATGATCAAGCAAACACAACTATATATTTAGGAAAGAGAGAGAAAGGGGGAGGGGGTGCTTGTTGCATTAATACCTTCTTACAAATCTGTCATGACAAATCAAAGTGAGATTAGTACTTGTTCAACATAGCTTGCGTAAATTTCACCACAACACATCACAAGAAAAGCCACCCCAATCACTGTCTTAAGGCCAGGGGAGTCCTCTCCACCCTGTTGCCCTCTTACAGTATGTGGGATTTATGGCTAGATTGATGACAACACCAGAGACAAGCTATCAAGAACTTAACAAAAAACACCAAGACACTTACGCATCATTGTTGTCCATTACTTCACATTGGAAGGGAGACAAAGTATCCAAGCTTAGTCCAAATCCACCCTCCTTGATTCAGCGAATGTTGGGCTTACACTAGTAGGAGAAATGATAGATTTCCTACTCTCAATTGAATGATCACTCTCTCTCTTACAATGGCATAGAGTTCCCTTGCTAATCTCCTATTACAACACATGCACATGCATAAGACAATGAGCTTCCACTCAAGAGCTCCTTCTAGAGAGGTTGAGCTTGGCTTCTCAAGCTATAGCATAGTGCTCTTGCTTATGGCTCCCCCTTTTGTGCTAGCTACACCCTCCTTTTATAGCAATTTTGAAGGCTAGGGTTACTCCTCTAACCATGGTTGGGTTAGATTTTCAGCAATTTATCTAATTTCTTTTGCTTGGAATTATCAAGAAGTTGGTGAGGAAAGAGAGAGGAGAGAAATGGAGGTGATAGGACTTTTCATAGTGGGTTAGTGTTAGTAGAGTTAGTATTAATTTACAAATGGAATTGGATATTTACAATGGGAGTATCCATGTAATATACAAATAAGGAAGAAAAAAACTCTTAAGAGGTAAGAAAAGGTGGCTTTCTTACAAGGTTGATGCTCCAAGTGTATTGAGTAGGGCCGATTTTGACGCCTGTTGATGATCCACTAGCTTTGACGGTACATTTTTTCTCCACTCTTGACCTTCCTTGAGAGACAAGATAATTGAAGCTGAGTAATCAACCACCATGATGTTGTCTTTTAAGAGAAGAGGCTGAATTTTTTGGTTTTTTTGATAGATATGGGTAAATTGGAGGAGGAAAAATGAGACTAGGTGGTCAATTTTGGAATGCAATTGTGTGTGGGAGGTATGAGTTCACCATGGTTTCTCTTATTCTTCAAGGTTGAGGAGAAGGTGAGTAGTGTGCAGAGAGGAGTGGTGAGAGAGATGGGGATGATGAGTGGAGAAGTGTGTGTGAAAGAGGAAAATGATAAAGTGGAAGAGAGAGTGTGGTTGCATAGTGTGGGAAAACTGGGGTCCACTAAAAAAATCATAGCTCACAGCTCGTAGCTCAAAAAAATATGAAAAAATTTATGGCAAAAGTTCAGCCCACGAGCTACAACTTTTGTTTGTATTACCTTTTCAAATTCGGAGAGCAAGTGAACTTTAAAAATTCAGCAAAACCGACCATTTTTTTCCACTGCAAGGTCCTTGTGGGGTCCTTCTTTGGATGATTCTTTTGAATACCTCCAAGAGTGAGCCCTCCATAGTGCATGTATGCATGCCACCTACCCTTGACCTTATTTGGTAGGTCTATAATTGAAGATATTGTCGAGATTAGGATATAAGTGAATAGTACAACTAAGAAAATCAAATATTGAGGGGTCTAAAATATATGTACATGTCAAATATAAATAATATAAGTGGAAAAAATATAAAGGGGTCAAAAGAAATCTCTCTCATTATGAGGCTACCATAAAAAGATAAATATTTTTGGTGTTCTAATTTTCTAGAAAAAAAACAAAATAGATGTAGGAAGGGAAAAATCAAAATAGTGAAAAAATATACACATAAATAAAACTAGTTTTTTTGGATTTTTGTTGGGGTGGAGTTACACCAAATATAAGAGAAGCTTACATGAAAATATTTCTATATGGAATAAAGAGTATGAAAAATGGTAAGAAAAAATTGTGGTAATGGTGAGGCAATGTACAGAGCATAAATAACACACACCTAGGTAGAAATATTTAAATAAATACCAAAATAATTATGAAAAAATCTTTTATTTAGGCCCTATATATAAAGAAATATTTACATACGCATGGGCCATAATATACTTATATATATATATTTTTAATTATTTTTGGCTCAACTAGCCCAATGACTAGCTAATTGAGGGTTTTTAAAGAAGATATGGGAAAAGTCCCGTGACTCACGCACGCCTATGTACAGTGAAATGGTAGGGATAGCCACAGTGTTTGGGTGATTTTGGTAGGGTGAGGTAACTCACTGTGGTAATTACAAAGAGCCGAAAAATGGCTATCATTAGCCCTCCCCCTGGATGATGGTATATTCATGTACCATCATATAGCATCTTTTCCAAAGAGAGTGCTTCAGGGTCCTTGACAAGATCTTCATTGTTTGGCCCCTCAGAATTTTGGCTGGAGTTACACTCATGCTTCATGTAACAATACTTACATGAGACAGCTGCCTTTGGACAGATCTTTGGTAGATCCTTTGGTAGAAGGCGACTCAAATAGGGCTTCAAGCGATACCCGTTTACCTTCCTGGAGTGCTCTTTACCATTCAAGTCCATAAGCTGATAGTAACTAGAATTGAAAGCCTTCTTGACTATGTATGGCCCTTGCCATCTAGTTTCAAACTTGGCATCAAAACGATTATCGAGTCGATTGTCATACCTTAGCACAAGATCTCCTTCATTGATGCCTTTGTCCTTCAGTTTCTTGTCAAGCTTCTCCTTTGTCTGTGTGGCTTTCCTCTTATAGCACTCGTATGCTGCTTCTCTTTTCCACTCAAGCTCAGCTAAGGTAAGAAGTCGATCCATCCATGCTTCTTGATCATCTTGTGCTGATTTGCCATGAAGTCGCATTGTTGGAATGTTTAGTTCAATTGGCTGTAAAGCCTCTTGACCATAGACCAAGTGAAATGGTGTGAACTCCGTGGCTTCCCTATATGTGGTTCGATACGCCCACAAGGCACCATCCAAGAAGTCATCCCACAACTTTGTCTTGTTTTTCACCATCTTTCTAATGATGCCTGCGATGACACCATTAGCTTTTTCTACCAAACCATTTGATTGGGGATAGTAGGGTGTACTATGACGATGTAGAATGTGAAGTACTTCACAGACTTCTGTGAGCAAGCCCTTCCTAAACCCTGGACCATTATCAGAAACAATTTCCAAAGGTGTGCCAAATCTGCAACAAATGTGATTGTACACAAACTTGCTAACTGTCCTCTCATTCACTCTTGCCACACTTTGAGCTTCCACCCACCTAGTCATATAGTCTACAGCCACTAGAATGTAGAGTTTACCATTTTTTGTCCTAGGCAGAGGACCCATGGCATCAATGCCCCACTTTTCAAAGGGTCCATTTGCAATCACTATTTGCCTCGGGCCATGCACCAACCTGCTATTTCCATTTATCTGACAATTGTGACAGCTTTTACACCAATGTTGAACATCCACATGCAAGCTTGGCCAAACATACCCCGCAAGCAAAATCTTCTTCACAGTTAATTCTTGGGCAAAATGACCACCACATGCTTCTTCGTGCAAACCTTTTAGAATGGCTGGAATTTCCTCAATAGTTGGTACTCTTCTGCACACTTGATCCTTCCCTCTTTCATAGAGGGAGCCTTCTAGGAAGAGATACATGCTTGCCTTCTTCATGAGTCTCCTCTTCTGAGCTTTTGTGAAGTCTGGTGGAAACTCACCCTCCAAAATGTAGCCAATGATGGGAGCCAATGACTCCAATCCCTGGTACCTCGGTTGCTTCACAGCAGCCGCCACCATGATGACCTGCACTTCTTTATTTACACATGCAACGGCTTGTTGTGCAAGTAAATCAACATCTTCATTTTGTTTCCTAGGAATATGATATAATTGCACCTCCTCAAATTGATTAAATAGCCTACGAATGGCATGAACTTTTGTCCTTAAGCTTTCATTCTTGCATGCCCAAATGCCTAAAATCTGTTTAACAATGAGAAGTGCATCTCCTTTTACCATGAGACGTTGTATCCCTTGGCCAATGCACATCTTCAAACCATGAAGTAGAGTGTCATATTCTGCTTCATTGTTGCTAGCTGAACTTGGTAGATTGAACTTCTCTTTCATGACCACCTCTCCACTTGGGTTGAGCAACACTAGCCCTCCCCCTGCTTTTCCTGTGGCTCGACGAAAAGCTCCATCAAAGAACAAGGTAAAAGCATTAGGAATACTTTTTGGTGGTGGCAATGGTAGGGTCTTTACTTCAGGCACCTTAATCTCCTTTTCGTGCACCCTATAAGTGAGAATCCCTGCCAATTGTGCACGCACACTATCTTCTACCTTGAAAGAGTATTGAAACTCTTGCAACTCCATAATCCACTTTGAGATCCTAGTACTAAGATTCATTTGAGATGACACCCAAGGGAACAAATTTTCTGCAGTGAGAATTACAAAAGGTTTTGGTAGCAGGTAGGATCTAAACTTTCTCACCGCAAACATGAGAGAAAGCATCATGAGTTCTGCTTCTGTGTAGTCTCTCTCCAAAGCATTCATGACCCTACTAGCAAAGTAGATGGGTCGCATCCTTGTACTGTGGGGATCTTGTTGTAGCAACACAACACCAATTGTTTCTTTCCCACACTAGAGCTAACAAAGAATGTGTACTCCCAACAAGGAGGCATGAGTGTTGGTAGCTCTGACAAAATGACTTTAATGTTACAAAAGTACTCTTCAAGCTCATCAGACCATGCAAATTCTACTTGTTGTGTCAACTTTTGCAAAGGGTGAAGTAACTCCGAGGCTAAGTGAATGAAGCGTGACATATACTTCACCTTTTGAATGAATGAGATGACCTCCTTAAGACTCTTGGGTGATGGTAGCTCAATAAGAGCCTTTGCCTTCGAAGGATCCACTTCAATGCCTTTGTAAGAAAGTTTATGACCAAGCAAGATTACTTCATCCTCACCTATATGGCACTTGTCGGGGTTGAGTTGACCTCCCATGTCGTAGAGCTTCTTTAAACCTTCTTCTACCCTTTGTAGATGCAATGATTTTGAGCTATAAATACAGAAATCATCAATGAACACCCTAATTGACTTTCCAAAGAATGCTTGAAACACCATATTCATGAAACGTTGGAATGTTGCAGGAGCATTTGTCAGACCAAATGGCATGACTCTAAAAGCATAACAACCCCAAGGAGTGATAAAGGTTGTTTTCAATTGATCCTCCAGTGCAATCCCTATTTGAAAGTAACCTGAGTAACCATCGCACACAGTGTACTTCTCATGACCAGCTACCTCATTTAGTATCTCATCCTGGAATGGGAGGGGAAAGTGATCTCTCTTTGTTGCCTCATTGAGGGGACGGTAATCCACACACACCCTCCACTTGCCGTTTTCTTAGGAGTGACAACAACAGGAGAGACCCACTCTGAATTCTCCACTGGATAAATGAAACCTGCTGCTAGAAGCTTTCTTACCTCCTTGAGTAAAGCCTGCTCCTTGATGACTCCTAGCCTTCGTAGCTTCTGAGCCTTAGGTGTGGCCTCTGGCTTCAACTCAATTTTGTGTTGAACAGCATCTACTCCACGCACATCGGTGTAGTCTTTAGCAAAAAGCCTAGGAAACTTCCTTAGCACACATTTGAACTCCTCTCTTTCATCCTTTGTAAGTGTTGTTGATAGCATACCTTCCAGCATCCCTTCATCTTGAACACCTTCGTTCTCTTGAGGACCTACCTCCTCCAAGCCTTGACAAGAGGTCTCTTGGTTGCTTGGCTTAAACCTTACCCCCATGACTTCGATGGAAGACTCCTCTTCAGTAATGCTGCCGCTACTTTCTTCTTCTGAAGTGCTATCGGTCCAACCTTCTTCCGTCTCACTTTGAGATGATTCTTCATGGAGCTCCTCTTGGCGTTGCTCCTTCATGTCAAAGACAACCTTCTTATGATTGTCATTCCTGCAAATTAATTTCCCACTCTCCCAATCCTGCAAAGCTCGCATTTTCATTAGCCATGGTCTTCCTAGGATAAATGGATAACCACTTCCCTTGGTCGACATAACATAAAAATCCACCGCTTTCTTAATGCCAAAGGCCTCTACAAAGACATTTTTACAAATGCCTACACACCTAGCCTTGCTATTGTTTGCCATCTTGACTTTGATTTCAGGTGTCTCCTGGATGTGCATGCCTAGTCTTTGCATGAGTCCCTCTGTCATGATGCAAATTTGTGCACCCCCATCCACTAGACCTTTCCTAACCAATCTTCCTTTGATGTAACAGTCTAGCACCGGTGTAATGTCCTCATTCATTTCAGCTTGTGCAATTTTTACAACAGGCACACTCTCTTTTACCTTTCTCCTAGTGCTAACTGCCCTTGTTAAATCCCTCCTAACTTGTGGACATAATGCAAGAAATTGAGGCCATGAAATATCAGGACCCTTACCTCTCATGTCTTCCAACAAGTTGTACGGAGCCATACCATGTCCAAGAGGGAAGTCTTGGAGGTTGATACGACGTCGAGTCCTCTTGGTTTCCTTGGTTTTTTGCCTTCTTGCCTTGTCCATGGTCACTCTGTGATGTGACTCCTTCTTTCTCTTTACCTTTTCCTCGGCCACGCTTAATTCCATTGGCTTCCATGTCAACCTCATTTGAATTTGTCACCTCTACCACATGCACATTTGGATCTGGCAAAGGTGGAACTCCTTCTACCCCTTGTGGAGGTGGTCTTGGTCCATTTGGCCTTTGTAGAAGCCTTGGTTGTTGACCAGTTCCTTCACCTGCATTCATCACTGGGTAATTCAAGTTAGGTCTCCCTGGCTCCCCACGGGGCCAAGGACAATTATACATCCCATGTCCAGACTCTCCGCAATTCCAACATTGCAAGACTCTCCTAGGTCGTGGATCTCGCTCTTCAGACTTCTTTGCTTGTCCCTTTGGACCTACAGCTTGTGCAAGGTGAATTGACAGGCTGCTTAAAGATTCGTTTAACTTCTCAATTACTTCCGCCGTTACCTCAGGAAGCTCCCTCGATGTTGATGCTTGTGACTTACCTTTGGGTCTAAGACCTTCTATTGGAACCTCTCCCCTTAAGCACTTGAGTTTCCTATACTTCTCAGCAGCCCTAGTTTCAGCTGCATCAAAAGTAGCAGGTGCACCCGCCTCAACTTTTACCTTAAGGTCAGGAAAGAGTCCGGCTATGAACCTCTCCTTCTTTAAAAATTCTGCACCATCACCAGGGTTAGCAACATTTCGTATCCATAGAGCCCAAAGACGTAGAAACTCTTGCTTGTACAAGTAGTAGTCATCTAAGTCTTTTTGCTTATGAGAAACAATGTCTTGCCATAGTTTTTGAGTGTTTTGGGGATCAAAGAAGTATCTCTTAAAACGATTCAAAACTTCTGTGTAATTCCCCTTAACTTCCTCAGGCAAAGAGTCAAACCAAGTACTAGCATCTTTCCTAAGGACCACCTCAAACATTTCTACACGTTCTTGATCGGTTACTATCCTCTTGATACGGCAAGACATCTTGAAATTTGCTAAAAATAATTCTGCATCCTCTCCAGGCTCTCCAAAGAAAAGAGGATATCCAGACATTTGGCGTTGGCTCTCCATTATTATGAAAGATTACAACACGAGTTACAATAAGGGATACAATAGAGATTTAGAACCACTCGCCTGCAAATGAAGAAGTGAGAAAATACCACTCTAGGTTTTCTTCTTCAGCTATCCAAGCTTCAATAAGGTCTCGATTTGTTTGATCAAAACAAAAGGGTAGACTATTGATGAGCTCTAAGAAGGGTTGAAATTCTTCAAAGCTAAGGCGATAAACAGAAATCTCTAGAACTTCATTTTCTGGATCCAAAAGAGCAACCACGTCCCAAGTGATAAATTGCACTTGCTCTACAATTCCCAATGCACAAGCGGTTTGTATAAAAACTAGATCTTCATGCTCGTCGAAGGCCGTGAGAAAGTAGCAATTGACTAGGAGCTCCTTTCCTTCGAGTTCCACACAGTCGGAGTGAGGCAACCTTCTCACAATTTCATAAAGAACATCCTCATCAAGTCCAATCAAGTTTGCAAGATTTAAAGACTCCACTTGTGCTACAAAATTCCTGGACAAAAACTCCTTAGGATTATGGTTAAATCATTCAAAAGCATAAAGAGATTTACAATGTCTCTATGAACAAAGTGTCATAGAAAGTAGAGAAGGATGAGAATTTATACAAATTTGCAATCTTCTCTATGCTCTCTTTATTAAGACAAGCTCTGAATAGCTCCCTATCTCCTTTGTTGAAAGCGAAAGGAAGACTATTAATAAGACGCAAATGAGGGAAAAATTCACCAAATGTGAGTCTATGAAGCATGAACTCTGGCCGCAAGTTTCCTGAAGAGTCTTCCTCAATGGTGAAATGCACTCGCCAAACGCCAAATTTCACTCTATTTACCAATCTTAGGGCACACACTAGTTGGATGAATGCGCGGTCTTCCTTAGTGCCCAACAACAAGAGGAAAATGGAATCCACGCGTAGGACCTTCCGTCTTAACTTCACCACCCTCTTGTTATGAGGGAGACGCCTTACTACTTGCTCCTGCAACTCAATTGGTAATAGAGCTAGATCTCTAAGGATTGAACTTTCACTGCACACACATTCCCAGTTAGAACAAATGATCGTTTTTTTGTTTCTTGTAACAACTTGGACAAAGAAAAACAAACATACACACTATTTTGCCGGGCTGCACTTCATTTTAAAATAAAATGAACACATGTACATCAAAAGAAGTGTGGTAGTTGATGAGAGGTAGAATGACAGGGTTTGGTGATGCAAGAATTTCTCCTACTCTTTGGGCACCAAACATGAACACCATTCGTTGTTGAAAATGGATCTTTCTACTAATTGCAACGTTTATTCTAATGTGTGGAGTAAAATGAAAGGGAAAAACCTCTATTCCTGGGCCATTATCCATGGCCTATGCATGTCCTAATGCTTAAAACAAAACAAAAATATAGACGTCCAAACTAAGGTCGTACCTAATGAGAGGCAAAATAAAAGGATTTACTGAAGCGTTTATCTCGGCCAACCTAAGAGGACCTAAAATTCTACGAATGACACGTTGAAATTGCAACTTAGTACTAACAATTATGTGTACCTTTTGCCTTGCAATGGGAATGAAGGGATCATACAAATCTTCGTGATTCATGCAAACTACTTGACTATGCTAAAGGTTGATTCTACACAAAAATACACAAGCCGTCCTCAGTGGGGGCACCAATTTGAGGCGGTCCGGGGCGGGCAACAAGAAGAGTGGCCTCTAGACACCCTTCAAGGCTCCCGTGCTGCTCAATGGGGCTGGGGCACAACACAACACAAACCAAAACAACAAACCCACAGCCAAATCCCAACTACACAAGGGGCACCACCTAGTTTAAGAGCGAACTAGGACGCAAAAGAGGAGAATCGTTAGAGCAACCCACAAACAAGCAAGGAATTTACACTAACCCTAACACCAATGGAATACTCTCACACACTAAAACACGAGAGAGAGAGAGAGAGAGAGAGAGAGAGAGAGAGAGAGAGAGAGAGAGAGAGAGAGAGAGATAGTGCTCGGGCTGCTTTGAAACGTATCGGCAATGATCAAGCAAACACAACTATATATTTAAGAAAGAGAGAGAAAGGGGGAGGGGGTGCTTGTTGCATTAATACCTTCTTACAAATCTGTCATGACAAATCAAAGTGAGATTAGTACTTGTTCAACATAGCTTGCGTAAATTTCACCACAACACATCACAAGAAAAGCCACCCCAATCACTGTCTTAAGGCCAGGGGAGTCCTCTCCACCCTGTCGCCCTCTTACAGTATGTGGGATTTATGGCTAGATTGATGACAACACCAGAGACAAGCTATCAAGAACTTAACAAAAAACACCAAGACACTTACGCATCATTGTTGTCCATTACTTCACGTTGGAAGGGAGACAAAGTATCCAAGCTTAGTCCAAATCCACCCTCCTTGATTCAGCGAATGTTGGGCTTACACTAGTAGGAGAAATGATAGATTTCCTACTCTCAATTGAATGATCACTCTCTCTCTTACAATGGCATAGAGTTCCCTTGCTAATCCCCTATTACAACACATGCACATGCATAAGACAATGAGCTTCCACTCAAGAGCTCCTTCTAGAGAGGTTGAGCTTGGCTTCTCAAGCTATAGCATAGTGCTCTTGCTTATGGCTCCCCCTTTTGTGCTAGCTACACCCTCCTTTTATAGCAATTTTGAAGGCTAGGGTTACTCCTCTAACCATGGTTGGGTTAGATTTTCAGCAATTTATCTAATTTCTTTTGCTTGGAATTATCAAGAAGTTGGTGAGGAAAGAGAGAGGAGAGAAATGGAGGTGATAGGACTTTTCATAGTGGGTTAGTGTTAGTAGAGTTAGTATTAATTTACAAATGGAATTGGATATTTACAATGGGAGTATCCATGTAATATACAAATAAAGAAGAAAAAAACTCTTAAGAGGTAAGAAAAGGTGGCTTTCTTACAAGGTTGATGCTCCAAGTGTATTGAGTAGGGCCGATTTTGACGCCTGTTGACGGTCCACTAGCTTTGACGGTACATTTTTTCTCCACTCTTGACCTTCCTTGAGAGACAAGATAATTGAAGCTGAGTAATCAACCACCATGATGTTGTCTTTTAAGAGAAGAGGCTGAATTTTGTGGTTTTTTTGATAGATATGGGTAAATTGGAGGAGGAAAAATGAGACTAGGTGGTCAATTTTGGAATGCAATTGTGTGTGGGAGGTATGAGTTCACCATGGTTTCTCTTATTCTTCAAGGTTGAGGAGAAGGTGAGTAGTGTGCAGAGAGGAGTGGTGAGAGAGATGGGGATGATGAGTGGAGAAGTGTGTGTGAAAGAGGAAAATGATAAAGTGGAAGAGAGAGTGTGACTGCATAGCGTGGGAAAACTGGGGTCCACTAAAAAAATCATAGCTCACAGCTCGTAGCTCAAAAAAATATGAAAAAATTTATGGCAAAAGTTCAGCCCACGAGCTACAACTTTTGTTTGTATTACCTTTTCAAATTCGGAGAGCAAGTGAACTTTAAAAATTCAGCAAAACCGACCATTTTTTTCCACTGCAAGGTCCTTGTGGGGTCCTTCTTTGGATGATTCTTTTGAATACCTCCAAGAGTGAGCCCTCCATAGTGCATGTATGCATGCCACCTACCCTTGACCTTATTTGGTAGGTCTAAAATTGAAGATATTGTCGAGATTAGGATATAAGTGAATAGTACAACTAAGAAAATCAAATATTGAGGGGTCTAAAATATATGTACATGTCAAATATAAATAATATAAGTGGAAAAAATATAAAGGGGTCAAAAGAAATCTCTCTCATTATGAGGCTACCATAAAAAGATAAATATTTTTGGTGTTCTAATTTTCTAGAAAAAAAACAAAATAGATGTAGGAAGGGAAAAATCAAAATAGTGAAAAAATATACACATAAATAAAACTAGTTTTTTTGGATTTTTGTTGGGGTGGAGTTACACCAAATATAAGAGAAGCTTACATGAAAATATTTCTATATGGAATAAAGAGTATGAAAAATGGTAAGAAAAAATTGTGGTAATGGTGAGGCAATGTACAGAGCATAAATAACACCCACCTAGGTAGAAATATTTAAATAAATACCAAAATAATTATGAAAAAATCTTTTATTTAGGCCCTATATATAAAGAAATATTTACATACGCATGGGCCATAATATACTTATATATATATATATTTTTAATTATTTTTGGCTCAACTAGCCCAATGACTAGCTAATTGAGGGTTTTTTAAGAAGATATGGGAAAAGTCCCGTGACTCACGCACGCCTATGTACAGTGAAATGGTAGGGATAGCCACAGTGTTTGGGTGATTTTGGTAGGGTGAGTAACTCACTGTGGTAATTACAAAGAGCCGAAAAACGGCTATCAGTATAAATATTTAAATAAAATAAAAAATAATTATAAAATTCCCTATATTTAGGCCCTATATACAATGAAATATTTACACACAAAAAGGCCATATTATACTTTTATTTTATTTATTTTTTTGGCTCAACTAGCTAGCCCAGTGAGACTAGCTAATTGAGGGTTTTTAAGGAGATATGGAAAAAGTCCTCTAACTCACACACGCCTATTTACAATGAAACGGTGTGGATAGCCACAATGTTTGGGTTATTTTGGTAAGGTGAGGTAGCTAAACAAGTGCCACTAGAGTTCGTTTCCCTGCCATAGGAAAGGGCTCTACCCATACATAATCACCGAAGATAAAAAGAGGGCATGCAAAGTCGATCTCCATCACCGAATTCACAAGAGCCTACATCAAAACAAGAAGAAACTCGAGCATCCAAACGAGCTCGCAACATGACGACCACGTCATCCTTGAGTACTAACATGCATAGGAAGCTACCACAGATGGCCACATGCACCATGACAATGCGGCATACTCCACCAACCGACCATTGTACATGATGACAATGATGAAATCCCAAAAATAGACCTTTATGGAGGGCCAAGCACCATTCGAGAAGAAACTTGTAGTAGAGTTCAATGCCAGTGCAGACCCCACAGCCCTGATCGTGAATGACTAAATCCACAACCACAAAAGCCACCATCAAATCCAAGCCGCCCTCCTTCCTTGAAACTCTTGAAGCCAAACTTTGAGAATGATTTTCCCTTGTGTGAAGGGTAGGCAGCCGCACAACCTCAGTGCAAAAATAAGGCTTTCCCTGAGACGTTTCTATTTGCCAAGGCGGGAAAGAGCAGCCAAAGACTCCATTCCTGCAGCCTCCCTGCTACCGATACCAAAGAACCCTTGCTTGCCAGGCCCTAAACTTGCAAGACATTCACAACCATGCTCACTCGCTTGAAAGGTCCCCTAGACAGCCCACCTATGGGGCCCCAACCTGTGTGACATCATTGGAGCTACCCCTCGCTGCGAGTAAGCATGACAAGGATGCCATCCCTAAACCCTAGCTCGATAAGAGAGCAGTTCACTTAAGTTTGTATTTCTTGCCTTGAAATTTTTAAACGGCTTGATGTATAGTATAGATAAAAGATGAGATTTTTTTTTTTTTACAAAACTCACAAAAGTGAGTGGAATATATAAAAAATGTCCAAAATAATTACAATCACCTCCTGAGCCAGCGCATCTAGCTGACAATACCATTGGAAAGGGATGAGGCAGCCGGCGGGCTCCCCACTCCCAGGGCAACCTCTGACCCACGAATGCATTTCCACCCTTGCCAACATCAGTGAGCGCCACAACCTCACCTACCCAAAGCCTGAAGAGGCTGCCAGTCCACGAATACTTCTCCACCTGATATATAGTATAGATGTAAGATGAGATTTTTGTGTTACTTCTCATTTAGGCCATCATTCTTTACAGTTTCTAGCTCCTTAGTGGTTTACCAATAATGTGTAAAAAGGATAAATGTATACTCTATTAGACTTTGGTGTAGCCTTTATACTTTTTTTTAAATAAAAAAGTGCTCAATTGAGATTCAATTGCTTAATATTTTGAAAGTTACAAAGAGCCCTGGCATATCCTTTGCACATGGGCCAAGACAAACTACATCAAAGGGGGGGACCATCCTAACTAGCCTTACATCTTTATCTTGCAGGTCTTACTACAATGTATTCTACACCAGCATGTTTTTAACACAAAATTTGATTCCAGGGACTCAGACTTCCCTTGAAATCATAGCGCATTCCTGGAATGCAAGTAAATCTAGATACTGTGGCTCTTACTATGCACATGTCAGTCATAGGATCCAAATCATTAATGTTGTAACCTCTCACTCCAGGAGGAAGCCCTCGTCAAAAGGCTACTAGAAAAGGTATCAATCCTAAGCTTTTTTTTTTTTGTGTGTGGAAAAACTCACTATGGTGAGTGGGTTATATTAGAAAAACCAATAAGTTACAATTTCTAGTCATCATGCTCATGACAAGCCATTAGGGGGATCACCCCAAAACAGTGGTATAGGCATCAATGAGAGTCTAACCTGAGTATTCCTCATCCTGAAGAGGACTCATCAACCAACTAGTTGTTGCGGCATCAATCATCTTGTTCCATTCCTCAAAGTTCCAGCTTTTCCCCATTGTGGCAATCGCTTCCCTGTTTTCTTGAATAATCATTGAGAAACTACTTGTTTTTAGGTCTTTCTCAAAGATCCAATAGTTTTTGGCCTTCCACACATGTTTGAAGTAGCAGTATTTGTTGTTTACACTCTTGCAAATTCATGGTTGTCCCTCGCATGTAGCCAATGACACCAACGAAGCCTTTGTAGCTTTGTTGTCAAGAAATGGCAAGTACTTGCCTTGGTCATTGTCTCCATTGCCATCATTGGGGGGGGGGGGGGGGGGGGGGGGGGGGGTTGGGGGGGGGGTGGTCATTAATTTTGATTCTATGTCTCCCTTGCCTTTGCTTCTTACGTAGTCAACTTCAGCTACCCCCCACTTTTGGCTATGGGTTGAGTAGTTTTCTCTGACGGTTATTTGAGGTATGTCATTTTTCTAAAAATAGGGTTCCTAAAGCCTTCCCATTTTTCTAAGATAAAAAAAAGTAAAATTAACATAATTTCTACATACAATGTTGACCTTAAAATTGTTTGTTTTGGATAGAGCTTAAATCATTAATACCCTTAATAATACTTCTAAACTCAAAAAAATATTTAGTATTGAGCCATTGCAAAATTTATCGAGAAAAAAATTGCTGTATAGATTGGAAATTTAGAAACCAAGTAAAAGGAATCGGTAACAAAACTAGTAATGTCTCTCAGCCATTTATTTTAGCATGTGTTTTTTCATTGAAACTACACGACTCAATTATATAAAGCTAGTGAGAACTTACCCTATGAGAGTTCATGCAATAAGTGATATGAATCACACATAAACTCAAGTGTAAACAAAGCCTCTAATTTTTTACATGAACTTATTAAGTAGAAAATTAGATAATCAATTTAATTTTAATAAAAAGATTAAATACCCAAATATTCCAAAAAAGAGCGCAATCGAGTTTGAGGACTACAATTGTGGAGTTTGAGGACTACAACTCTAAGCCATTTTCATGTGAGATGCTATCAAATTTTTTTATTTCCTTTCTTTTAAAGTATGTCTTGAGCTATGGAGCTTTTGTGCGTCATCTCCCTATGCAAGAGTGTGTAAAATATTATCTCCCTTTACATTTTGTCTCCTTTTTGCTACTTTTCCCTTGGAAAGAAAGTGGTAGATATGTGTACCTTTTTTATTTCTCCCCCATCTCTTATTATCTCCCTAATAATCAAGAGCCCTTCATGTACATGGGTCTTTAGGAAGAGGACAATCCCCCCCCCCCCCCTCCCTTAAGAGAGACTTTTGGTAACGACAACCTAATTTTCCAACATCTCTTGTGGAGTTGTAAAATACATTGTCTTTCGAGATGTTTGCTAAAATGAAAGGTTTTGTGAGAATTTTTGGCCTGCTAAAGGTCTTAGTGCACTATGGGCAAAGGTCGTTCAAATTTCTTTGAGAGACAAGTACTCCTAAGGGATTCAAAAGTCTTGTGAGTAGGTATGTACGCATGTCTTGTTGCGGAAAATCTGGACAGATGCTCTAGGAATGAAAGGAATTAACGAAGCAAAATGGAACTCTTGGAACGTGGTGTGGAAGGAGAAGAAGCGGTGAAAGCAACACATGGTAGGGCAAGTGGGCCGAGGCCCGAGGCCTGAGGGTGGATTCGACGGTTTTGACCCAGGCTGGCGGGTGGAGCTGGTGAGAGATGAGGGAGGATGCTCCTCTCTCTCCCTCTCTCTCTCTCTATTTCATGCGGGGAGATACTCTCAGCCGCCCTCTCCCTTTGTGTGTGTGTATCTGTCTAGAATGGCGACGAGACCCTGCATGCAGAAATGAGACAAGGCATTGTTAGCTAACCAGTCAAGTAGCCCGCGCCTGAAGCCGGGACGGGTGAACGATTTTCTTTATTAGCTATGACATAAGTCTTTGGATGCTTTTGAATCCACAGTGCTACCCTTAGAGTAGGTTGATCCTACTTCAGAATGTCTCGTTATACAACCCCTTCATAGAGGTAATATTGTGGAGAATATTCCCACATTGCATCCTAGGCCTTCCCGGAGGGACAGAGCTGGATTTTTTTTTCAAAAAGAGATGCTCTGTAGCATGTATGGAATTTCCAAGCATGAGATTATTGAAGATGTTTAGATCATTGAGCAGTTGATTAAATCTGCAACAGAGACAAATAGTTTCTCACCCTCTCCTAATGGCAAGCCTTTATCAAACCTAGAACTTGGGGCGAATCTACACGAGGAAAGTGCATGCAACGTCAGTAGAGTCAATGGCTTGCTTTACCTTCGGGTGTTCAAATGTCTCTGTTTCCAGATATTGCTGCAAATGTGGCTCCTCAACATATTCAGGACATGTTTAGGCAATAGCTATACACCCACATGGGATGAGCAACTATGGGAGCACTAGCTGCAGGGGAAGCTTTGGCCAGGGAAGCAGGGGAATGATCTGTGTGTGTGTGTTGCCTTTGGGGATTGCTTCTATGACATTAAAATCTTTGTTGTTCTTCTCTCGCTGCAGCACATCCGCGGGTGGAAGATCTCTCTCTCTCTCTCTCTCTCTCTCTCTCTCTCTCTCTCTCTCTCAGGCGGTGGCATCAGTAAAGCAAGGATGGAATATGCGACGAGCAAGCGATACCCGCTACACGAATGTTGAAGAGGGGGGGGGGGGGGGGGGGGCTATCATGGCAAGACATAGACGTTAGTTGGTTGCTTGCAACCTACTAGTCACACTGACTGCGTACGAGGAGGGCACGAGAGGGGAGGCAAGCTACTTGCTTGACTTTTGCTTTTGGAAAACTTGAGATAGGAAGACATCTTATTAGATTCTATCTAGTAAGTGTAGACCGAGTAGAAAGCTAAAACTTTGGAATAGAAAGCTATTCTCCAAGGGAGCATTTACTTCAAATTTCTTTGAGAGACAAGTGTCCCTAAGGGATTCAAAGGTCTTGTGATTAGAAAGCTAAAACTATGGAATAGAAATCTTTTCTCCAAGCCATCATTTACTTTTTTTGCATGTTTAAAAATGGCTTTAGAGATCAAAACATTAAACAAAATATTCATAGGAGTTTGATCTTATGATGGAGTCTTCGAAAAAGTCTTTTTATCTAAGTGGCAAGTTTTCTCCTTATACAAATACAAATTGAAAATTCTAGTAGAAATTTTCAAATTTTCAAAATGTTCAAACTATTTTCTAGTGTATTTTATCGAGTTTTTTTCCCTTTACCATCCTTTGCAACCGACTAATCTCGATTTTCAATCAGCTTAAGCCTATCAAACACACCTTTCTCGAACACTGATACAGTGAGGTATTGATAAATGATTCTCTCATTTGAGGATTTTTAAAAAAATCACTTCACTAAATTGTTTAATTATTTTCTATGCTTATTTGAAAGTATTAAAATATTCTTTTGTTTTGATTCTTAATGTGTCTTTTTATTTTACTTCCTTTTTGTTTTATTTTGTTTCAAAATATTGATAGGCAATATGCACCATTTATCGTATTATTGGAGCCTCTTCATAATATATAAGCCATTTGCGAGTAGCGAGTACCGACTAGAAGAAAATTAAAAAATGGCCCATTAGTGGAGATGACAAGAAGATGCTTGAGGAGATTTAGAGGTAGAGGACTGAGAAGGGTAATGTAAACCACATGAAGGCCATGCTTCCCAATTAGGGATCTCTCTCTCTCTCTCTCTCTCTCTCCGCTGCAGAGCAGAGGTAGGGAGGCTTCATAAGGCATAACTGAAGAGAATCTCTCTCTCTCTCTCTCTCTCTCTCTCTCTCTCTCTCTCTCGTCGCGTAGAGCATAGGTAGGGACTCTTCATAAAGCATAGGTGAATAGAATCTCTTCTTCTTCTTCTTCTTCTTCTTCTTCTTCTCTCTCTCTCTCTCTCTCTCTCTCTCTCTCTCTCTCTCTCTCTCTCGTGTCCTCCCTTGATATAGGCATAGTGGAGATGATGTGGGGGGACTGCTCTATATGTGGAAGTCCATGAATGGTGGGGGAAGCTTAGGTGCAAGATCGCAGGAAATGAGAATTTGCAGGCTCGTAGGGACGAGTTCAAAGGTAGGGAAGGACAACACACAGATGAAAAAAGGTTTTGGCAATAGGAGTAGGAGGTGAGGACTAGGCGATGAGGGTAGAGGAAATCTTGAAGGCATCTTTCAATCAGTGTATTTTATTTTAAGCGAGCTAGTAGAAGCCACTTTTTATAAATAAATGATGCAATTTTATATTCGAACACAAAAAAAATTCCGTATGATTGTAAGCACTTACTTAAACTTACTCTCCCTTGTTTCCTTTTACTTAACAGGCCTTCGTGCCTTATCACCTTGTTTAAATTGGAGGGGTATTTAAGGGAATTTCTCCATTAAGAGGGGCATTTTGGTAATTAACCCTTATCTTTACCTAGCTCTATCTATCTCATCTTATGTTTTTCTATATTTGCATGATTCTCTCTCTCTCTCTCTCTCTCTCTCTCTCTCTCTCCCCCCCCCTCCAAAAAAAAAAAAAACCAAAAGGGTGAAAGTTCACTATACCTTACATAAGGTTATGATAATAATTCAATAACAAAAGGTTCTTTTTGTGAGAGACAATAAGAAAGGGACACTATTTTGTGTTATCACAATAAAATATTATGTTTTTTGAAAAAAGTGTAGCAATAAACTATTTGACTATAATATATTTCAAAAACATAAAAATATAATGTTTGAAAAATCACTTCAAAGCATTGTAGCAAATTGAAGAAAACAAGTGAAAGGGTCACAATTGCTTACTAAAACAATAAGAAAGCGATTAAATCTTTAGGTTGAGTTTAACTATAATTATATAAGGTAAAAATAGTGTTTGAAAATGTGTCTTTTATTAAGCGATCGTGTGTCCTCCTCACAAAAAGAAAACCAATAATACTAGTAAATGTTTTGAAATTTATAGGATTTTTGAACTAAGTTTTGACATCATTGCACCGGTTTTTTTTCTCTTTACCATGGTTTGCTCACACACACACACACACACACACACACACACACATATGTTTGTATGTATATAAATAGATAAATAAATAAATAAACTTACATATTTAATAAAAAGAACTCATTATTATATATATATATTTACTTATATTTATATGTGTGTGTGTGTGTATGTGTGTGTATGTATATGTATGTATAGAACTTACTAAATACTTGGTCATAAAGAAGTGCACTTAAATCGCGAAAAATACACCTCACCTTGAATTTGACCAAAAGTTCTCAAAAAACTAAAAAAACATCAATATGTGTAGCAACTTAAAAAAATAACAGTGAACATTCTCAAAAAGACTTCAATTTTTTGAACTAAAATCAATATAAAAAGTTTTGTAATACAAAAAAGTGCAAATATTCCTTAAAAAATTACACAATATTCCACTTAAAAAACAATTACATCTTCGAAAGCTTACAATTGAAAACTCAAGGCTTTCAATTACAATCCTTAAAATTTTTCTATCAAATTTTTTATGGTTTGTTGATAAAGATGACCAAACTTCTTCAAAGTGAGACCATAAACAAGAATTTTCATATCCTCCAAGTTTAATTTATAGATACGTAGTTTTGCTATTTTTTGTTTTCTTGTTCTTAGTCACCTTGATCACCTCAAGTAGTACTTACTTGTATTTGCATCTTCTCAAACTGCTTTATATCAATGAACATCAATTGAATACAAATTTGCAATACACTTATATTGTAGAATACGCGAGTAGTCCCCAAAGAGTTGGTCTAACGGTAAGGCTTTGGCCTCTCAACCTACGAGTTGTGGGTTCAAATCCCCTGTTGGGTCACACTCTAGAGGGACACCTTGTGCTCACCTGGTGTTCACGTTGCTAGGGCTCTTGCCCTTGGACACTCGAGTGCATCCTCCTCTTGGGATGGGTCACCCGAGGAGGAGGTTCCTAGTTGGTTGCTACGAGTTCTCTCCGTCGTTCCCAGCATGTGGTGCATCAATTAGGTGGCCATGGTGATGCCTATGCGTGGCTCTTGCCTGATGGTACGCGGCCCTTGCCCGACCATGTAACATGGCTAATATTTGGAAGGGATAAGCACCTCCCCCTGTGGGCACTCTGGTGTGTCGAAAAAAAAGAAGAATACGCGAGTATGAAGATTTTTGTTCATTTGTTGTGTATACATATTTTAGGATTCAAGTTTTTTTAGTTCTAGAAGACAAGAGTACTTCAATCTTAGGCTTCTTCACCACACGATCATAGCATGGGCCTTTACATTTAACTTTGAGTTACATAGCACCCCGGGGGATTCACCATGGAAAACTTATCGCACCACGTAAGTGTAGAGGAGGGGGGGTTTTTTACAAGCTACATAAGCGTATAAGTTAGGGGCAGGCCCCCAATAATTTCTTTCCCAAGCTTAAAAATAAGGGAGGGGGGACCTAACCCGGGTTGATTACTTGTGACGATTGGTCACTGGTTTGCACTAGAACTCGCTTTAAAGAAGTTTTTTTATCAAGTCACACATAAAATTTTGCATCAAGCCGGTTATAGATAAGGGCTGATTTGGAGTAGGTCAAGGGTTGATTTACACTAGCTTTGGATGGGTCAGAATTGGACGAGTATCCTTAGTGCAAGTTGATCGGGCACATAGTTTGAAAGTCAAACTAGGACACATTGAGGGTACATCTAGTTATCAATAAAAGTGGTTCCTTAGTACGTTGTCAGTCACTATGCTACACACTCTTTTACTAGTTTTACTCAGATCATGTGAGACCTAAATTTTATATGTATGATAGTGGTATGATAGTTTTCTTCATTGATTGTCGTATAAGCGTAAAAAGGGGGGGTCATATTCTCTAATATGAGTCGTATATAGGGGTTTTATTAAAGTTTTCTGCTCGCAGGTTGCGTCCTATTTTTTTATATAGAGTGAATCCCCTGGACATAGCACACAAAGGATATTGTCCCTGTAACTTTTTTAAGTTCATATGAAAGCACGATAATTGTTCAACTCAAAAGATTTCTTTCAGCATAGCATGTTCACCACCCAAATGAAAGGTTCTAAGCTTAGGGTGGAGATAAACTCGAAAGAAAATAATTTACCCTCATTGAGAAACCTACTAAGTTATATATTATTCTAATCACTAACTCGAAGAAAGCATATAGAGGGAGGAAGTTATAGTTCCAAAAAAACAAGGCGAAGAGGCACAAAGGCTTGCTAATTTAAGTTAAGAGGGGAATAAGATTTATAAAAAGTAAGTTTAAATGAGTGCCGAATATCACATGCAATTCTTATCATATTTTAATATAAAATTATATTATCAATTATACATATATAATCACACGCCTACTATCACATGCAATTCTTATCGTGTTTTAATATAAAATTATATTATCCATTATACATATATAATCACAAATGTTTTATATATTAGAAAAGGTCCCACTTAAGTAATAAGGTGAAAGATCCACATTACACGTTGTTATTTGAAAATAAAATAAAATAAAATAAAAAATACATTTTATTATTCATTACATACACAAGCTAGATTCAAAAGAGTCGAAGACAAAAACCTCGTACTCTTTCTTCCACCCCTCTCTTCATTCACAAGGGACGAAAATAGCTCGATAAAATTTATTCTATACGATTTTGACGTCCAATGAGCTCTAATTTAGTCGTATTGTTGTTGAGTACGTAGCTATTTGATTCCATTCAATCACATCGATCCACGTTTTGTGCTGAAAAATGGACAGTAGGACTGTTCTTCTGAAGCAAACACTTGTTTTTTTTTTTGTGGATCCAAAGAAGTGTAATTTTCTTTTCTGCCAATGGATAGCCTCCATGGTGACCACACATTCCTTTTTGCATGTCTTTCATCGGCTCTCGTGAAACCAATCATAATCTTAGATGGTTTATATATTAGAAAAGGCTCCACTTAAATAATAAGGTGAAAGGTGCACATTACACATATTTTTTGACTACAAAATAAAATATAAAATAAATTAAAAATAAACAATAAAATATAAAACACATAAAATTTAATGAGGAAATAGGTAGGCCACATGGAAATGGGACATTCTTTCCCTTTTCATCTCTCTCTCTCTCTCTCTCTCTCTCTCTCTCTTTGTGTCTCTCTCAGGCTTGCAAAAAAACTAACTCCTTTGTGCACCCCGCGCTTTGTGTTCCACTCTTTTTGCGTGAAGAAGGGCGATTAGAATGCAGATATTGTGCATTTGAGAGAGAGAGAGAGAGAGAGAGAGAGAGAGAGAGAGAGAAGAGAGAGAGAGGCATGTAGACGATGAAGTGAGGGATAAAAAGAGACTTGCAACACACGTTGTGTGTGAGTGTGAGTGTGAGTGAGTGTGTGTGTGTGTGTGTGTGTGTGAGAGAGAGAGAGAGAGAGAGAGAGAGAGAGAGAGAGAGCGAGGGAGAGAGAGAGGAGTCTACAATAGACGTTGCGAGAGAGCGAGAGAGAGAGGGGGTGGAGGGGGCAAATGACAATATTCTCTTTTAATGCATTTTTCTATCGTGTGAGCGAGTATGTAGATCCAAGTATAGTGTGTGTGTGTGTGAGTATGTCCCTACTATATTGAAACAAGTGAAAAGGTCACGGTGGCTTTCTAAAACAATAAGAAAATGATAAAATCATTAGGTTGAGTTTAACTAGAATAAAGTAAAGCATTGTTCAAGAATATCTCTTTTATTAAGGGATAGAGTTTCCTCCTTGCAAAGAAGTAAACCGGAAATAATAGTCGATTTTTTGAATTTGCAAGATTTTTGAACTAAGTTCTCACATATTTTACCATTTTCTCTTCCCTTTACCATGGTTTGCTCACTTAGTGTGTATGTATGTATATATATATATATATATATATATATATATATATATATATATATATATATATATATATATATATATATATATATATATATATGAATATATATATATATATAAATATATAAATATATATATATGTATGTGTGTGTGTATGTTTGTGTAAAATAAATAAATATATGTAGGTGTATATGTATAGAATTTACTAGAATTATGCAAGGTGAAGCTTCACTTTAGCATTCTAAAAGAATAGAATGCAAGTGAAGTCAAGCGGTGTAAGGATGTGAAATGAAAGGTGAAATACAAAGATTCATTTAATATGTTAGAATAGAAATAACATTTAAGGTAAGTCTCCATCATTGAGACTAAAAACAATGAAAGTATACCTAACCCAACTCAATACCTAAGCTTCTTTTAGAAAGCCAAAAAAAATATTGAATCAATACCTCACATTATGAATCAAACTCCTATGAATACTCTTTAATCATTTGTTCTTTCAAGTCTTTTTTAGCCATGCCAAAAAATAATGAAAGTAGCCTTGGGAAATCTATACTATATATATGAAGAAGCTTAAATTTTTCAAGCAAGGAGAGACCCTACATATGTCACTCACTGCTTCACTTAAGAGAAAACCTTATAAGACCTCTATTCTAAAAGTCAAGGGTAGGAAGATTGCAGGAAGTAAAAAGACTTTTGGGAATTCAAAATCAAAGACTTTGTACTTTACACAAAGTAATTGAATCCATTTAAGTACACATAAAAGAAAGACTTTTGAAAATGTAAAGTCAAAAAGCTTTCTACTTTACATATAGTAACTGGTCCAGCTTAAGTGTACAATAAAAAAACAACAATGAAAAAAAAAGATGATGAAATTTTAAAAGGAGAGAATTTAGAGCTTCTAAACCCTAAGAGCGATGGCGTGAAGGCTACATAGCGCCGCCGCTTCCTCATTTGTCCCATCGGGAAGATGACCTCCCAGGTCATTCTCACCACCACTAGGCCTTGACTCCAGACCCCCTAACATTTGGGCCTCGGGCGGGGGACTACCTCACCACTCCCTAGTGCATAATAACTCCCTTGTAGCCCACGTCGGGGGAGTTAATGGCATGAACCATGAAGTTTTATCCCACCACAACCACCTAACGGTGCTCCTTAATGGAGGCAATTATCTTCTCCCTCCTGATAGTGTGAGCAGATTGGAAGCATCCCGACAAGCTTTTCATGACGCAGGATTCTACTCACAGACAGCTATTCCCAATCGAACAGCAGGGTTTCATCCTCCAACTGTTGAGGGCACTATTGCTCCAACTGCCTCTATAGCTCCCCCAGTCCCTCACCAAGGAGGAGGCGGAAGCACTGCTACAGGAAGCTTTGGATAAGCTACAGACGGTAAGCCTCTTGCTATTCTTCCTACTGCCCAAGTTCGTAAAACGCAAGAAGATTTAGGAAACAGAGCGCTAATAGGTCTTCTATCTGGTCCCCGCCCTCTGGCGGATGTTTTGAGAGGTTGGATCAGGAACCACTGGGGTCCTTTAGGAGAAGAAGTTGAGACCATCCAAGCCCTCCCAAAAAACCAATATGTGTTTGTTTTCTAAAACTCTGACATGGCCTTTTGTGGGATTAGCTCTAGCCAATGGCTACTCCGAACCTCTCCCCTGTGCCTATTCAAGTGGCACAAGAAATACAACGCAGAGAGGGATGCTCTCTCTAACTTCCCTGTCTAAATGGAGTTCCCGAACCTCCCTTTGCACTTCCATAACCACCTTAGGGTCATAGGGGCGCAACTCGGGAAAGTGCTAGGGGGTCGCCCCAGGGGAGAATACATTCCTGCATGGCACCCACAGGATCTCATAGAGATGGACACCTCAGTGGACCTCCCGCAAGAGATGGTGATAGCGTTAGATGATGGTGAATTCTTTGTCCAGCCTCTGTTATACAAATACTTGCCTGATGCATGTTTCCACTGTGGCATTAAGGGGCACTTTGTCTGTGATTGTCCTGTCAAGAACCCTAAACCGGTGCAGAAACCTATCACCCCTGTAGAAACCGACAACAATCAGAAGACCGTGGACCCCCCCCCCCCCCCCCCCCCCCCCCCCCCAACCGGGTAAGGCTGGCAGTCCTCCTGCTGAGAACCAATCCAACAAGAGGAATAGGCCCAGGCCCCCCAACAGATATGCTATCCTGGCCTCCCTACGTGAGTCGGAAGATTCGGAAGTGGCAAACTCCATCGGCAGGACTCAGGTGAGGATGAGGAATCTGAGTCTCGGTTAGAGACACAAGTAGACAAGGCTGATAGAGAAACTTCTATCGACCTCAATACGGCCTCTCCCATCCCCCAAAATTAAGAAAACATGGTCCCCAAACCAAAGGGAACCTCCGAGATAGGCCCCTCCCCCATGGGGGTGCACAAGGACAACAAGAGGGCTCACAACTCGGTGATGCAGGTGTCTCCGTAGAACCAGAGCAAAAATCATAAGGTTCATTGCAATATTAGATGAAAGCTCTATCTTGGAACATTAATGGGTTGTCTGACCCTAACAAAGCCAAGAAAATCAAGGCTTGGCTTGCCAACTACCCGATCGAGGTTATTGGCCTCCAAGAGATTAAGATCACTGGTCCAGAATTAGACCAGAGGCTCCTTACTCTTTCTAGGGAGCATAGTTGGTATTACTCTTCTCACACTAGAGGCTCTGGTGGAACAGCCCTTGGGGTCCCTCAAAATTGGAAGGTTGATCCTCACCTCTCTTCAGAAGGAGCATACTGGGTGGCCTTGGCGATTTAAGCCCCTCTCCACTGCCTGCTGGTCTCTATATATGCAGGAGGATCTGTCAGAGACAGAACTCGCCTATGGAGCCACCTTAGCCGTCTACAAGGTCAGGTCATAATCTATGGGGACTTCAACATGATAGAAGCCTCAGAGGACAAATACCAACAGAAAGGGAAAACCATGGAAGCCTCTGAAAGAAAAGAATGGGAGCTACTCAAATCCAAGCTTGAACTACGGGATGTTGGAACGCCTGGGGAGTTTACCTGGAAAAACTACTCCAAAGGGGAAAACACAAGAAAGGCTAGGATGGATAGATGCTACATGAGTGTCCCACTAGCCAAGAATTTTAACCAAATTGAAGTCAGACCCAGACTAACCTCTTGTGCATCTGACCATTATCCTTTAGTCATCACAATGCATGACAAGTGCAACAAAATTCGAAACCATTGTTTCCACACAGACTCCTCCCTCTTCCAACTAGGGGAAGTTCAAGAAAGTGTGAAGGCTATTTGGGTGCAAGAGTTCTCTAAAGGCTGCACCCAAGCCAAAAGCCTGGGTGGCGGCTATTTCAAACACCCAATTCACCCTTACAAATTATAGGAAGCAAGTTATGGATATCATAAGGAGAAGAAAAGACAGTATATACAATGCCCTCATTGACCTCGAATCCTCCATCAAAGAGGAAACTGAAACCTAGGACAAAACCTCTACACTACGGCAGTAACTTCGTATGGAGGAAGACCTTACCATGAAACACAATGTAGATTTCTTCAGGGAGTGGTGGGCAGGGAAAGTGGACAAACCCACTAAGGAGATGTTCAAGCTCCTCAGAAAAAAGAACCAAAGGGAATCCATGGTAAAGCAACATCGGAGACTGAAAACATGGAAATTGCAAGAGCCCACTTCTCTGATCTGTTCAGCCCCCCCAAAAAGCTCTGACGAGGCTATATCCTCTATCAGAGCGACTATCAAAAACTGCAGGAACAAAATTATCCCTCCTCAAGTGGCCTTCCTGCTTGACTCCGACCTCTCAATATGGGAAATAAAGCGGGCTATCAACTCCCTTAAAACTAAGAAAACCCCACGGTTGGATGGTCTTCCGGTAGAGTTCTACCAAACCTTCAAGGAAGTGATGGCCCCCATTCTGGTAATAGTCTGGGAAGAATCAGTGAATTATGGTGCCCTCCCTATACAGATGAACACTAGGGTCATCAAATTGCTACACAAAAAAGGCACGAGAGAAGAATTATCCAATTGGAGACCCCTAACTATGCTTAACTCGGCGTACAAAATATTTGCCAAAGAAATTGCTCTTAAGATATCGCTATCACTCACAGAATGGCTTTCCTCAGAAAAAAAGGGCTTCATCAAAGACAAAAGAATAATGGAAGCAGTCATCTCAATGTGGGAAGGAATCGAACATGCTAAGGAATCAGGGCAGGACTATGTGTTTGTCAAAGTAGACTTCGACAAAGCCTATGATAGGCAAGAATGGTCCTTTCTTCTTGACTGTTTAGTAATGATGGGATTTGTCCCCAAAGTGGTTAATTTCGTTCAGACAGTGCTGGGGAATGCCAAAGCCAGAGTGGTGCTCAATAACTCCCTTTCTGACCCGTTCTCTCTTAATCGATCCGTCAGACAAGGGTGCCCATTGGAATCCCTCTTATTTGTCATAGCTGCTGACTCCCTGAGCTGGTTAGTTAAAGCCAAAATGGCCAAAGGGTCTATAAAGGGCATCTCCTTGCCTAATGGCAGACAACATTGTCTCTCACAGTTTGCAGACGACAGCAACAACTTCCTACACAATGATGATCAATCTCTCTACCAGTTTTCGGAATGCCTAAAGGTCTTCTGCACTGCATCAGGTTCCAAAATCAGCCACATTAAAACAGGTATGAGGGCTTCTCACTCCCCCCTCCCTATCTGGATCACTGAACAAGGATGCTCTATCCTTCAAGATGGAGTAATTTCCCGACTACTAAGAATACCATTTGGATTCAAAGTCACTATGAAGCAGAGATGGAATTGGGTCCTGGAAAACTTCTCAGCCAAACTGAATCAATTGAATTTCAAGCTAATCTAGTAGGAAGAGTGCTAGTCATCAAACACTTCATCACCTGTTATGTATTATACTTCCTCTCCTGCTGGAGACCTCTCGATGATCACCTAAAGGACTTCATTAGGGTTTGCAAGAACTTCCTTTGGACAGGAGACCCCCTCAAGAAAGGGATAGAAAAAGTTAAGTGGGATTTTTGTTGTCTCCCCAAGGAGCAAGGAGGACTAGGCCTCACCAACATAAACGACTGGGCTAACAAGATGGCGGTCAAGCTCGTCCTAAGAGCCCTAGATCAACCAAAGGAAGAATGGGCCTCCCTTATAATTTGGAACCTGGATAAGTTCCAACTAAAAGGAGTGCAAGGATTAACCAATATCCCATGGATCACCCTTTTCTTTGGCCCTCTCGAATCATCTGCAAAGGGGTCGGATCTCCTCAAATCGCTTTGAAAAGCCTGGAACAGGTATACAACCCTTCTGAGGATCAACTGAGACTCCAAGTACAACCTCCACCTTAGAGCTCAAGAATCATTATGGTGGACTTTCCCCCCCATCCCCCAACCCTCCAAAGATCAGACTCGGATTGCAAGACGCATTCACAACAAAGGAATAATTGTCTGGAAGGATTTGCGGCACTCAACAGAGTCCAGATGGCTCACTCACTCTAAAATACTCAGACAACACCAACGTCAACCTTGGGAGCTAGCACTGCTAGATACAAGGAAGTCATTCTTCCCGAAATAACTGGAATGGTCCCTCTCTTCCATACCTGATCCATTCCCCAAGGCCCTCTACTGGGGTAATGGCAACGCTCTTCATTATCCCTCAAACCTGCCACCTAAGCTTCAGGTACCCGTGTACATCACGCTCAATAAAAAATGGAATGTTGCTTTGACAAGGAAGCAATGGATTTTCAAGTTCTGTAACATATGGAATAAAGGAATCCCAAAAAAACACTCAATTCTTCTTTGACTCATCCTTCACAAACCAGTCTTGATAGGTTGCAGAATGAGGGCCTCGGGGGGTTCACTATGTGTAAACCTATCATATCACGTGCGTCCAAGACATGTTTGTAAAACCCCTGATCTATGAATTTTGTTAGGAATATAATGTACCCTTTTCTTTTAAAATCTGTAAGTTTTTTTCAAACTTGAAAAATAATGCCCTTCTGTATATATATTTCTGTAAGTTTCAAGAACTTTAAATACCCTTCTGTTGAACTCACGTGATAGGTTACATTTTTATTAGGTGATCTCCCCGGGATGAGGGCTCCTGGACTGGGCACTGGAACCTGCAGTAGGTGCCAACAAACTGAAGAGGATATCCCTCATCTCTTCATGAACTGTCCCGCCAATTCTACTATTCTGTCCCCTTTAATTAGTGCTTTGGGTTCCACCCCCAACTAGAAACAATTTCTTCTTGGTGATTCAGTTTCAGTTTTCTCAGTTATTTGGAACATGATCAAAGGAGAATTCTTATGGTTAATTTGGCTTGAAAGGAATGAAAGCATCTTTAACAATGCTTACCTGACTAAAAGTCTGAGGATACTCTTTGCATTTTTTCTTGCAGGTTAACCAGTTCAAGCTTGACCAATGCAGGATATACGAGGCCAATCAAAAAGTCCTAAATGACTGTATGGGCTTTTATAACAGTGCAAACATCAACAAGCAACAGGAGGTCTTGCTGGATGGCTCTTACACTCACCCATAGCGAATGATTGACGACTGCATGTCTGAAGAAGAAAAACTAAGAAGGCAACATTTCAACGGCCTTCGACTTATTGCGCATCTCCAGGATGTCCTCAGCTCACTGCCAAATAGTAGTCGATGGTGACTACAAAGGAATGGAAGAAAAATGTGTTTTGTATGAAGAACTATCTCTGGTTGCTAAATAGTCGTTGTAATCCACCTGCAAGACCCTTTGTAATTTTGGGTAACTGCTTTAAGTTATGGAACAGTACCCCCCCCCCCCCCCCCCCCCCCCCCCCCCGTGTAACCCCCAGAGGAAAATCAGGTTGTAACCTGCCCCTGTCTCACCAGAAGTATGTAACTTCGTTTCTTTTCTAATATAACTATCCAAATTTAAAAATGACAATTGTTGTGGATATTTTATTGTTTAATAAAAATCTAATATTTTAAAGATAAATTTGGTTTTGTTTTTTCAAAGGTTTTTTCTTAAGACCAATATTGATATCTTTTAAAAATTTGTGCAAGTGTATTTTCAAATAATTTTTTTTGGCCAAACTCACAATAGTAAGCAAATGTATTTAAGTCTCAAAGAAATTACAAAATGGCCTCAAGCTTAAGCTGAGCCTTGAGGTGCTGAACTTTACACATTTGTTCTCTCTGCCAGTCTACCAAGAACACAGTAGGTGTACTATAATAATAAACTTTTACTTGCCGCAACTTGCCACAACAACATCAATTTATTTTGAAAACAAGCAAGTGTATTTTTAATTTTTTAAAATAACTATAAAGAGGCACTTCTGTACCCTTTCTTTAGTGCTTGAAAAATTGTTGAGCATTGGTCACCTATGTTGGTGTCCCTTTCTCCCAATTTATTGATTACTATAGTGAGTGCATGTATGTATGTGCATGCACATGACATAGACATTAACGAAAACTCGAACATTGAGTATATTTTTATGAAGAGAGGAGGGCTTGCATGCTTACGGCAAAGCTCCGTCATCCTTGGGGTAGATCTCAATGCAACTAGAGAGAGAGAGAGAGAGAGAGAGAGAGAGAGAGAGAGAGAGAGAGAGAGAGAGAGAGAGAGAGAGAGAGAGAGAGAGAGTTGACAAAGAGAGGAATTTCGTGGACAGTCCACTATTAGATTTAGCAAGAGTGCATCTTCTTGTGTGAATCACCTTTTGGGATGGTAGATAGACCAATTTCAATAGGTGTATACGTATGTATGTGCGTGCATGTGTGTGTGTGTGTGTGTGTGTGTGTGAGAGAGAGAGAGAGAGAGAGAGAGAGAGAGAGAGAGAGAGAGAGAGAGAGGCCCTAATCAATGAAAGGAAGATAGGGTGAGAGAGAAAGAGAGATAAAGAGATCAGAGAGATAAAGAGATAGGAGAGAGGTTGACTCTCATAACTGCTCACATTAAAATATCCTCAGTTTTTGGTAAAAGATGATAAACGGGATTTTCCTTGGGATGAAACAATGGGTCAACTACACGCACACCTATATAGATACATAGAGGGAGAGAGAAGAAGAAGAAGATAATGTCTACCTTCAATAAATCTCTCTCTCTCTCTCTCTCTCTCTCTCTCTCTCTCTCTCTCTCTCAATGAGAAGAGGCTAATTTGTACTACTTAAAAACAACTCTAAGAATTAATACAAATGCTGATGATTCTGAGAGCACTGAAGAAACAACCTAGAACTGTACAACTAGCCACATGGACAAATTGGAAAAACCAAAACCCAAATGAAAATTCTCTCTTAAAGGATTAAAATTTTCCCATGGTAAGCTAAATGGAGAGAGGATGATATTACCCTCAGAAAGATAGGCACTTCCATCAAGAGCAGTCTCTTCTGCAAACTCTCTCTCTCTCTCTCTCACACACACACACACACACACACACACACACACACACACATACACACACACAAACAAACACATCCATGAGAAGAATTTCTAATGTATGTGCATATACATTCTTATACACACACACACACACATACACACACATGTATATATATATATATATATATATATATATATATATATATATATATTGTGGTGTGTGGCGGGACGGCCCGAGTATGAACCTACTTGTAACTACCTCTCATGTTAATATAAGGAGCTGCTCTCGGATGCAAGAGGGAAGCCTAGTTTGGGCCTAATCCCGTGTACACTACATTGGTGGAGGAGACGAGCAAGGGTTGGTTAGAAACCTTTCCTTTATTTTCTTGGGGGAATCCCTACGACAGCGCTGATGGCATTCCTACTTGACACTGGGTAGAGAGAGAGAGAGAGAGAGAGAGAGAGAGAGAGAGAGAGAGAGAGAGAGCGCTGATTAGAGAAAGTCTATTGCCCTCGCCATGCACACAAAGGCATGATTTGGAGCTCTCGTCTACGCTTGCTCACAGCTCCCGAACCAGCAGCCACTCTTCTCACATTTCTTGCTTTTCACTTTGCTCCCAGTCAATCAGGGGCTGTGCGCAAGCCAGAAGCTCATTAGTTGCCAAACTCTTCAATGACTCCTTGCCTCCGACGCAAGTAAAATCCTCTTTACTCTTGTAATCACGTCATCATCTCTCGTGTAAGGCAAGAATGGCTCTCGCTTGGCTGTTGAGGAGGGCGATTCTTGCGCTAGAAGCTTATTGCTGCTGCTGCCTGCTCTTCTACTTGGCGCCTGCGCGTGTGAACGCACACTACTCTGTGTGGAGGCACGCCCATGCAACCTTCTATGGAGGAAGCGATGCATCCGATACAATGGGTGGTGCGTGCGGCTACGTCGACTTGTATAGCCAGGGGTACGGCACTAGTACGGTGGCATTGAGCATGGCACTCTTCAATGGTGGTCTCACGTGCGACGCCTGCTTTGAGCTGAAGTGTCGGAGCGACCCGCGGTGGTGCTTGCCGGGCAGTGTTTGCTCACACATTTCGCTCATTCTAGAAGAAGTACAAAACCAATAATTGTATTCATGGGGTTGTTCACAGACATAGGAGTTGCTGCATCTTTGGTGCAGAGGTGCCTAGTCTTTTCATTTGCAAAAGTAGCCGTCAAGCTCCATGATTTTGTGTAAGTTTTAAGGTCTCTTTCTTAGTAGTAGTTTTTGTTTGGTCTTTGTCTTACTTGATCACACCGAACCCTTTATGGAGATGGATGTATGTCGCAAAAATTATCGTACCCAACCCACAATTTGTCCTTCCTCAGCTTGTCCATTAACTTTGGGATAGCAACCTAAAGTTTGCATAAGCGAGATGTATGAGTTCCGTGCCTTGACGATGATCGGCATGATGTCGAGTCTAGCCCCCAAGTTCAGTTTCTAGCCATTAAGCCGTTGTAAGCTCACTCCCCCCGGATGAGGCGTTGGAGTTGATGTAGTCCCTTCAGTCATGTCGAGTCCCTTCTTAGTCCAATATTGTAAAAAAGATGTCCATCTTTTTTTCTCCCTAAGGGGGGAGGTGTGGTGTGTGGCCGGACGGCCCGAGTGTGAACCTACTTGTAACTACCTCTCATATTAATATAAGGAGCTGCTCTTGGATGCAAGAGGGAAGCCTAGTCTGGGCCTAATCCCGTGTACACTACAATATATATATAATATATACATATTATATATATAGAATTAAATTATATATATATAATAAAATATTATTATATATATATATATACATATATATATCTCACACACACACACACACATGATATGTATGTATATATATATTATATACATAAACATATGTATGTGTATAGAGAGAGAGAGAGAGAGAGAGAGAGAGATGTATACACTTACATACACACATGAGAAGAATCTAATGTAGAAAAAACCAAGGTCTTAGAGATCAATCTGACAAGTCAAAGTCAAGATTTGTGACTCAGAGAGAGAGAGAGAGAGAGAGAGAGAGAGAGAGAGAGAGAGAGAGAGAGAGAACAATGTTGTATGTGAAGATCCTCTTTGCTTTGAGAAAGAGATAAAGAGAGTGATGTGTGTGTGTGTGTGTGTGTGTGTGTGTGTGTATGCACTCATGCATAAGCTTTCTTGGCTAATTGAACAACAAAATCTTAGAAATTATGATTGGAATATTATGTGATATGCAAGTTTGCAAATCCTCATATATTATACACCATGTACACCAAGGTTATACATCCCCTCTATAGATCCTACAACAATTAGGCCATGATACGAGCAAAAAAATGTATCACCTCTAAGTCATTTGCCAACCAATGGACATCAAAGAATAACCAGCTCAATGGAACAATATAGCAACTTAAAGCAGCCACAATTACTTTATGTTTCAAAAAGGTTATAAGGATAAACACATTGATGTGAGTGGATTTTCATTGGATTGTCTTCTTAAAGAGTTTAGATGTCATCTCCTCCATTTTTCTATATGGGAGGGATGTCCCTACTGATAGTTAGTTATTATAGTTGCCTTATCGTAGCTTTGGAGGATGATCTTAGTTAATAATGAAGCATCCAAGAATATAATTGGCACTACCTCATCTATGCATAGAGAATGTTTGCACATATTGCCACCTTGGGGAAAGATGAGGGAGGAGAGTATCACAGACTTATCCTAGCTTCTAATTAGCCGCAGCAACGAGCGGATCACATACTAGTAGCATTGAAAAATAATTGTTTTCTTTCTCTTCAATTGTTAAAGGGACACATATCAAGCAAACAAATTTGAACTACGTTCACCCACATGGATACTAAGGCCTTTAACAAGCCAAAAAAAAAGGACTTACACTTTTTTTTTGGGTGGGCCTACTCACAAACTTTTTGGGTTGGTGAACATTCAAGTTTTGGGTTGGTGAACATTCAAGTTGACATTCTACAACAAAGAAATGGACTAGTTTACAAATTTAAACACTATAATAAGAGGGTTCTTTGTGAGAGGAAAAATGAAAAAGTGACAATAGCATTCCCTTTACCATAGTTTGCAATTTGCTAGGCTGGATTTTCAACCAGCTCAAGACTAAGTTGAGGCAATCTTTTCCTGAACACTGATTCTAGTTAAACTCAACCTAATGATTTTATCACTTTCTTATTGTTCTAGAAAGCCGCTGGACAGTTCCGTTCCACTTATCTCTTTAAAGTCTCTTTTATATGTCTATGAAGTGAATGAAGCTTTTGAAACATAACATTTAAAAAGACATCACATCTCTCTCTTGAAGACCTTTAAGGGCCCCTTTGAGGGACACATGTCAAACACCCAAAGATGAACGACCTTCACCATATGGATACTAATTAAGGCCTTTAGTAGGCCAAAAAAGTTGTTGACCTTCTCAACTAATTAATATCATAAAGCGCCCATCAAATTCTTGACCATACATGTCGCTATGTAGTAAACATGCTAAAATCACAAATAGTCCTTGAAGTAGCAAATTTCTCTATATATTTAAGGATGGAGATGCCCCCTCCCTCCCTTTTCTCTCTCGTCTCTCCTCTCTCTCTCAAATTTGTTGATCTTCTTCTTTGATCAAGTCCATTGAAAAGCTATCACAATCCTGGACTGTTGTGCTGCTAGATAGACATATAAACTGCAGGCCTTATAAATCTAGCTCTCTCAAAAAGTTCATGGCATGATATTGAAGTTTGCTACACAGATCCATTTAAGAGCTCTGGCATCAAAGTGAATCAATCCCTGCAATTATGCAATGGAAGCTGTAGATTCGATTCCTCCGTCAAGCTCAAACATTCAAGTGGCGATAATTTGACACAAATTGTGGCCAGATGCATCTTGATAATAGCTGTTAAGGTGATCGTGTTGCCTTTTCGTTTGTCCGCTCAAGCTTGTTTACTGTCTTTGCAAATGTAGTTGGACCCAGTGTGTCACTCACCGGGTAGTTCTTTTCGCAAGGCCGCTTCCATGTATGAAATGCAGCATCAACCCATCTGGGATGTACCAAATGGCGGTTCTGCTCTTGTGCCCATATCCCTTTCAGTGTTCCTTTGTCTAATGCCACAACATGAGTCACGCCATCATCGACAGCGATGGAGCAAGTTGCGCCAAGACATTCTACAAGCTGCCACAATGGATGTGTCTCTGGGGAAGCCAAATCTGTCGAAAAAATCCTGCTGAAGACGACTCTACATCCAACAAGCACCCTCGATCTGATAGCCTGCAGAATCTGTCTCACATCCTTTTCCCCGTTGTATGTTTGATCTTCTTCTCCATCCTGATAATATCCATCAAAAAACGCTGTATGTACTTGGCGTAGCAGCTTTAAGGTATTTGCCAAGGTGCCATCGTCTTCGCTCTCATCTTTCCCTGCTTCCAATAGAGATGCACCCTGCATCATGTATTGTCTATGGCTGGAACCAAAGAAGTGATACCGCTCTATCAAGATAAGATTGTCTTTGTGCCTTGGCCAGACCGCCTCGGTGTCGTCCAAAATTAAAACAGCAGATTCTGTGCTCAACAAGACATCTAAATCTTTTGTAGTCCGAGATGTACTCTCTCCTTGGGAAATCACACGGTTTCCAAATAAATGGCCTGAGGGGTCCAAAATTCGTGCTACCGTCTGCGCATAGGAGGTGGTACCCATTGTATACAGATGAAGCTCAAACAACTTGCTAGCCTCTTTAAGAAAATCATGCACAAAAGGGCGCAACTTCGTCCACAGTTGCAAATCTTCAAGCATGTGGATGCCGCTTTCTTTGTGGAATTCAGGTATCGTGTCTTCATTCGACATGTACACTGCGCTAAGGTGTTCAATCTCATCGGACGAAATGTCAAAGGGGCTTACCGAGTTCACCAAGGTATGGTCAATGTCCAGAACTAAGCTAAGTTTCTTTCTGAGGAGCATCTGTTGGAGCTCAGTGCTCCGGATTCGTTGCGCCTCTTCACTAGAGACCTCCAAACCTGCATGGATATAGCGGAGAGCGACATGCGGCTCCTCCTCCGTGTAGGACTTGAGAGAGCCACATCTGATGCATAAGCCATATAGATAGCCAGGATGTGGGGGACAGCTATTCGCTCTCGTAGCATCAGGGTTATCGGAAACGGTGATGCTGTTGGCATTTTCTTGGCCATCCTCAGCGACGGATCTGCGTTTTTTGGTAGTGGGCTCGGAGCAGGAAGGACGTTTGGGCATCGTCAGCGCAAGCGTCTGTAGCTCTCTCTTTCTGTCTCTCTTCATTTCCTCTTCTTCTCTTATATATTGGTATCCAGTCTTGCTTGGTTGACCTTGTCGTGACTATTTATTTTCTCAAGTTTTAGTAGTAGGGTAGGGTGTACCCAATCTGTTTTAATGTTTAATAGTTAGAATCGAGGAAGATCCCCTCTGGCAAAGCGAAGGGGAGCTGTAGATTGCTTGCAGAGAGGTGGTGACCCACGACGGGGGAGGCAAGGCGACGCAGCCAGGCGAAGGCCATGACAGTGCAAGGCGGCAGCAGGTGACAGCAACAGCGCGGGGAAGGGCAATGGAGTCGGCTGCCTTAAAATCATTTTCTTTTAATATGCTTTTTGGCATGCATGTCACAACCACCTAGATGGTGGGTTGGCTATGAGATAACTTTCAAAGCGCTAGACTTCCTGACTGGCTGCGTTAAAATCCCTGTTCTCCTTTTAAAGAGTTGTAGGCTAATTGGATATCTCTGTTGAGATTCAGAGGAATCTCTCAATGAAATGAATAAAATAAAGAGCGAGCCAGTATGTCGGGTATGTCTATATTTCTTAGTAGGTCCTCCCAATTTTGAATCAATTTGTTTAGCAAGAATATTAAGAGATGCTCTCATTTAGCAAGAATATTAAGAGATGCTCTCATCTCTCCAAGTGAAAACACATCTCCAAAGTGAAAACACAGGGAGCCAACACATGGACGCGAGAGAGAGAGAGAGAGAGAGAGAGAGAGAGAGAGAGAGAGAGAGAGAGAGAGAGAGAGAATTTTGGTCGAAGGGGAGGCTGATTTTTTTTTCTATTAGAGCGATGACACTCAGGACGAGCTGGAGCTGTGGGATAGACGTCGGTAGGGTAGCTGATGCATCATCTCTCTCTCTCTCTCTCTCTCTCTCTCTCTCTCTCTCTCACACACACACACACACACACACACACACACACACACACACACACACACACACACACACACACACGCAGGTAGTGTGGGAGACTCTGTGAATGTGTTTCTCAAGCCGGTATGGCTAAGAGACTGAGGCGGGAACCTTTGGAGGCGGTGGGGCCACAACGTGTAGCAAGATGGTCGAGGCTGGAGAGGTCGCAAGCAGGAGACATCGCAGGTCAGGCTGTGCAAGGGAGATGGTGGCATAGAGGCAAGAAGTTGTTAGGGAGGTGGGGCCACGTGGAGGAAGATTGTGCATGCAAGGGAGGTCATGGCAGGTGCGAGTGCCATGGGAGACAGGCATGTGAACGGGCCCTACACGAGGGGCAGAGAAAGCGAGTAGAGCTGGAGAATGTCCTGTGTGGGGGGGAGGGGGCTGCCCTCACTCGCGATGGAGCTGTTCTCCATGGCTGTGCAGACAGGGCTTGGCGAAGCACGGGGCCCGCAGAGGGCAGCGATGGCGAAGCACGCGGGGGAGGAGAGACGAGAGATGGAAGAGAGAGGAGAGAGAAGGGCTATTTTATGTCTTTTTGTTTCGTGGGGGATCTGGCGAGATTCCGGTTATCAGAGCGTGTAGACCAAGTAAGTGAGTATGTCCCCCCGATTTCATAAAATCGTCAAAAAGCAAAATCTTGTATAGATGCCTTTGTGAAGATTAAGGTGCAGCTTGCTCTTACTGCCTGCGCTTTATATAGCTGCTCATGCATGGTCCACGTGTGCAGGTTAGCATCCTTCTCTCTCTCTCTCTCTCTCTCACACACACACACACACACACACACACACACACACACACACATACACAATGGTCGATCTCATTCTATAAGTGTGATCGTTATCGTGCTCAAAGAGCGACGACAAATCCAAAGAAAATTCCTTTGATCGGCTCTCTCTCTCTCTCTCTCTCTCTCGCGTCTATGTACGCAGCTCTAAGCGTCACTGCTTTGTGTTTACAGAGAAGTGGCAAAACTTGGGATTGGGAGGGAAGAAGCAATATGCCTTTCTCCAGATCGAGTCTGCCTATGCTCTCACCACCTTCCCGAGTCACCTATGGTCTCACCTGAAGCCTCGGAGGATGCTTGTTCTACTCATTTCTGCACACATGCCCGGGGAAGAGATGTGGGTGGGCACTGTAGGGGTAGGGGAGAAGTTGGGCGAGGAGGAGATGCAGAAGGTAGGCAGAGCCTCGATAGGGCAGCGGCGCTAAGGCAGCTATAGGGGAAGAGAATCTTGCGTACTATTGATTTTATTTCAAAGTATGCCAATATGTCCCCACAAAAATTTAGTAGAATAATGTTTTAGTGAACTATACATAACGATGAACATAAAAGATTTCTTTGAAACATATTCTTTAATGTGAAAATCAGATGTAATTATTATATTACAATGAAATACTCTTTTTTTGTCATGTAAAGCACTATATATCAAGATAGAGCACTCACCTTATTTGTAGTGGTTTCGCTTGACAAGTACGAACTACGAACAAAAGTAGAATGATAGTTAAACTTTCCATTCCATGAAAATTTTAAATTGTCAAAAAAGTAGATATTGCACGGCCTATGTGAGTGCCATACAAAAGTATGGTGGAGAGTCGATATCGTGTCATTTCAAAATTTATAAGAAACAGAAGTCGTGCCTTGCCCTTTAGTTCAATTGGTCATGGTATTCAAGCACAAGATAACAAACCTGAATTTCTGTCTAATAATTTGATATTCTTAGTTCAAGTTTGTGCCTTGAGCATGTCAATTTGTCTGTTTAAGTCCTTGTCACATAATATTAAGCAGATCCAATAATCAACATGTTTTGAGCACAACGTTTCGTTTTAAAAGTCCCTGCCTAACAATATCATTGTGAAGTACGTTGTCCATATTAGTGTTCTACATAATGTCACATGCCTTCAAGATGCAAGAATAGGTGATTTCATCTCGAAAATGCCCTCGCTTCGTATCTGCTAAATACAAGCCGGAGATTTTTGCCCTGCCCTCATTGAGCATGTCCCATAATGAGTATGTTCCAAGAGACGACATTTTGGACAGAAAGCTTCTCAAGAACTTTTTGTGCTTTCTAAAGCACACCACATCTGGCATACATGTCGATCAAGGTAGTGCCAAGCACAACATTCTATATCAACAACCACCCTTGACTAACAATATTATGGTTGTCCATATTGGAGTCCTACGTAGTCTACATGCCTTAAAGATGCAAGCATAGGTGATTATATTTGGAGAAATGCCCTCGCTTTGCATCCACTGAAAACAATCCAGTTTTTCATGGCCCTGCCCTTGTTGGAAAATCTCGGAATCAGTGCGTTCCAAGAGATGACATTTCGGATAGGAAATTATATTGCACTTTTTTTGAGCTTTTGTGTTTAACACTAGGTTGGTAACCTAACACGACATAAAAGTGTCCTTTCAGGGTTTTGAAAAAAACCTCCAAAACCATAGTAGATCCACTTAGTTTGTAAAATCCTTTCATGAGGTTATAGTTCAAAGCCTACTACACATGGAAAAAATTGTAATGCACTTTTTTGAGCTTTTGTGTTTAAGGTCTTGGGACTAAGGCTTGGGATAGTTAATGCTTTCCAGAAAGTTTATGTTCTTATTTCATGAAGCTTTCCATCTTCATTGCATCACCTAGGTCACAAGGAACACAAAGATTGTATTGTAACAAGTCTCTCTTGATAGGAGAAATCATAATACAAATGCCTATTGGAGGGGGGACCGGCTCCACATAAATCCGGTCCTCAATTGTTGTCATGTTCTCTAATTCTCTCTCTTGCAAAAGTATTGTTCATGCCAAGTTAACTAAATGCTATGTTTGTGTCGCTACCGTCAATTATGTTCACCCGCTATGCTCACAAAGTAATTTCACAAAATTAATCTCTCTAATTTTTGCTACTCTCAAGTTAATAGGCCAGTTCCATTACATTGGTATCAGAACATTTGGTTTCTTTTTGCTTTCTTAAGAAGAGAGGTCCTTAAGTAGCCTAAAAATGGTTGACTTTGTTAATTATATTAGGGTAAGTGGGACTGGTATCTATTATCGGTTTTGTTGAGCCCACTATGTGGGATATGGTGCACACCTCGAGAAATTTGGACTTAATAATGGAGTCTTTTTAGACTTGCCTACGGCTTTACCATTATTGAGCCATAAGAAGTCCAGAAGGAGCTAGCCCTCGGCAGCTCTGCAATATTAGACCCACTCCACTACTCTCTATAATTAACCACTTCGAGCTGTGGATGTAGATACTTAAGAGCCGATTTTCAAAGGCTAAGAGGAGGGGCAACTAAGGTTTTGAATTGCCAAAGCATACACTAAGTACATACACAAATTTTATTAACATGGCTAACAATAACCAAGAGAGTAGAATGAGTATTGATAGCTTTGATTTTGCACATGTAGGTGCTAATGATGATGCCCCCATGTTTGTCAATTATCTCGTTACTAGGTTGCAGCAAGCTATAGGCAAGTCCGCTTTGCAACCTGAAGTTACTCGACAACTTTGCGCTTATGGGATTTTTTTTTCCTCTCCAAGAGGAGAAAGAGCTTAGGAGGCCTCTTGAAGAGACTCCCAAAAGAAGACTCTCTCCCATACGAGAGGAGGAATCCAAAGAGCAAGAAAGCAATGAAACTTTAAGTTCCTCTGAAGATGTGGCTCCACGAAGATGGCGGTCTAGAAAATCGTCAACTCCTCCCAAGAGGAAAAGATCAACACACATTCCTTCTCCTCGTCATTCCGAAAGAAAAGAGAGGAAAGTAGGAATCAAGAAGAGTTAGACTTGTTGATTTTTCTAAAGGATTCCAAGATGTGTTCATCTATGATATCTGTATGGACTTACCTCCAAAATGAGGGGATGATGACCATCGCATTGAGCTCCTTCCAGGAAGCTCACCGCCTAACAAGCCTCCTTATTGATTTTCTCAAGATCAACAAGAGGAGAACATGAGGCAAGTACATGGATTGGTAGACAAAGGGATGGTGATACCTAGCTCCTCTCCCTTTTTTTCTCCAATCCTTTTAGTGCAAAAGAAAGATGGAACATACCGTATGTGTGTGGACTATCGAGCAATAAACCATATCACTATCAAAAACAAATTTCTCGTGCCTTGGATAGAAGGTCTTTTTGATAAGCTACAAGGCTCTACCTACTTCAGTAGGATTGACCTTAAAAGTGGCTATCATCAAATAAGGATAGTGGATGAAGATATCCTAAAGACCACGTTTCGCACAACTTTTGGTCTTTATGAATATCTAGGCATGCCTTTTGGTTTGACTAATGCACCAGCTACATTCAATCGTCTAAAAGAGAAAATTTTAGACCTTACCGCAAATTCACTGGAGTGTTCTTTGTTGATGATATCATCATCTACTCCAAGTCTTTGGAGGAACATAAGCAACAACTCCAAGTGATTTTTCAAGCATTGGGGGAGAACAAGCTTTTTCTCAACCAAAAGAAAAGCGAATTTTTTCTTCAAGAGATTCAATACCCAGGTCATATTATCTCTCAAGATGGTATCCGTATGGATCCATCAAAGTTAAGAGGTAATAAAAGCATGGCCTAATCCAAGGAATCTAGATGAGCTAAGAAGCTTTATTGGTAAGTGCGTATACTATAGACGCTTCATAGAAAAACTCTCTCAAATAACAAGACCATTACATGACTTAACAAAGAAGAACGTTAAGTATGTATGGATTGCTAAGGAGCAAAATTCTTTTGATAAGCTCAAAGAAGCTTACCTCCCAACCAGTCCTCATGATTTCAGATCTCTCAAAGCCATACGAGGTCCAATGATGCTTGTGGTGATTGCCTTGGAGCAGTTTTGCTTCAAGAAGGGCATGCCATAGCATATGAGAGCCGAAGGCTCAATACCGATGAGCGATTCTTGGGCATTTATGAGAAAGAGCTTTTAGCTGTTCTCCATGCACTAGACACATGGAAGTACTACTTATTGGGGACTCCATTTATTCTATGAACCGGCCACCAAAGTCTCAAGTATTTCATGACGCAAACCAAGCTTTTCGACAAACAAATGAGGTGAGAAAATTTTCTTTTGCAATTTATTTTCCATATTACTCACATTGCTGGTAAGCACAATTTATTTTCCATATTACTCACATTGCTGGTAAGCACAATCAAGTGGCTGATGCACTTTCACGATGACCAAAAGTTAATGCAGTGTCTATAGCTACTCACAATCATCTATCTTCTATGATAGATGAGTATGCTACTGACCCTAACTTTAGAGACATAATGTCAGCCCTTGCTTTGCGGAAGAAAGAGGAGCCATTCACCTTGCAGGATGGTTATCTTATCCACGGAAATAGGCTATGTGTTACCCATTCCCTTCGTGAGAAAGTTATGTATGAATCCCATGCTCCTCCCTATGGGGGGCTTAGAGGCATTCAACCTACTCTCCGAGGAGTAGAGACGTATTTCTATTGGCCTACCATGAAAGTGGACATACAAGAGTATGTTTCAAAATGTGTAGTATGCCAAAAGACCAAGTATGATAGAGGGAAGCAACCTGTATTACTCCAGCCATTGCCTATCCCAAACTCACCATGGGAGAGTATATCCATGGATTTCATCTTTGGATTACCCAAGTCTATCCATGGGAATACCAGAATATGGACAATAGTTGACAGGTTTAGCAGGCAAGCACACTTTATTCCTGTCAAAAAGACTATTAAGGCACACAAAATGGCAACTCTCTTCATATCACAGATTTTCAAACACCATGGATTACCAACATCCATCATGTTAGATAGAGATACTAGAATGAACAATAATTTCTGGAAAAGTCCCTTCGGAAATCTAGGAACAAGATTGAATTTCTCTTTGGCTTATGACCCACAAACGAATGACCAAAGTGAGATAGCCAATCTTATGATACTTGATCTACTAAAGACTTCTGTTACAGAAGTAGATCAACGCTCACAATGGGAAAAGTACTTACCTCTTGTAGAGTATGCCTACAATAATACTGTACATACTTCTACGGGAAAAGCACCTTTTGAGATTATAGAGCTTGAGTATAGCTGTGACCTACAAGAATCTTTTCAAAAGATTAAGGAATATATATCCATCTCTCAGGAAAGGCAAAAAGCTGCTGCTGACAAGACAGAAGGGCCTTAATGTTCAAAGAAAATGATTGGGTCATACTTAAGTTACCTAAGGCTCGATTAAGGCAAACGACGGGCAAAAATCCTACGGGCCATCAAAAGTATTATGCTAAGCTAGCAAAAAGATACTATGGTCCTTTCCAAATCTTGAAGCCTATCAATGAGACGGCTTACCAACTCAAGTTGCCCAACCATTGGCTCATACACAATGCTTTTCATGATTGAGCTCAAGGTCATGGGCTATATATCTACAGGAATACAGATTTTCAAATGAAATCTCAACAAATAAGTCTTGCATGAGCTCGACAATAGTGGTGGCATCACAGGAGACCCACTAACAAATCTCCTCTGGAGTAGCTAGAGTAGGTCACGATCATGTTCATTTCTTGAAACAAGGTTCAAAACACCTTGAGACAAGAAGGATTGCTTCATGAGGTTGACTTACATGGTATAGTTTGACCCACTGGACATGCTCCTGGATGTGACTGCAAGGAGTCGCAACCAAGTGAGTGGTCTAAACAGTGGTCCTCATTTGACAACAACGTGAGACAGAGTGAAGCAAAAAACAAAACATCCTTGTTGTTGTTGGGGGTTTCCAAAGTTCAAACCACCCTTGTTGAGGGTTTGAAGGAAGGTTTCCAAGAAAAAGGTATAGAAAGAGGTACGAACATCCCTATGAAAGGATTGGGTGGATGCATACACTTGTGCATACACAAAGGTAGGCATATTGCCTCCAGACAGTCAAAGGGAGGGAGAGATTTGTGATTAAAATGATGTGGAAGTGCTATCTTATTGATGCTTAAGCTTGCCATCTTCTCCATCTTCATTACTATGCTATTATGTATGCTAGCAAAAAGAGTGATGATAAGTGAGGAACTAATTTTTTCTCCTATAATTTTTTTTTTTCTTCCTCTTCCCTACCCTCATTCCCTGCTAGCTCTCTCCACCTTCGAAGGTGTTTGAGGTCTTGGGACTGAGGCTTGGGATAGTTAATGCTTTCAACAGAGTTTATGTTATGCTCATGATGCATGAAGCTTTCCATATTCATTGCATCACTTAGGTCACAAGGAACACAAAGATTGTATTGTAACAAGTCTCTCTTGATGGGATAATTCATAATACAAATTCCTATTGGAGGGGGGACCGGCTCCACATAAATCCGGTCCTCAATTGTTGTCATGTTCTCTAAATTCTCTCTCTTGCAAAAGTATTGTTCATGCCAAGTTAACTGAATACTGTGTTTATGTTGCTACCATCAATTATGTTCACCCGCTATGCTCACAAATTAATTTCACAAAATTACTCTCTTTAATTTCCGCTACTCTCAAGTTAATAGGCCAATTCCATTACAAAGATGACTAAAGTGCTAGTCATTAATAGAGATTTCATGCATTGCATCATTGCGGAGACATATTTAAAGATTTACTGTTGGGGTATAAAGCCCAATGTGGTCGCCCAGGTAAGTGGACGGGCCCCCAGGTATGTACACATATTCTTTTGTAAAAACCTAATAAGAACTCACTATGCTCTACACATTACAGTAGAGCGAGTTCACCATATCGTCGTGCTCTTCGTCTCGCACTCTCTCTCGCGTCGCACTTCCGCTCGTACTCCTTCAACTGGTATCAGAGCTCAGATCGAGGCTCAGGGCAGCACTGCAGGAGGCTAGAGTCACCAGCTCAGATTGGAGTGAAATTCGACAGGCGAAGACACGGCCCCAAATCTCGTGGGACGGCCTGAAGGGCTCGGTGTGCTCAGAATTTCATTCTGAGATCATCTCGATCACCGTTCGGCTTCGACAAAGGTCTGCGCAGGCCATTTTTTACTACGTGGTCTCGGCGGGTGCAGATCCGACTCTGCAAATTTGGGGTTTTCGGCCTACGATTGCAGGTGCTGAGGATATTGACACTCCCAGAGTGTTGATTTGTGGATGTCTACACATCGAAGGACGGCTCACAGTTCTTGGAGGCGTGTCACATACGACACGGGTGCATCTACACACAGACTGTAGGCGACATCCACTAGTTCATCAGGTAGCTTGTGTTTGCTGCTTGATATTCCAGATTTCATCCTGACATTGTAGGTACTTCCACATGGGATGTATTGTCAGAGATGATGTATGTCTGTTGAGGGTTTGCTGGCTGTGAGTCACGCAGCAAACAATCGCCGCAGCGGTTACAGCATACAGTGGGAAATTTGTGGATGTATGACTTTGTGGGAAGTCTATGTACTGTCAGATTTACTGCAGCCTTTGTTGAGGGTCGAGTGAGGTTTTATTGAGCTGGGGGATTCTCGAATGTTGAGATCCTTTCGGTGATACAGGTCTTGGAGCGATCCCTCGAGCACCCTTAGATAGGCAGCTAGGATGTATTGACTGTGAGTTAGACAGTTGGGATTGCATCTTTGCTTTACTGCCGTTGAGGCATTGTCACAGTCTATGCTTACAGGACAGTGAGAGACAGTACAGGTGCATGACAGGTTTACCCGCAGCTTACAGTGTTAGAGAGACAGTGTTTTTTGAGCTGTTTTTTGGTCTGTTTTTGAGTACACCAGAGCCATTTTACAAAGGAGACTCTGCCGAAATTCATGCAGAATTTGAAGCTTTTTTGGTTCATTTGACAGGTTGATATTGGTTCAGAGGTCAGTTTACAGTGGAAACTCTGCCGAATTTTTCCCAGGAAAGTAAACTACTGTGAAGCATAGCTATGGCTGGATCACAGGACACTGCTCTTTACAATATCAAGAAGCTGGATGGAACCAATTTCCCATTGTGGAAGAAGCAGATTTGGCACGTGTTGGTACAAAAGAAGCAGATAAAACCTATAAAGCTCAAGGGGATAAAACTAGAAGATATGGACGAAGATGAATGGAGCGAAATGGATGAATTGGCACTTTCTACCATTATGCTGACTTTGGCAGAAAGCGTTTACTTCAATGTAGCAGACGAGATGTCGTCTTATCAAGCATGGTTAAAGCTGAGTGATCTTTATGAGAAGCAGAGTGCAGCTTCACAGTTATACTGGCTTAAGAAGCTTGTTGACTTGAAGATGAAAGAAGGGACACCTATGTCCAATCATCTGAATGAATTCAACACAATCTATAGTCAGTTATCAGCTCAAGGTGTCAAGTTTGATGAACCTGTTAGAGCTATGTTCCTGTTGATCACATTGCTGGAAAGTTGGGACACTTTTCGCACAGCTTTGAGTAATTCTGCACCTCCAGATGGTTTGAACATATCAGGTGTAGAAGAAAGTCTGCTTACTGAAGCAACCAATAGAAAGACAATGGACAAAGGCAAAGGAACAGCCTTAGTTGTCAGGGGAAGGACCAAAGAAAAGTACAAAGGTGGAAAGAGGAATCAGTCTCGTAGCAAGTCCCGCAGTGCTAAAGGCAAGAGTGACATAGAATGCTACCATTGTGGCAAGAAGGGTCACATGAAAAGAGACTGCAGAGAATGGAAAGCAGAAAAAGGCAAAGAGAAAGCTGAAGACCATGGTTAGAAGAACAATTCCTCAGTGAAAATTCAAGAAATAAATGTGACAAACACTGTTGCAGAGGATGACAGTCTAGTGTCAGGAGACATCTACTTCTTGAAGAATACAATGGACTCAGCATCTGATGGAAATGCACTGAGTGACTGGATTATAGACTCAGGGGCATCACTTCATGTGTCTCCAAACAAGGAGTGGTTTACCTCTTATGTGACCACTAAAGATCATGTTCGGCTAGGCAATGGGCAGACATGTGAGATCTTAGGTGTTGGAGATGTTCAATTGAAGATTCAGAATGGCTCTTCTTTCACGCTGAAGAATGTGAGACATGTTCCCGCAATTACAAAGAGCTTGATTAGCATAGGTTTACTTGATGATGCTGGCTACGTCACCACTTTTGGACAGAACATGTGGAAGATATCCAAGGGTTCTATGACAGTAGCACATGGAGTAAAGTCTGGAGGACTTTACATGATTTATGTATCAAATGTCTCTAAAAATGTAATCAATGTAACCGAGCAGCCGAACGTTTCTTTGTGGCATAGCCGGTTAGGACATATGTCCAAGAAGGGAATGGAAATCTTGTCTCGTTCTGGTTATTTGCCTGGCTTTTCATTTAATGATTTTGAATTCTGTGAACATTGTCTGTATGGTAAGCAAACACAGCAGCCACATAAGCATAGAAGCAGTAGATGTTCATAGTGATTTGTGTGGACCTATGCTTAACCTATCTCTAGGGGGAGCTTCTTACTTTATGACATTTATAGATGATTACTCGAGGAAAGTATGGGTTTACTTTCTCAAGCACAAGGATGAAGCGTTTAGTGTTTTCAAAACATTTGTGACACTTGTGGAGAATCAGAGTGGCAAGAAGCTTAAATGCTTACGCACTGACAATGGTGGAGAGTATGTTTCAAAGGCCTTTCAGGACTTTTGTGAGTCAAAAGGTATAAAACGTGAACTTACTGCTCCTTACAATCCTCCTCAAAATGGTGTTGCTGAGAGGATGAATAGGACCATACAAGAGAAGGTCAGAAGTATGTTGTCTAATGTACAGCTGCCAAATGGGTTTTGGGCTGAAGCTGTATCAACAACTGTTCATCTTGTAAATATATCTCCTAGCAAGGTTTTGCAGAAGGATTCAGTGCTAGAGATGGTATGGTCAGGCAAAATGCCCTCATACAAGCATCTCAGAGTCTTTGGCTATGAGGCATATACTCACGTTCCAAAGGAATTTAGGAACAAACTTGAGCCAAAGAGTAGAAAGTGCATCTTTCTAGGCTATGGTAATTCTGGTGAGATGGGGTACAGACTTTGGGATCCCGAATCCAGAAAGGTTGTCCGCAGCAATGATGTTCACTTTAATGAATCCAAATATCATTCTAAACCAGAGAGGGTTGAGGAGATTAGAATAGTTGTCTTCCAAGAAGATGGACCTGCACGTGCAAGACAAAATGTCAGGGCTCAAGAGGAGCAAGGACAGGATAGAGTGGAACCACAGGTTGTGGCTGAGCCTGAGCCACCTATTGTGCGTAGATCTGGACGTGTCACGCGACCTCCTGATAGGTTTGTTCCATCTATAAATTATGTCATGTTGACTGATTGCAATGAGCCTTCATGTTACAAGGAAGCAGTGCAAATGAAGGACTCCAGGAATTGGCAATTGGCCATGCAGTCACAGCTGACAGCTCTGCATAAAAACCAGACATGGAAGCTAGTTAAATTACCACGGGTCAAAAAGGCTCTACCCTATAAATGGGTTTACAGGTATAAGATCACCGCTCATGATAGTCAACCAAAGTACAAAGCAAGGCTTGTTGCCAAGGGCTTTAAGCAAGAACAAGGCATTGACTTTGATGAAGTCTTCTCTCCGGTGGTCAAGATGACTACATTGAGATGCTTTCTTGCATTGGTTGCCATATTAGATTTGGTGTTGCACCAAATGGATGTCAAGACAGCGTTCTTGCATGGTGATTTAGATGTGGAAATTTACATGCAGTAGCCACAAGGGTTTGTTGAGAAAGGCAAGGAAGATTGGGTATGCCAGTTGTTAAAGAGTCTTTATGGCTTAAAACAATCACCGAGGGCATGGTACCATAAATTCCACAAGTTTATGCTTTCTCAAGGCTAAAAACGTAGTGAGTTCGATCACTGTCTATATACAAAGAAGGCTAAGGATGGCAGTTGGCTGATCCTTATTTTGTATGTGGATGACATGTTGATTGCTGGCAAGCACTTGGAAGAAATTTCAGCTTTGAAGTCAAAGATGGCAAAATCGTTTGACATGAAAGACATGGGTGAGGCAAGTCATATACTTGGTATGCGCATTGAGAGAGACAGATCAAAGAAGTTGATTTGGTTATCTCAAACAGAGTATATTGACAAGGTTTTGCAACGTTTCAATATGGAGAAGGGAAAGGCACTGAGTGTTCCATTGCCACCATATGTGAAACTTAGCAAACAAGATTGTCCTGTGTCTGAGGAAGAACAGGCTGAAATGGATAAGATTCCATATGCGTCTGCAGTGGGTAGTTTGATGTATGCAATGATTGCTACTCGCCCAGACATTGCATTTGCAGTGGGAGTAGTAAGTCGATACATGTCAAACCCAGGCAAGAAACATTGGGAGGCAGTGAAAGGAATATTGAGATACCTGAAAGCTACAAAGAGTATGCGTATATGCTATGGGAGTCAGGAGCTAAGTGTAAAGGGTTTTACAGACTCAGATTATGCAGGTGACTTAGACAACCAAAGGTCTACGTCAGGGTATGTCTTTACATTGGCTAGTGGAGCAGTATCATGGCGTTCTAGATTACAAGATTGTGTTACTCAGTCTACTACAGAGGTTGAATATGTTGCAGCATCAGAGGCATGCAAAGAATCAATTTGGCTTAATCGACTAGTAACAGATTTGGGAATCAAAGAAGAGATGCCTGTGTTATATTGTGATAGTCAAAGTGCTATACAATTGGCTCGCAATCCAGTTTATCACTCAAAGACAAAGCATGTGGATGTGAAGTATCATTTCATCAGGGAAATGCTCGAGGATAAGCAACTTCAGCTTGTCAAAGTTCACACCACAAAAAATCCTGCTGATCTACTTACAAAAGGACTTCCCTCAGAGAGATTTGCGCATTTTCGCAAGCAGTTAGGTGTAGGGTAGTAAATCACTTCTCTACATCTCTTGTATATTAGCTTGTATAGTAGCTTCTCTCACACTTAAAGTACCACATTGGACTTTAAGTGGGAGGTTGTTGGGGTATAAAGCCCAATGTGGTCGCCCAGGTAAGTGGGCGGGCCGCCAGGTATGTACACATATTCTTTTGTAAAAACCTAATAAGAACTCACTATGCTCTACACATTACAGTAGAGCGAGTTCACCATATCCTCGTGCTCTTTGTCTCGCACTCTCTCTCGCGTCGCACTTCCGCTCGTACTCCTTCATTTACAGTATCTCAAGTTGCAACATCAGAGTTGAGTGCATTAGAAAAATATGGACTTTGCATGAGCCTTGTAAGAAAGCCGTATTTTAAGCAACTAAAGCTAATGATGTGGAGGGTTAAGGGGACAAGGGAATTTAAGAAGCTAGTCTTTAATAATTTTTTTAGCCATTTTAAGGCTCATGTAGGATGTGGATCTAAGAGGTCCTTTTCTCTCACTAGCTTTTCAAAAGTGAAGGGGAAAAAGGGAGTGTGTCATTAGCTGCTTCCTCTTTTCTCTTTCTCTTAGACATATCATCAAAGACATGCATAATGAAGGGCAAAAAGCGTTTTTTTTATCACTTATTTTTGGCTTAAAAATTCTACCCAACATATATGTATATAAAAAATACACTTTTTAAAGATTTTTTTTTGACTTACACTTAGTAAAAGTTCACTCTTTCAATATTCCTTCTCTCCCCTCCCCAAAAAAACCCCTTGTTGTCTCCTCCTCCTCCCTTCCCTCTTTCTCCCCCTCCCTCCCTGTCTCTTTCTCCCCCTTCTCCCCCTCCCCCCCCCCCCCCCTCTCTCCTCCCTGTCCCCTTCCCTCACCTTCCTCTCTCTCTCTCTCTCTCTCTCTCTCTCTCTCTCTCTCTCTCTCTCTCCTCGCAACCCTCCCTCTCCTCTTCCCTCCTCCCTCTTTTCCTCCTTTGCTTCATTAGGATCAACTACCATGGTGCTCAATGACATAAAAAATATATGTTCTCTCACCACATACTCTACACACCACAAGCTTGCATATTCACTTGTCCATGAAGTTTTCCACACATGTGGGTGATAAAATATTATCACAAGAACATTGCACCACTGGTGACACTAATGTTGATTTTTGGGTGGATGGCCATTTGTACCTGTACGTTCTTATAAGCCGCTTCCATCCAACATTCACTCTCCATGTTTCTTCAATATGTTCGGAGATGAGAGATAGGCTTGTTAGGTTATTACAAGCGGTTGTCTATGGGTGCAAGTGATTCTTTACATTGGTGGATGTACCAATATCAAAGCACTTCAGCTCAAAACATTGGCATTACAATAAAGGATTGCTTCTTCGGAGAGAGAGGTTGCAAATCTCCAACAAGAAATATAAGAGAAGAATGCCAACGTTTCAAAGTTTGGAAACACCATCACGCACTTGAAAAAAGCACCCCTTGGTGTAAGAGAACACAAGCATACATTTTGCATTCATTGAAACACTTGTACATTCTTGATTTGTTCTTCCGTTGATTTTACATTTCTACTTCACACTAATTACAATTATTTATCTTATTGCAAGCCAAAAAAATTATTCAAGAGACATGCGGTGGATCAAGCCAAAGTGATCGAATCAACCTTCTCATTAATCGTTTCAATACATATGATGTGATTTCCATCTTACATTCACCTATGGGAAAGTACATTAGTTGTGCACAATCACCAAGGAGTTGATGCATAGATTAACAAATGTGGTTAGTGAAGGTGATGTGAAACAAGCATGTGATGAGGTTGGGATTAACACTAAAGCCTACAAGGCATTTTTTAACTTCTTAAGGATTCCTTACGAGAGTGTGGCATTGTGGAGAACCTGTTTCTCGTTCCCCATAAGGTCAAACTTGCAAAGAAAACCACCAAAGATGTGCATTCTTCATTGAGACATAGCTACACATTGAGGGCACAATGCATGCTTCACTTTATGCTTCATACATGCCAAATACAAGGGGGAAGGCTAAGCAAAACTCCACAAGATCTATAGAGAAGGGATTTTTTTGCACAATGTAAACAATATATTTGTCAACCTCAAAAGTCTTCAACAAGCTATGCTTAGAATCTATGAGTAACCTCAAAAAGGTGACATGATAAACTCTTTTATTTTAGTTGTATTCTTGTTATCATGTGTTAGGTAAAGGTGGTGTGGCTCAATGTGCTTTTCCCGTGTCCGTCGGCTAGTGTTCAGCCGCCCACATTTATCTCCTTATTCTTTATACATACAAAGTATAAGGACCTCTCACTCATTCTCACACTGTGCTCATACAGTGAGATTTGGGAGCTCCACCCCGCATCCTTGTGTCCTGATCTCTCTCTTCCTCTCTTCCCGTTGGTGCACTCAATTTAAAAATTGGTATAAGAGCTTTGGCTTCGGGATAGATGGAGTGCTATAGAGAAATGAGCTTTCGGCTACGGTGAGCTCATTTTTCGGTGGAAGCTTGAGATCAATGAGCAGCCACCAGATTTTTGCTCATGGAAGTTTGAGGGACATTCTCAAGCATGAGAGGAGGGTGTATTGCAAGTGTGTATGCTTTTTTGCAGCCATACTTGTAGGAAGAATGCAGATTTTCATTTCCGTAGGTCATTTTTTGAGCTCCAAAACATTCGTTTTTTGCATAACTTTTGCATACGGAATGTGATTTATGCAAGGTTAGGGTGTAACCTAAGGTTTTGGCACGTACCAAATGCAATGGTGATGTCCATTTGGATTGATTTTGACCTCTGAAATTTTTGCAGCAGCAGTTGTTTGTTGTGTGTCGAGGATTCCACACATGGTTTGCTCTCGGATGTGAGAGTGGTATTGGCTATAAGTTTTCTCTCACAGGTGGGAGGATATAATGTATGATCTATGTGGTTTGATTCTTAGGGAGGCTCATGTGATTGTAGTTTGAGCTTGAAAATGTATGTCTCGTGCATGTTTTTTGGCAGTCACAGGTAGAGCAAGTATTTGTGTACTAGATATGTAGGTGTTTGCAATGATGTATGTAGAGTGTAGAGATTGGTGCATGCATTTGGAGTGCGGTTTGATGCGCTTTGGTTGCTCATAGTTTTGAGCATGGAGTCACTTTGGTTACTGGTTTTGTAGCCATTTAATGTACATCATTGGTGCGATCGAGATTGCGATTGCTTGTAGCACTCGGGATTTGCGTACAGTGTTTTTCCTTTTGGGCGGTGCATCACGAGCGTGTTTCACTCTGCATTTTTGGTCTTGAGCTATGAGTGCTCGACCGTTTGGAGCTTCTAGTTTTGACTCCTAGCTACAGGTTGAATCTAGTACTCCTGTAGGTGTTTCCATTTGCAATTAAAGACTTCTTCTATAGTGTTTTGGCTTGCATACTGGTTTTGACACAACAGGTGTCTTGAGCTTTTGCTTTGTGTATGATTTTGTGGGATAGTGACTGTAGTTTATTCGCCATAGTTTGTGACCGAGATTAGCTCTCACATTGACAACTTTACACGCAGGTTTAGGATCATTTGTGAGCTGAATTTTTTAGCCATCCTTCCCTCTTTGCAGGTGCCTATGTATGGCTCAATTGTAAGCTAATTTGCGGCACAATTGTGACCTATTTCTTCAGCTATTTGAGAGCTGAATTTGGGACTGATTAGCAACCATATTTTTCAGCCATACACGAGCTTGTGTTACTCTACTAGTTAGCTCTTGCTACTCTTGATAGTGGTTGAGTTTTGACTCCCACTTTTACACAGGTTATGTATGCTATGGTTTTTGGCACATTGTTCATTCATTGACACATTTTGGTAGCAGTTTTTCACTCACATATGTATGTCATTTGTGGCGCCATTGAATGATACTCCGGCTAGAGCGGTTTGGCTTAGCGTATGACTTTGTGAGGTGATTCTGAACGAGTATATTTTTGAATTGGCCATTTGGGCATCTATTGTTGTCTCCATTGCGATTTAGTGCTGAGTTTTTTTCTCCAATTATAGAGGAGACTCTGCCAAAATTTTGCCAAATATGTATCTCTATTGCAAAAACTAGTGAGGCAAGCTTTTCCATGCATGGGAACCCCCCCATATTTTTTCTCTTTTACCAAAAATATTTCCTATTATATAAGTTACTTTTGATTTTTTCTTCCCTTTTTCACTAACGTTTTAGCCTTTATTAAATAAATAATACTTATGCTAATCAATCACGATGTAGCATAATAAGTAAGCTTTCTTTGTTGATCTCTCTTTTGACCTTAAAAATATTAAATATATATATTCTAGTATTTTTTAATATATTTTTTTCATGTATGTATATTATTCCACTCTACCAAATATTTTATTCACTAGTTTTCATTTTCAAACCTCAACCCCACTTTCAAATTTCAATAATACCTCCATCTAGATGATTGCCAATCTTTTCAACACTCTAGGTCATGTTTTCATACACATGAAGGAGCTTACACTTGAAGGCAAGAGAGAAGTCCACTCAAAGGGGACCACCAAAAGACTTTTGCAGCCACAAATAATACATTATTTGGCTGAATTTTTTAAGTAAAGAAGAACCCCGAATCTGAAGGAGCGTTCAACATGAACGATGTAGCTCGTGATCTCAACTTTTAGCTCAATTGTTTTCAGAATTTTTGGAGTTATGAACACGGAGATATGATTTTTGTAGTGGACCCCAGTTTTCTCATGTAATGGTGACACAGGCCATCCCACTTTTCTTCCTTCTAGAATGGCTATGGTTCTACAAGTCTTCAAGCATGATTACAAGAGACAGGGCTCTTTTAATGAGGTCTTGGCTAGTCTAGAGTAATTCTATCACCATTTTTTGGAGGATCCATCCTCATCAACAAATATCCACCTTCGACAACCTCTCTTATAATTTTCTTACCTCTCTCTTCTCTCCCTAATAAGCTTATGTCTATCCAAAGCTAAACTATTGTAAATATTTCCTATCCTCTACATCCTACCCACATTCTCTCTTTTTCTCTCTCTATTGACTCTGGTATTTTAAATAATGAGGAGACAAGATGGGAGCCACAGTCACACGCACCCCATTTTCCTAGTCACCAAAGTGGGACACTCACCTCAAATAGAAATATTGCTAAATCCTTCCCTCCTTCCCTATATAAGGAGGCCATGAGAGCTCACTTGGGGGGAGAACACACACACACACACACACCTATCCATACACACTCTTGTGCTACATGCTTGTAGCATGAACCCTAATCACATAATCACAACACCATCATCATCACCATCACCATGCACAAAAGATGAGCACCACACCTCCACACCACTTGTAATTAAGGGTTGAAGGCACAATTTCAAGAAGAAGAAGGGTGGACACACTCATGATATTCCTCGCCATCAACTCCCATCTCTCCATTATGCCTCCTACGATCTTGTTCCCTTCTCATTTTCCTGCCATACGCTACCTATTGTATTCATATTTTGCAAGCAATCAACACACTCCATCTTGGTGCCATACTTTGTGTCGCTTTGGATACATCTCATTGTGAGTATGGTATATGCTTGTTCCTTGCCATTTTTTTTCTGCTTATGTTAAGGTGTGCGGATTCGCCACCACACACACACACTCTCTCTCCCTCTCATATTCCTATCATCTTGCTACCTCCATCTTAAGGTGTGCGGATTCTCCACCTTTTGTATGAGAAGTGAGCATACTTGCATGTATCCCTGACCTCGTTATCTTCCTTACTACATGCACGCGTAGCGAGCCCATTCTCACTCACTCACCACTCCTCTCACCTTATTCTCCGACCACCCCATTCCACATTTGGGCGTGGATCTTGAAATTGTTTTCCATGCATGCTTCATTGTGTATATGTATGCATCCTAGCCGCATATCTTGCTAGGTGGTGCCCCTATTGTGTATTCCCCATGATGAGGCCATTGTGCATAGTCTTGGTGTAGAGGCCACCGGGTCTATTTTCTCACTTCCGCCTTCCACTAGTGAGATGCAAGTTTGCTCACCTTCTTTGCTTGAGACAATGATATTCTCTCGGGTGGGAGAGTCTTGTGATCTAGAGCATTGTTTGCCATAGTGTTGGCATGCATATGGAGACGCTTCAGGTTAGAGGCGGTTCTCTCTCTCGCGACTGACATGTTGGCACTGCGGCCACAATGGGCATATTAGGCACCGTTGCTTCAAGCATATGAGGTAGCGGAAGAGGCAGATGCATGGTGCTACTATGAGGATAGATGTTAGAGAGTATGCATGTGACGGGCATGTCACTTTTGAGTCTAGCTTTTGCCTTTAGACTACTTTGTGTCTTGGGATAGCACATTATCTACGCGTTTTCTACTAGACGAGCATGTAGTTTTTCACGTGATGCCACGTCGTGATTTTTTTTTTCTTTCTCTAATAGGAGACTTGGTTGTGTGCAGTTTGCTGATGAGTCATCATATGACATAGATGGTGTTGGAGATGTATGCATGTCTTTACCTAGAGGTGCATTGCTTACTCTACGAGATGTACGTTATGTACCAAGACTCAGCCAAAGTCTCATTTCAGTGCGTCAGTTGTGCAGAGTAGTGGACATTTAGTACTTCTTGGAGAGTGGTCATTTCAGATGCATAGGGGATCACTGGTGATAGCCAGAGGTGCTAGGAGTGTTCTGGTATACCCTTTGCATATATCTGACAAACGAGGCGGTGTAGTTTCTTTGTATTTGTAGCCGTGTTTAGAGCGAGCGACGAGGCGTGTCTCTTTTGCAGATGTGTTGTATGGAGAGTAGGTTGTGCATTTGTCTTGTGGCGACGTTCACGCAAAGAGTGGTATCTCTGGGGATCCACATCTTTGTTAGTCATCAATTGAGGTGACATCAGTTGAGCCATAGACTGATGCATTGTTCTATGATGCGTTTGATATGTTTGAGGGCGACAATGTCCTTCAGATAGCTGTGTGCGATTGCAGTGGTGCTGAGTTTTTGGTTTTGCAATCATTCTCAGCAGATATGCCTTTGCTAGACGATGCTGAAATGGTGATGCATAGTCAGGTGGTTCCTGATGAGGATGCATATGGCACTGAGGTTACTGACAGGGATAGGTTAGCACACATAGTGCATGTTTTGTCGGCTTTTGGGTATCTCATGTTTGAACTTTTGGTCTTGAGAAGACTTGATCTTGCTTATGTGGTTGGTGCATTTGTAAATGGAGTTTTCAATTGCGCGATGACAGACACTGACATTGTACATTGTGGAGTCATGCGGGTTGTCACTCGATACTTGCATCAGGAGTGTCATCGTGGCTCTAGACCTAGTAGTATGCATGTTGCATCTACACTAGAGCGATTACAGATACAGTCACGTGTTTGGAGTGAGCCAGTGGGCATAGGTTTAGATTTGTCTTCTCTCACCTCTTCTATATACTAGTTGTAGGCTAGTCTTCTCAAATCACTTATCGGCACAGAGCCTTTATTTGGGAGAATGTTAGGTAAAGGCGGTGTGCCTAACCGTGCTTTGCTCGTATCCATTGGCTAGTGTCTAGCCACCCACATTTATCTCATTATTCTTTATACATACAAAGTATAAGGAGCTGTCACTCATTCTCACACTGTTCTCATACAGTGAGATTTGGGAGCTCCACCCCACATCCATGTGTCGTGCTCTCTCTCTCTCTCCCTCCCTCTCTCTCTCTCTCTCTCTCTCCCACTCTCTCCATCTTTGCCGCACACCCGCACACCTTTGATCCATTCCTTCACATCATGGACTGTGATGTCTAAGGTCTTGCCTCTACCTGTTTTTCAATGATTGGCACAAAGGTTGCTTTTATGCTAAAACTCAATAGTGAAAAATTGAAGGCTCTAGAGGTTGAGTGTCACTCTAATGAATGAATTCATATTGCAAACAAAGAAAAGGGATTAAATTAGGACATCTTCCACTCTATATTTTAGTGCGCAATTGGAGAAATGCATTTGGTGGTTGGGCACTACTAAGGTGCCCCAAGAGACCAATGGAGTACTTTCATGGATTTTTCAATGAACGCCATGGATTATAGAAGTAATACACTCCCAACTTGCGGGTGAGAAGTTGGGGGTTGAGGATTTAGGTAGCTTTGATGTGGAGTAGTTTTTAGGTGGGGGACTTAAAGACCATAAATTGTTTGCTTGGTTGCAAACAAGGGGCTTCTTCCCTCTATCCTTGTCTATTTTGCACACATGGGTACAAACCTAACAAAAAAAAAGCACAAAAGAATTCTACAAAGGGTGGCTCAAGGCTTCCATGACAAATGGATGGAGAAAAAGCTATTTTGCACTTAGGGATACAAACCTAACAAAAAGAAAAGCACAAAAGAACTCTACAAAGGGTGGTTCAAGGTTTCCATGACAAAAGGATGGAGACAAAGCTACTCACAATTTTGCTGTCGGAGATTAAGGCAAGGAATGGGAAGCGTCTATTTTGAGATATCCCATGCTCAACGTGCCAGATCATGCACTAAAGGACAAGAGCTAGAATCCCATCTTTACATTTTATCTGTCTAATGTGCATTTCTATACATTGTACACATTAACTAAATGCACTCAATCAAACCATGAAAAACCACAATCAGTAAATATAAATATCCATAAGCATAGATCATGGAAAGTATTACACCTTGAGGTATGTGATGCATCTCCTCAATAACTGTGGAAATAATCATGCAATGTTGGAGCTCGATCTATCCATGCTGCGTGAGCTAAATTCCATGTATGCTGCAAAATCATAAACAAAACACTAGCACCTAGAAAGGTGTGTTAGCATAGAAATGAAAGTTTAATCACCTAAATGCAAATAAAAAGAACTCCTAAACTAAGGTCTCATACCTAGATTCCTAGAGGGAAAAAACCCAAAGGAAAAAAGTGCCTCTAGAATGTACTGATGTATCTAGTGCACCATAATCAATCTTCACAAAGCAAGGGTCTAGTGCAACTAGGAGGGATACGAGAACTCTCTCCAAACAATAGAACCTGTAATCTCCTAGCTCTCTCTCTAATGGTCATCGGTTGGCTAGCACCTTGATCCATGTCAATGGTAGAATCTGTCGCATAAGTAATGGGTCTATGGATGACATCAGCCTCTGATGTGTGTGGTCAATGAACTTTGTGGCTCAAGATCCCTCAATGGATGACTCCTGCTTAGTCTAAGTGAACAACATGGTCAATGGAAATCTCTACTGGACTATGACTCGTGTCTGGCTATGGTGTGATAGGTGGTCGGCTCTTTGGTAGCCAAATGGAATGTCTACAGTATGTCACTGAATGTAGGTCGAGAATGTAGGTTGAGCTCTCCTCACCTGTGATCATGAATGTCTAGCTCATGGCAGCACTCATCAAGGGGTAGGCCTCTCTATAAATTGTGAAACATGGTCTAGATCGCGATAGCATGGATGTGGTCATAGAAACTATAGGAGATCTATGAGGATGTGCTATGGTATGTGGTATAGGAACCCAAATTTGTCTATGCCCTCTATAAAATCCCTATGCATCTAGATGTGAGCCAACCTTGAGATAAACCATAGTGTGTATTGTTGCTCTCAATCCAAACAAGTGTATCATCACTAGCTAATGGTCTAGTCCGTGTCATCATGCGAGGCATGTAAACATGTCTAATGGACCTACAATAAAATATCTGGGATGATCTATAGGTGATATGTCGTAGGTCGCACATAGGTAGTGCTACTCTCATGAACATCCTCTAAGGTAGGCTCTAGCTGATCTCTAGGTGTCTCAAATATCGTGGTAGGAGTCACTCTAGGAGAACTAGTCTCTGAATCCTTGGGTGTGACCTCTACTCTAGGGGGGTGGTGACTGTCATGGTCTATAAGTACCTCATGTGTCCCTGTCTTGCATGGGGAGTCTAAATGCTCAATCATAACTCAATCTGGTCATGGATGCTTGTGAGCATCTATCTTAATGGAAACCTCTATCTCTATCATACCTATAGGTATGTCCATCTCTAATGGCTTAGCCCTAATGTCAGCACTCTCATGGTCATGTGCATCAACAATATCCTCAAGTGTAGGCTTTGGTGGGACACCTACCTCTATGATAGGCGCACTGGAATCAACCATAAGTATAGAATTTGGCACTCTATCCATCCCTTCTGGCTCAGTATGTGTCTCAGGCATAAGAGCAATGTCACTAGGTTGTACCTCCTCTATGGAGCAAGTAACAACATCTAGAATAGTCACTCTAGGTGGATCTACTATAATGCTCTCTGGTGTATTCATCCTATCATCAATATTGACATTTGTCTCCTTCATCTCAATCACTCTAGATCTCAATTGATCGACTGTGCTCTGAGGCAAAATCTGTCTGTGTGATGGAGATTTGGGAGGTGACCTAATAGGGGAAGTCCGTCTCGTAGGTGTCTGTGAACTATGTGTGGTCATCTCTACAAGATCCTGGCCACGCCGTGAAGAATAAGTAATCCAACCGTCAAGGAATATCGAGTACCATCTGTGTCTCTATAAATCCTATTGCAAGGAACTCCAATAAGATATACAATAATGCTCATGACCGGCTCAAAACATCCTATGGTTTTCTCTTGTCAACGTCCACAATCATCAACATAAGTCAATGTGTGCTCCATTCTACATAACTGCACTATCCTAGGATGTACCTGGGTGTCCAAATAATCATTGGCATGTATTCCATTTACAACATTGTAGAGGCTAATTGTGGCCTTGAGCTCATTAATGAAGAACTCAATCGAACCTAGGTGACGTCTTTGGAGTCTAGCTATCTGACGTATCGAAGGGTCAATGTCACCCAAGAAGGTGTCCCTGGTGTAGGAATGTCCATCAAGATCAACAAACCAAGGCATGAATCCTCTATAGCCTTTGAAGCATAGCACAAGTTCCGTATGGTGCCTTTGCTTGTCATAGCAACTCTATGCTCAATTGGTACCTATGTGGCACCTCTGGGTGGTGATTGATGTCTCGTCATTGTATCTGATGCATGTGATCTAGTAAGCTGAGTGTATGGTGTGCTCGTGGTCTGTGGTGTAGTCTCTACAACCTCTCTAGCCTGTGTACTAGTAGCGATCAAGGAACATGATGTGGCTGTGTCTATGCATGGTAACTCTAGTGGTGCACTAGTAAGGCTCTAGCTCCTATGCTCTATATCTACCCTCGCCTCTGCCATGATATCAATAGATGTATGTCTGCTAGATGTTCTAGATGATGTGAATCCTAGAGGTGATCTAAGTCGTGATGGCTGTGTAGAGGGTATGGTCATCGGGTCTACTATAGGCTCAACTCTACTACACGGAGTATAGAAACAGGGTCATCCACATATCAACATATATGTAGATCCATTTTAAACGCTCTTATAGGTACCTCGTAAGGAATCTAGTGGGAAAGCATCGACTGTGTTGGAGGTAGGGTACTCTCCAAATTTGGCTCTAGTAATCATGTACATCCTCCGCATAAAGGGGTCCATCATCACGCAAGTACAAACATAAAGTCTGTGGTAGCTGCAAGGTGTCTGGGCGATCCTCACCAAGGGCTAGCATGAAACTCACTGGAGTATCCTCTGTTGTAGGTTTATATGATGTATCAAAACTATCAAGAATGTGTTTTGGCAAGGTGGGGTGTGCTAGGGCTCTAAGCACGTGGAAACCAGGCATCAGACGGTCCATGGACTGAAACTGGATATACCTCCTCTATATATATACATATTTACATATAGGAAATCCATTTATCTCACCATGAATCCACAATAACCTGTCAAACAAGGCCTCTGGATCCATGATCGCCAAAATCTAGCAATCTAGGTCAAATCCGATGTCAATAAGCACATGCACTAGCTAGGGTCGTAGCCTAGCAATCGAAGGCTAGCTAAGCGCTAATCTGGGGTCACTGTGTGTGAACACGCTCTAGAAATCATCTCTCGATCCAAGTCGCACTTAAAAGTCAATCAACGAATCAAACCGGGCTCTAATCATGTGCAAGCGTGTAACTACCTAAAATCAAGCCAAGTGTGAATGGGTTGTAACTAGCGCAATCTGGTCAATGCCGAGGCCAAAAACAAATCTCTATAGCAAATTGGGACCAAAAGTGGTAAGGCATGGAATCATAGTCAAATCGAGCCAAAATGGAATAATGCACGTGAACAGACTCTAAAACACTCGTGAGCTTACCGAATGTAGACCAAAATCAAAAGAAGTGTACGAGTAGGGTCTATGCATGCAATTGACCGAATAAGAAAAATTGAAATGAATTTAAATTAAAAAAAAATTGTAAACTAAATGAAATAAGATGAAACTAAACTGAAATTCAAAACAAATTAAATTGAATGGAAATGAAATGAAGGAAAATGAAACTAAAAATTGAAATAAACTAAAGCTAAACTAAGAAAAGTCAACAAGGAAGAAGACAAAGAGGCATAAAAGGTACATTGCATCCAAGATAAAGCCAAGAAGAAGAAGAAGAAGAAGAAAGTTTTAACGTCGTAGGAAACTATCCCAAGAGACCTTAAAGATCTAGCCAACAAGGAGAGTTGAACTCAAGATTTTTAATTCAAGATGGAAATGACATAACCAAATTACCACACTTGGGTGATAGAAAGGGGAAATAGGAGAGAAATGAGGAGGAAAGGGGGAGGTGGGCCCCTTGGGGGATTCACTCTATATACAAAACGGGACGCCACCTGCGAGCAGACAACTTTGATAAAACCTCTATATACGACCCATATTAAAGAGTACGAACCCCGTTTCTACGCTTATACGACAATCAATGCAGAAAACTATCATACCCCTATCTTACATATAAAATCTAGGTCTCACATGATCTAACTGAGTAAAACTAGTCAAAGAGCATGTAGCATAGAGACTGGCACTGTACTAACGAACCACTTCTGTTAATAACTAGATGTACCATCAATGTGTCTTAGTTTGAGTTTCAAACTATGTGCCTGTTCAGCCTGCACTCTAGCTACTCGTCCAATTTTGAGCTATCTAAATTACTCAAAAAACATGGTTAAAAATTTGTGTTAGGTTCTTCGAGTAAATTTGCATCTATATAACCTCTTTATAGCTTTCATCCCTCAACAAATGAACTATAATCACAAAACAAGCAGTTGATATAAATCAGTGTTAGTTCTTGCATGTATCTTTGTAGCTATTGACTCACAAGTTCAAGGGCAGACTCTTTTGGGAAGCCATAATTTTGAAACACAAAAAATTCCTCTCATTTTCACCTTTTTTCACTTCTCCCCCCCATAAATATGATACCCCCTCCCTTATTTTCAAGCTTGGGAGACAAATTATTGGGGGCTTGTTTCTAACTTATACGCTTATGTAACTTGTAAAAAACCCCCCTCCCCTGCACTTACGTGGTGCGGTAAGTTTTTCATGGTGAATCCCTCGGGGTAGGGCCTCAATGTGGAGAGAGAGAGAGAGAGAGAGAGAGAGAGAGAGAGAGAGAGAGAGAATGTGTACACATGGGAACGTGTGAATGTGTGAGTGAATGAATGTGAGTGTGTGTGTGTGTGTGTGTGTGTATGTGCTTTTATTTAGCCAAGGTAGTATAATGAGGAGAGGAAATAGGAGGTGGGGCCTCAACTTGGAGAAAGGGGGAGTGAGGAAGAGTGTGTGTGTGTGTGTGTGTGAGAGAGAATGTGTTGGCATGGACACGTGTGAATGTGTGAGTGAATGAATGTGAGCATGTGTGTGTGTGTGTGTGCGTGCTTTTATTTATTTTTTGTTTTTTTGTTTTCTATTTAATTCCTTTTTTAAATATTTTTTTTAAATTTCTTGATTATAAATGCTTTGAGATGAGGAGTCTTTTTGGATATTTTTTTTAACATAAGAAAAAAAAAATCAAAAGACAATAGTCAAAGAGATGAAAAAAGACAAAAAAGTAAAAAAATTTGCTTTGAGATTCAAAAAATACCAAAAATATCCAAAAATTTTCAAAAATTCATTTCTTTGCTTTGCATAATTCAAATCAATTTCTTATATCAAATTCTTCACAATCTCATTAATTTTTTTATAAAAGTTTAGCAATTTTAAGCACTAAATCAGCAAAAATATGCTAGTTAATGTAAAAAATTAGCCAATTTTTTGTTGAAATTAAGTTGTGTGTTCTACTCAATCGTTAGCACCTAAACCATCAAGATCACAACCCAAATCATTTTCTAATGCATTTGACAATCAAACCACTGAAACTTTAATCGGTTTTAGCCTCCTTTTTTGTCTAATGCAATTAAGCAAAACTTTGCACATACACTTTATTACACAACTTGTACTTTTCAATGTAACCAACTATACAAAAATTTTCCACCAATTATTAGTTCAATTATGTGTACACGCACTAGCACAATTAAGCACAAAATCGGTGATTAGTGCAAACACATAATTCTACCAAAAATTGGACAGCATTTTGGTGCAATTTTGGCAATCAAAAAATTGATCCATGATCATCATAGCAAAATCAAGTAGCTCATTGATTTTCACAAATCAAATTGGCACCAATTAAGCGATAATTTGTGTTTGAATATGCACACTTTGCATACACCTAGGCGTATCCCAATATACACAAAATAATACCAAATTTCGTGTGTCTTAATTTCAATTAAAACCTGCACCTAAATTCGCAATTAAGTAGGTTAATGCACTTACATTTACTTCAAAAATTGCGTCAAGTTTCCACTCTAAGCGACGACTCCACCGGTGTGTGTGTACTCCCAAAACCACTTTGACCTACACACACCAACACAAAATCTTATGTGTAGCTTCCATTTCAAAAAACTTAAATGCAATAGATCAATGAACACACATCGAATTAAAGATCTATCAATGTATTACACTAAACGCACATGCAATTAGTGAGTAATTAGATGGAATGATTAGTGAAAAATCCCTTAATTACACACTAAAATTCACTCAGTTTTTCATGAAATTTTGGCAACTTTGTTTCACAAGAGTGATTACCAAGCTTCTAATTAAGCACACACACATGTAAAACACTCCAATTGCTAGTAGATTAGTGTGTACAAAGAGGGAAAAAATGCAAAATTAATCTACAAGCTACCCAAAACAAACCATATCGACATTCCTACAACCAACACCAATCCTAAAGGAAGTTAGAATTCCAACCATCACACGGGTAATCCTATAGCTTAGGAACTTGTTGATCCCTTGCAACGGCACCAATGTTGGCGATCATAGCACAACGCACAACCCACCGGCATAATGTCAATCCAGTGGATCCAAACCCGGATAGTGCATGGAGGTGTGGATGTACTAAAGGCAATGGATTGAGGACTCCAATGAGAGAGTAGGAGTTAGTGATTAGAGAAGTGGGAATGCAAGAAGATATTGGAAGCTCTTTGCACACACACCTCAATCCATCATTCAACTCTCACAAGCTCAAGGAGATGATGCTAGTCTCTCACTAATGACTAAAAAGCACACACAAAACTATGCACACACAAGCATATGGAAGCCAAGATTAAAGAAATACAATGACATTGCCTCAACACACACACTCTGATCAAGCACACACATGAAGACAGTTGACAACATATAACAAAATTATCAAGAGGAGAGAATGATTAGATGAAATTAGAGACTAATAATCACAAATCTAAGCATCACAACACAGTTAGACATGGGAGAGAAACATAGAGAGAAAAATAGATTTGCATTATCAACCCAATGCTAGCAACAATGTCAGAGGGGAGCACCATCTCCATAGCCACCTCTCTTCTCTACTCTCCACCCTAGCTCTCATAAGAATGAGGTTCACATTGTAGAATTTGACATTTATACCTAGGGTTTTTTAAAGAAGTGACCAGCCGCCCAAATGTGCATAAAAAGCCTAGGCTCACAAATACAATTTGGAACTCTCATAGAGCCTGTAGATACAAGAAAGGTACGTATAAACATGTGTGTATACATCAATCGAAGTAAAATGCATGTCGTTGACGCTCGCCCATCAACAATCCCAAAATGATTAAAACCAACAAGCATCTGAAGACATAGATTAAGGAGAAGTCCAAGGCACTATTCTAGAAATACAACGACATATTTGCATGGAATTATATGGATCTGAAAGGAGTAGATCCAGAAGTGTGCCATCATCAAATACCACTTAACCCTGATGCCAGATCAATATGAATGTAGAGGTATGAATCCTAATTATGCAAATAAGGTCAAGGAGGAAATTGATAATCTTCTTAAAGCTGGGTTCATCACAGAGGTGGAAAGCAGCGACTAGCTATTTCCCATAGTGGTTGCTCCAAAAAAGAATAGTAATCTTAGAGTATGTGTGGATTATAGGATTCATTTGGACTGAAGAATGTGAATGCAGTTTTCAATGTCTAAAAGATGAGATCAACAGGAAGCTGGTCCTTTGCCAGTCCAATTGGGATATTATTTTCCATGTGCATGTTCATGCTTCAGGTATGGTGATGGGGGCTATACTGACCCAACCTGATGGGAAGATATACTATCCACTCTACTTTGCTAGTTGTAGGTTCAGTTCAGTTGAACAAGGATATTCAACTACAAAGAGAGAAGTACTGGGAATGGTGTTCAATGCGACTAAATTCATACATTATCTACTGGGCAAGCTATTTCACTTCTATATTGATAATCAAGCTTTATTATTTTTTATCAATAAAGTAATCATAGAAAGAAGTTTAATCAGGTGGATGATGTTTCTAATGGAATTTGAACTCAAGATCTTCCACAAGCTTGAAAAAACACATTGTGGATTTGATTTTCTTTTAAGAAGCATTGAAGGCTATTCAAAAACATCTTTGAGAGATGAACAGTAGATGCTAAATTATTTTAGAGAACAACTAAGGAAGATCCTGGTCCATAATGGCAAGAAGTGTGTGATTTTCTTCAGCTAGGGAAATTCCCCTAAGATTGGCCTTAGAACAAGAAAAAGGCACTGATTATTCGGAGTCTAAAATTCACCATCATTGCCGGAGCACTTCATAGGTTGGGTGTTGATGGTGTACTTTGGCGATATGTGCCATTAAATGGATGAATGAAATGTATTACTAAGGCCCATACTGGAGATGTATGAGGTCATTTTTCAACTAACATCACCTATAAGAAAGTTCTTCGAGCAGGATTACGGTGGAAATTGATGATGGCCGATGTTAGAACTTTTTCTAAAACCTGTGATATATGCCAAAGGATGGGTAGACCTACAACAATTGATATGACACCTCTGAATCCAATATAGCCATTGGGACTATTTATGAAATGGGGACTTGAATTCATGGGATCATTCAAGAAGGTGACTCCCAGAAAGAATAAATACATCATTATGGCTATGTGTTGTGTTAACAAGTGGGTGGAGACTAAAGCACTTCCAGATAACACTTCCATGTCTACTTTCTTAATCATTTATGAGAATATCATTTGTAGATATGACAATGCCATTGAAATAGTGTCAGACAAGGGCACTCATTTCATTAATGACACGATGGAGATCCTCATGGAGATATTTTTGGTCAAACAGAAGAAATCAACACCATATTATCCCACATGTACTAGCTAGGCTGAAAGCATTAATAAAATAATCAAAACCATTCTCACTAAAATTGTTGAGAAAGAACCACATCAACGGGATACCAGACTTCAAACAATGTAATGGGCATATAAAATTTCTTACAAGGTCACTACAAGAATGACTCCATTTAACATGGTTTATGGAACATAAGCAGTAGTGCCCATGGAATTTGTCATTCCAAGCTTACAACTAGCAGTTGAGCATGGGATAGGTTTTAATCAGAACCTAAGCTAATGATTGGATGAATTGATATAGGTGGATGAGATAATACAAATAGATTTATTAAAACAAGAAGTGGTACAACAAAAAAGGAATAATTTGCATGAGAATAGGATCAAGGTCAGAGAGGTCCAAAGAGGTGATTTGGTACTACTATACCAATCCAAACTGGTACCAAAGAAGCCGAACTTGAAAATAGCTTGCTCAGGACTCTATGAGGTAGACTGGGTATTCTCTAACAGGACAATGAGACTTAGATATTTTTTGGGTCTATTGTTTCATGGAGTATACAATGGGGCCAAGATCAAGTCATATTAATCCAGAGCAAAATATGTTCCAGTTGAAACAATACCACATACAAAAGGGGAACTACTGGACCCATTCTACATTAGACATGTTATGCAACTAGTAGAGGAGTCAACACCAGTACCAATTTTGGCCTTCCAACCAGAGTCAATAATTTGAGCACCAATAAGGATTCCAATTATCCGACCAGTTCAGTCACATACAACCGCACCATTAATAGCGCCGGCTAGTCGCAAGTGAAAAATGCAAAAAATCCCAAAATGAATCTTGCCAGTGATGATTAATTGGACAAGCTAATGCATGTTTGAAACATCACAAAAAGAGCGTAGAGATCAAGGGTGGGCTATGAGTGGAGTTTTCATGGCAAGGATACGTATAACTATGCGACGGGTTCACCCATAGACATTTTACTTGCAACCTCTAGCGTCACTTGCTTCTCAACCTAAAGAGCACGATTTGATTTCCCAACCACCTACTTCATCTCTATGTACCCAAACTCCTTTGACAGTCATAATCCCTAACACACATCGCTACTCTTTCAACGACTCATTCATGACAAATACAACAAGTAAGTAATTTACAACAAAAAATTCTTCGTTTAAGTTGTCTATGGGAAGAAAATCAAAGTCATAGAGCATGCAAGAAACCCTTGATAAGATGATGGTGGAAACAAAGAGCATTAAGGCATCACTTGCAAAATCCTTACAAATGGTTCAACACAACAAAATAACTAAGCATGTGTTTCAAGAAAATGAGCAAGCTCTACTCAAGTTATGGTGTTTAAAAGTCATTGTGGCGGCTACAACACTTTCATTTGATGGACACATTACACTGCACGTACTGCCCCCCTACCAGGCGGATAAAAGTAATGCTGTTGTCAATGGAAGTGAGATAAAGCTGACACCTCGAGAGCATGTTTTCAGACTCCCAAATACTCAAAAAGCCACACCAACAACGGTTGATGAAGTCAGCCAATTTTTGAGAGAAGATGACCAAGCAAGGAAGAAGTGAAAAGATGGTACTCAAGGAATTCTAGTAGGAGCATTGGAACACACTATAGTATATTGATTCATTTCTGAGACCATCAATTTGAAAAATAACCCAACTTATTTGTTAGAGAAGCTGTTTACAATGCTGCTGGCCAAGGTTTTCAACCCAAAAGCTAGTATCAACATCACACAATTTTTGTATAATAGTGTCATTCAACAGACTACAAAGGCCAAATCTAGGAACCTTTTCAAGACTTGGTGTGTTTGGTAGTTTGTGTATTGGGAGAATTTTCTTGCAGTGCCTAGGGTTGTTTAGACAATCTGGGACAAAGTCTCTGCTTCACAAGAAAACAAGACTAACTTGGAATCATCTGATGAGGACATGGATGTTAGGACCGTTTCATAGGCAAAGGAGAGTCCAACAAAGCCATCTGATGACAACAAGGATTTAATATTTACGTGATCACGTGAAATCTCTTATGATCACAATGTTTATCCTCACATTCACAAAATCACAATTAAAGTGATCACAAAAAAGCCAATAAGTGGTGATGTGGAAACCCACCAAAACCCTGTCGGGGTATGTGTTTTTCTTGATGGGCCCATCAGGAAACTATAAGAACACTAAACCAAGCCCACCAAGAAATGAAAAAACACCAGTGGGCGTATTGAATTGGACAATTTTTACAGGTTAAATAGAAGTCACGTGAATATTTAACGAGATCATGTATTGTGAAATGTGATCACTTAACGTTATTAACGTGATCACATATTTGTGTCATGTTAATGAAATCCTTGGATGAGATAAAGGAAAGGAGCTAGTTGGAGAGAAACGGTCTATCACTGACACAACCATTGGATCTACGTCCAATAAGCCAAGGATGCTTGAATTAATCAAAGTATTCAAGGCTAGAAGTCAAAAACCAGTTGACATGGATACCACTATTGTACAAGGTACACCTGAAAAGGAAAATGAAAGAGTGGTGGTAATGTGTGTGCTAGTCTCCACCCGACCGTGCTATCTTATAGGTTCCCCCTAGCGTACACAGTGTCTGGCCATGCCCGTGGCCTTGCCCATAGGACCCATGTCCCCCCCCCCCCCCCCCCCCCCCCCCCCCCCCCCCCCCCCTCCCCCTCCCCCTCCCCGGACATTCTCCCATGTAGAACCTTCTTCAGGTTTATCTAGCCATTTTACCAACACCTGTCGTCTGACATGATGTCTAGTGCGAAGCTCATGAGAATTCAAAATCTTTTCGGGCTCATGAGGAATGCTTAACGGTTCAATAAGGTCAACTAACACACCTATGTCAATGACGTTATCATTTTGTCCTAGCTGTTTTCGTAAACGGCTAACATGAAAAATAGGATGAACTGGTGAGTGCTCTAAGAGAGCCACTTGACCTATACGTTTGAGAATGGTAAACGGTCCACAATAGAATGGTGAAAGTTTAGCAACTTTTCCCGTCTTCAGACTTTCTGAATGCTCCGAAACTTTGAGGAAAACCTTGTCTCCTTCTTTGAAAGTAGCAAGATGACGATGCTCATCTACGTACTTCTTATATTGATCTTGAGATTGCTTAACATTCTGTTGAGTAACTCGAAGCATGTCAAAATGGTCTTGGAGAAACTCCTTCACTTGTTGTATCTTCTCCTTAGCCAACCCCACCATAACGGGTGATCTAGGTTGAAATCCATATAAAAGCATAAATGGACTAAACCCTGTAGTCACATGCTTTGAACTATTATTAGCAAATTGCAATATAGGTAAGTAGTCTTCCCAATTGGTTTGCTTGTTGCTAACTTACGCTCATAGCATATCCTCTAGCACTTGATTAACTCTTTCTGTTTGACCATCCGTTTCTGGATGATCAGCCATACTTAGATTAAGTTTAGTTTCCAACTTTTATGAAAGCATGGTTTGGTGGTACAAAAAAAGGACCTATTTTACATCTACCAATGAAAAAGTGGGGATTGGTAAATTTTTTTGTAGTTTAGGTCAAAACTTTTTGGACCTTGTGTTTTTAGATTCTCCTTTGGAAGATCTATCCAATGATATATAGTATGATAGGTAGTTTTTCATGTGACATGTAGAAATTGTAGCTCAAAGATTTGTCAAAGGTGCTGTCAAGGACAGTCCTTTTTGTACCACCAAAGCATGCTTTTAGCCAACACAGCTCTCCAAAAGTGATTATCAAACTTTTGATCTCTGTCACAAATCATACTAGCTGGAAGACTGTAAAGTTTATATATATGCTCTACAAAAAGACGTGCTAATTCCGGTGTCTCAACCGTAGTCTTTGTGGGAATGAATCGACCCATCTTTGTGAGACGGTCTACAATTACCCAAATGGCATCATGGCCACAATTTGTAGTAGATAGTCCTACTACAAAATCCATAGAGATACTCTCCCACTTACCTTGTGGAATCTCTAAAGGATGTAAAAGGCCACTTACCTTGAGGCGCTCTGCCTTATTAACTTGGCACTATTGGCAGTTTAGTACATGCTCTTGAACATCATGATGTAAGCCCGACCAATAAAATTTCCGTCAAACTAAGACATACGTCTTATGAATACCTAGATGACCAGCACTTGGACTATCGTGACACTCAAATAAGATTTGGTGCCTTTGTGGAGTAAGTAGCCATCATCAATGGAAAAATTCTTCCATCACTTCAGCTCTTCCTGAGTAGGGTGGAGCTCTGTGTGTTGGAGTTTTTATCTATGCATGCAGACATGTTGATCTGGCTGTTAAGAGACATGTGAGTGTGAGGGATCCCTTTTTAAAACTCACTCCACACTTTAGCATATGATTGATCGTGTGTACAGTTGCCACGTAATGGCTCCAAAAATACACGCTTTAGTTCCGTGAAAGCAAGTGAATTAATCTAAGGCATCTGACTTAGTTCATTCGCTACTACATTATATCGTCCCTTGCGATATCATAGCATACAATCATAATCTTGAAGGATTTCTATCCATTTAGCTTTACGGCCCTTCAAGTCTGTTTGAGTAGTAAACCATTTGATACTCTCATGGTCAAAAACTACTTCAAACTCGGCACCATATAAATAGTGTCGCCACTTTCATAAAGCATGAATTATGGCATAGAGCTCTCACTCATAAACAGAATATTTCTGTTGAGCTTTATCTAGCTTTTTACTTTCAAAGGATATAGATCTTCCCTCCTGGAGAAGTATCGCACCAATGGCTTTATTACTAGCATCAATCTCTACCACAAACGGCTTAAGTGGGTCAACGATTGCTAGGATGGGCGTAAGTTTATCCGTCATAGGACTAATGATTTTGGCATAGTCACGGATATATTGTCAATAAAATCTAGCCATGCCTAAAAATATTTGAAGCTCCTCAACCTTGTTGGGATGTGGCCATCGAAGATTGGCAACGACCTTGTCAGTGTCGATCTTGATGCCAAAATAAGAGATCACATGACCGAGGTAATGTATCTCTGTTTTAAAGAAATTACACTTGTGTTGCTTAGCATACAACGCGTGAGCTTGTAGCTCTTCGAACACTAATCGTAAGTGTTCTATGTGTTCATCTTAAGTCTTACTATAAATGAGAATGTCATCAAGGAAAACCACAACAAATTTTCCAAGATAGGGACGTAAGACACTATCCATGAGTGTCATAAATGTAGCTAGAGCATTGGTTAGACCAAAAGGCATAACCAAAAATTCAAAATGTCCGAACCGTGTTCTAAAGGAATTTTGGAGATATCTTGTAAAAGGATATGCACCTGGTGGTATCCTAAACTAAGATCTATCTTTGTATAGTATCTTGCCCCATGTATTTGATCAAACAACTCATCTACTCTTGGCAGAGGATACTTGTTCTTGATGGTTATGGCGTTTAATCCACGAGAATCTATGCACATGCGCATAGTACCATCTTTCTTTTTTACCAATAGAATTGGTGATGCCCAAGGCAAAGTGATAGGTCTAATGAAACCATGGGCAAGGTAGTGAGCCAACTGACTCTCAACCTCCGTGGCTTCTTTAGCACTCATATGATAAGGTGGTTTACTCACCAGTTTAGTACCTGGCAAGACATCTATGCCATGCTGCACATCATGTGTGGAGGGTAAACCCGGTGGTAAATCACTTGAGAACACATCACTATACTCCGTGAGTAAGTGAGGCAGCTTTTGCCGTGCAAAAGGAGAAAGTAAACTAGAGTTATGCTGGGATGGAGAATCTTGTAATTCCTGTAATGTTTGTTTTATAACAGTTGCACGTTGCTCTATAGAATAAAAATTGAGAGCACTTTGCTTGTTAGATTTGTTAACACTTTGTTTATCAGCAAAATTCATTGCACTTTTCATACCATTACTAGAATTCACCGCACTTTGCTCTTGAGAATTCACAAGACTTGGAGACAAGCAGTAACACAAAAAGACTTCATCTATTAAATCTACTTTCTACAAAATAGAAAGCTTGGTTGTACATATAAGAGGTGTAGATGGTATATTTTTCTCACCAAGCAAAAGCACATGTTTACCATTGGCCATAAAGGATAAGGAGTTGTGTTCATAACTAGTGTGCAATGTGTTCCTAAACCATGCAACCACTCCAGTCCTAAAACTACATCAGCATGGTCCATGTTCATAACTTAAAAGTCAAGGGTCATCGTATGATCTTGAAAAATAAGCTCAACCCCTTGAACTACCGTGTCTCATAATTCTTTATCATTCCCAAACATCTGCTCCACCACATACTTGTGAGAGCACGGAGTCTGTGCAAGCTTCAATTTCTTGACTATCTTATAGTTCAAGAAGTTATGAGTTGCACCATCATCCACTAAAATACAAACACGTTGTCCGTTAATAGTACCATGCATGTGAATCAAATCATGGGGGCCAAAGGTGGGTTGCCACATTGAAGTATGCACACAACACTTGTTCTTTTCTTCCATATGAAGAACCTCTACATCACAATATTTAGGAAATGAATCTAATGTGAGGTGTTGCACCGTGTGCATGGACTTTTCTTTGCCTTGCAAAAGAGGACAATATTTCTTGCTATGTTGGTCCGAAAGACATCTAAAACACAAATTTTGTTTCTTCGCACGCTCAAAATCAGCAGTGCTGAGAGACCCACATGGAGCATCTCGTGATTGCTTAGGCTTCTTAGCCTCTTGTGGGCATGGAGAGGTAGATTGTCTCTTATTCCTCTTGGAACGTGTGGGAGATCTACCTCGCCATTGGCTCTTAGCCACATTGCTCTTAGCAAAAGTATTCTTAGAGAAGGGAACATTTCCTTTCCTCTCTTGGTCATCATCATATCTTTGGGCATGCCTGATGGCTTCTTCCAAAGTTTTTGGATGTTGGGTCTTGACATGAAGACGATAGTCTTTGTCAAGACCCCTATTAAAACCCCGTATCTTTTGGAATTCATCTAGACCTTCTAGTTTTAATATGATTTCCCGATACTTCGAAAGGTACTGTGTGAGAGAGAGGCAAGACATGTGGCATGCATCCCATGCTAACCAATTCTTATCTTCTTCATTCGAGTCCAAAAACTCTTTGGACAAAGAAGTTTGAAACGCAGCCCAAGACGGAGGATGAGCATTTATTGGAAATGTCATCCACCACTTATAGGGATTGCCTTTAAGAGATAGACTTGTTTCCACAGCCATCTTTATATCTGGGGTGTGTCTCAATCGATGAATATCATTCCATTTATGTAAGAATGTATTGACCGCATCCTTGTTACGATCACGCTCTTCCCCGTGAAATTCAGGAATGGTGATATTCTTGAGTAACACATTGCTACCTTTTGCATCTTCTGTAGAATTTGTTTCTTGGACTCCTTGAGTCGTGCGAGCTTAGTTCCCTTGAATTGTGCCAATTGTGGCTCCTTGAGTCATTTGTGAATTCATAAATTTCACAAGTAACTCCCTAAGATTAGTAACATTTTCATTAAGTGCAGAGAGGTTGCATTCAAGTACGCTTTGGTGATTTTCCAAAGTCTTGAAAGCAGCCATATCTACAAGGCCATGATCTCCTAGATCTTCGTCATCATTCTTATTAGTGTCAGCCACACCCACGGTGCCCTAATCTTGATCTACGTGCTCAAAATCAAACTTGTGTGTGGGTGGGATATCCTCAGTGGCCATGGTAAACACACACATGAAGAGACCTAATCGGGTTGCTTTACCATATCCCTTTCCAATGACAATCTATGAAATGAAACAGACTGACCTAGAGGTCATCACTCAAGGGTGTGCAATAGTCATTCAATCTGGTTGGAATACAATTGTGAATTCCATTGATCAAATGACGGAAGCCTAGGAATCTTCCTCTAGAACTAATACAACACGACTTCAAGATGAACTTTAGCAAATCCAAGCTGAGCTAAAGAAACTGCGAGAGGAGAATGTTAGCTGGCCATCTAAGAATTTGGCTCTATAGATACAAAATAAACTACAACAAAGAGAGATGGAGGGGCTTGAAAAGAAGATCCAAAAGCTTACTCAAGAAAATTGAGTAATGATGGAATCCAAAGGAATATAATGAGATGTTGATCGCTTCGAGACACTCCTTAGATCCAAAAGAGCACATCAAGTGATGAAAGAGGCCATTTTCTAAAAGTACATCTATTATTTTCTATTGCAAATTGTAGACAAGAATGGATATTCCACACGGCGGTTCCTTGTCTGCCATACATTATGTAAGAAGAAGTATCGGACGATTTGAGTGCTGATGAGGAGGGCAGGACTACTTGAATTCTTCCCTCCAAGGAATAGATCAGTCTTGAAGAAACCAATTTTCCATGTTCTTTGGACCCACTTGCAATCCATAAAGAGGTGGGCTAGATCTTCACTAGCAAGCCTGCACCCCAAGCATTGGTTTGACCCAATCCCTCTCTCCTGAATCTTCACCCCCGTCGGTAGAGCACCGCAAATTACCTTCCATAAAAATACCTTCATGTGCTGTGGAACCTTAGGCTTCCATATTTTCTCTATTACTTGCTCCCACCTTTCCTCCGACCATTGTTTTTTCCATATCTTGTTAAGGGGGCTAGACCAATTCTTCTTATGCATCAATTGTATGATAAATGTCTTTAGGATGGGGTTTGCATAAGAGACTGCTTTTGGGCCATTTCCAAGCATTCCAGTCAAACTCTGAGTCACAGATCGCACCACTATATTGTCAAGCTCTTTCATCACTTTGTGGACAAGCAAGACCTCTAAGCTATTAAGCTGGTATTGGGCAACCAGAAGATCAAGGGTTTTCCAACTCTTGTTGTCACTGTCCCAAAAGTTCCCAAGTCAATTTAGACCCTTGTTATTCAGTTTTTTGGCTGTCTCTATCCAAGAGGACCAATGCAAAATGGAGTTCTTAAAGTATTTGGTTTCTTCCTCCCACTTTAAGACTCCTACTGTCCTATTGCATTTTCTTACCAATTCTCCTGAGCTGCCCCTCAGTAGACCATGACGGGGCTAATAGTTTGTCATGAAACTCCACCCCTCTTGATTTACCTCCTTTCGAACCAAGTTTAGCTGCTTCCATCATATCTTTGATCATGACAGCCCAAACTTGATCCTATTTAACCAAGGAAACAAAAAATTTGGTGCAACAAGATTCTACATGGGCCACCAGGTTGAAAATTTGGAGCCCTCCTTGATTCACCGGCCGAGCAACTGATTCCCAACGGGCCCATTGCCAAGGCCTGGCGGATTTCGTGTTGTTTTTCCAGAAAAACCTTTTTAATGGTTTTAAGAACTCTTTCCAGTGACACTTAGCCATCTTGAGAAGCGGGCTAGTGAAGGCAACAGAAGGAATCATGAAGGCATTTATCACTTTTATCCGACTTTGGAATGGGAGAAGACCATACTCCCACCTACTCATTTTTGCTTTGATTTTTTCAAGCACCCACCCAAATCTTTGCTTGTGAGTTACGTCCATCCCCAAGGGTGCTCCCAGATGTCTGAAGATATTCCCTTTTGTGACAATCTCCCCTGACCAGTTAGAAGGGTCAATTGAGTCATTTCCAATAGGGAGATCATCCTTGACTTCTGTATATTACACTTGGACCCCGAAGCTACCGAGAATATCTGTACAATCTCCAGAGCTTTCCTGATGACCTGGGGGCACACCTTCAAGAAGAGGAGATAATCGTCTGCAAAAAGTTTTGCTAGGAGTTGGCTATTTCCTGGTAAAGCCAAGCCTTGCAACTCCCCTCATTCTGCACTAGCTTCAAGTGTCGTGACTAAAGGATGAGATCCTATGGCAAAAATCAGGGGGACCAAGGGGCATCCCTGCTTAATAGACCTTTTGACCTCAAAAGAGCCCACAATTCTATTGTTGAGTAGGAGCTTTGACTGGCTTCTAGCCCCCAGTACACGTATGAGACAGCATAGGCGAGGCGCAAAACCCAGAGCTTCCATGATGGCTTCTATATATGTCCATTTATGATAACATCTTGGAGCCATATGATCAATCTTAATAAAGCATCCAAGTCTATTATGTCTATGGCCACAAAGAAGCTCCTAAAATCTATTAGTACATTTTCACTAAATTTTTGAAGCTCATGGAAGATTTTTTTTAGCATTTCATAGAAAAAAGTAAAGCACATCACAAGGCAACCACCCCAAGGTTAGTCAAGCTATGACTCTCGACTCGTTGAACCCTCAAGGAGGCATTCCAAGAATCTACTAGCCTACCAAGGTGACGGCTAACCCCTATCAACCCAAGCCATCGGTTTAGGACCTTGACTAAGCGATCCAAGGTGATTCCCCTCGCCTACCAAGTTCCAATAAAGCGCTAGGCCTAACAAAGACAGAAACATAACGTAGAAAGTTCATTTTTGTGTGTCTACTAGCATTTTTGCTACTCTTTTTGGACACCTTTTTTTCTTTATTGTTCATTTTTTTTGCACTTTTTATTGCTTTCATCATGGGATGCGTATGGAAAATAGACTAAGGGACTAAAAGCCAAATCATAGCCCTAGGTCATGTTAGAAATGATTGGAGTATTAAGTTAATCACTAATAGTCTAGGACTAACAAACATTGATGTTGCAGAACCTAAGGTCAATGTCAATTACCTATGATTAGCACACATAAAACCAAATTCTTAATGAGTTTAATATTCACAAAGCAAAGTGTTGAAACTTTGCTTTTGAAAATGAAAAAAACCATAGCTTAGAAGCAAAATTAATCCAAGCATGCAAAGAGACATAAAGATAAAAAAGAGCATAGCATGGAAGGATTTCACCTATTAATGCTCTTTTGAGCATCCATGAACATAGCATCCACTTGTGTCACGAGGCCTCTTGATTACTTTTATCTGCAAGCCAAGATTCTTCAAGCTAAGCGTTAGCAAACAAGCTCCAAAAGACATTTATTGAAAGCCAAGAAAAAACACACAAAAAACATTATTGAAATGACACAACTCTAAATAGCCACATTTTGCAATATATCGCAAAGATGACTCCTTTGCATCAATTAAAAGCTCTTGCTAGCCAACATATCTTCGAAATAAGCTCAACCATTAGTGTTTTTAAGCATATTCAACACAATAAAAAATGATCAATCATAACCCCAAAATTTTAATGCTCTCTCTTGGCCATCAAAAAAGCTCAATTTTAGTGCTTTGCAATGTTTTGCATTCAATTCAAGAACTTAAAATGTACAAGAATTTTCAAATCGAAATTTTAATGCACACTTTCCACCAAGCACGTATGCATCATCAATGTGGCTCTCAAATGAATCGCTCATGCACGCCACAAAGTATTTTTCATTTAGTGTGAAGAGAACTTTAATCAAGCCAATCACTAAAAATTCATGTTTAATCAAAACTTCAAGCTTTTTAGTAGATTCCATGTAAAATATTCAATCACACTATGAATACACTCACAAGCGTAGCCCACATCCTTGCTCTTTAACTAGAAAATATGGCATTCATAGCAAATGATGGAAGGGACTATTTAGCTCTTGCGGTAATACATACCCAATGAAGCTCATTGATTAGTGCATGACAACATTTGGCAGTCAAAATAAGCACCAAAACTTACCATGATCAGTCAAAAACCAAAATATTAGCATAATTCCATGGCCATTCACCCAAAATCTATGTGAATTCTAGCATATATAGCATACATATCAAAAAAGAGAGAGATTTTACCATGAAGTACACACAATTTTCTTTTTCGATAATCAAATGTTGGCTCTAAAAGTGAAACTCAAAATGCGTCTAAGCCTTGATCAAATAGAATAGCTCTTTATACGCAAGAATTTTGATGGTTTGTGAAAGTTAACTATTTGATCGTGAGAATGCATTCCAAATTTTAATGCATTTGTAATCAACATTTGGTACATTAGCCAACATAAAAAAAATAACCAACCAATGAAGTGATATTGTGCAACCGTAGTCTACAAAATCCAAGCAAAATTTTGTTTCCAGTCAGGACTCGTGCTGTAGTCCATAGGGCAAGAATGAGGGAGGTGCGAATCATCTCTTGATGAGAGTAAATTCTTTTAGTTTTCTTTTTAATTTTCTTTCTTCTTCTCGTCTAGTGGTGTTAGCCCATATGTGGAAAATTGAGGGATAGAGAGAGAGAGAGAGAGAGAGGTGAGGCACAAGTTTATGTGCGGGTGTGGGCTTGTTTGCTATCAAGGATGAATGTGGGAGAGGTAGAAGCATAGGAGCCCAATGGATTTTAGCAGCTAGCCATGCAACATGTGGGTTGCAAGGTAATGAGGGTAAGTTGGGGGTTGTGTATCTCATGAAGATGAAATCCATGTGAATAGAAACTGGCTGGGACCTAATCTCTTCAAGTGTAACCAACAAGATGGGTCATGGAGGTTTCCTAACAGCAACACATATGGGAGTCCTCGTGTCGAAGGCAATGAGTGAAGGTCCCCAAATGTAACTCATAATGAACTTGGTGAAGCTCCCCTAATCATTAGGTTGATCAATACAATGAGATGCAGTTAGGCTTACCATGGACAATAGGATGAAACCCGGTCTGCAGCAGTATATTGGAAGCTTCGACTAGATATCCTTGTTGCAGAGTGCAGGTTTCTTGCACCATGTTGTTGCAGCCTGGGTTGTGTGTATGCACTAAGAAACGTGGCAAATGGGCCAGCACAAGCGAGAATGGCATCATGTCAAGGCATTGAGGGAATGAGCAATATGGATCAGAACTATGAGGTTATGAACTGTGTCTGTGTGTGATGGGTGGCGTCAAGCTCCAACACTCAAAGCGAAAAAGAATGTGGGGTGGCCCAAGGGTCACTTTTTTTAATGCCAAGAGGAGAAAGAGCACGTGCATCCAAAAATGGTGAATATGTTGAGCTAGAATTGGTTGGCTTTTGGGCTTGGTTGGGTTTGCAGTGCACCATTTGGGAGGTGGGGTAGCTTGAATTGCATGTGTATGGCAAAGTTTTGTTGGCAGCTAGCAACCTCTAGCCTTAGGGTTGGTGATGTGATTGATAAGAAAAGTGGGTGGGTGTGTTTCTAGTGCAAGGTCAAAGCCCTTTTAAAGGGTGGCATGTGTGGTTCTTCGATAAAGGTAAGGACCTTCAAAATTGAAGCACATAGTGGTGGAATTTGTGTGCTAGCGAGCCAAGTGGGCAAGTTGGCAGTGTAAGTAGAGAGACCATGTGAACTGCACATGACAGAAATGATAGAAGGTGGGAAAGATCATGTTGCAGGCTTGGTGTTTTTGAAAAACAAGTGTGTATGTGTGTGTGTGTGTGGTCATTGCAATGCTAGGCTCGTCAATTTTGACTCTTTTGGTTTCTTCGTAAATGATGATCTTGTTAAGAGGTATTCACACCCTCAAAAGATCCCAATTTTAAGGTAGCCAAAATTCCATAACTTCTTACCAACTTATACCCAATTTGATTCCTTTATTGAAGACATTAACATACACCATCATATGTTGGTTTGTAATGTGAAATTTAACTCCCGAAGACTCTCAACATCAAGAGGCTTGCATGATGAATTTGAGAGAAAAATCATATCCACCATGCCATACTTAGTTTCCATACAATTATGTTCCTAGTCTCACATCAGATCGCTCTTAACATTTGGTTGAGAATTCCTTCCAAATATCCAAAATTAAAGCTCGATCCAAAAAATGATACCAAAATTGATTTCGAGCTCAACAAATAGATAAAATCATCCACGTTTGGGTCTTATTTGAGGTATTATTTGAGCTTTTCAGATTCCTCTTCAAGTCATTTAGTAAATCACACATAAAATTTTGGTCCATCATTGATAAAAGTGGGTGAACCATTTGAAATTAATGCACCTCATACACTATTTAGCATTGCATACACAACACATAGTATACTGATTATCTCATTTGTTTAACCAAGTTTTTAATCATTATCATAGCCATGCACACTAAAAATATCCACAATTGAGCATCAATTGAGTGATCTATCTCAATTCTTGAGCCAATTATATGATATGCATATCAATTATTTGGACACTCAATCATCCTAATTGGTAAATAACATCAATTATTCATTCACAAATTGGATCGCACATGCCATTGAATAGGCATACACACCCAAATTTAGGCCAAAATTATACGTTAAAAAAATACATTCATTCCACATTACAATGCTCAAATTGCACACTTGATCAAGCATAAACAAATGCATGCATGATCAATTTCAGAAAAAAGATCCTAATTAGACATAATCAAGCAATGTACACACTCAAAAATTAAGCACAAAAGTTCAAATTTGGCTCGACTAGCAATTCAATTAGGTTTACACCTAATGATTGCACAAACTTTTGATGAAAATTAATTCACATCTTACAATCAACAAGAATCTGGGTGTTCCAATTGCCCATCAATCATTAAAAATCAAGTGGTCTTGAATGGGAGCACACACACTCAAATTTTGCCCAATTTTTTGGCAATTAGGAATATTCAATGATTGGAATTGCCTAACATTTACATCAATTACATGATTTCACACTCCCACATCATCAATTTTCTCAATCTCTATGCATATACACACTCAAGATTGGGTGCACACACACTTGAAGTTTATGGAAAATTTTCCCCTTTTTGGTGCATTACACACACAATGATCTTTATGCCCACACATGTATTCTTGATGATAATTAAGCACCATATTGACACACACAAGGTTCATTATTAAAAATTGAATATTAACTTCATTCCAAGTGAATCAAATTAGGTGCAAAGTGTAGGTCAATTGATTTATACACCTAATTTTAGCAAATGATTAGCACACACTGAACCACATCAATCAATCAAGAATTGAAATGAGCAAGTGAGTGCACTTACATCATAATCACACTCCAAGGTATTCCTTTGCTCTATGCAAAGATGCATCATTGCACACATAAGTGTGTGCACACCGAATTGACTCACAAATTGACCAATGTAGGTCAAAAATCAAACACTCAAATGATCAAATTAGGCACAAATTAACACAATTAACTTGATAAGAGTGGCGATTCCACCTCTTATAAGGGGATCAAACATACATTACACATCAAAAATTAGTGGTTAGGTTATTAAAAATAATCAAATGCTAGTAGAAATTAGTGATTGTTAGCATGAAATTAGTCAAAATTAGCATAAAAAATGAAGCAAAATTAGTAATTATTAGTATGAAATTAATAAAATTGGGGTGAAATTAGGGGTTTGGGACATTAATAACTAAAAAATAAGCTTCCATTACTTGGACACATAATCAAATCAAACTAAAATTGAGTTGCACACACTCAAAATTGATGAAATTAGTAGTGAAATTACTCTTATCAAAGCATCCTCTACTTTTCTAGCTTAGGCAATTTCTCCTTGACAATGGTACCAAATGTAAGAGGTACTCATAGCATAGGCTAAGACAAAATCATCAATCCGGAGAGCGCATCACCCGGCTAGGGTATAGAAACATCACACAACAAAGTGTGAGAGCGTCGTCGGACACAATGAATAAGAGGATTCAAGGGGTCATTCTTCCCATCATAAAGAGAAGACATGGAAGGGGCTTTCCCTAATCAAACACACAATCCTAATCATTAATCACTTTTCCAACAATCATGTGATAGAAATTAGCCTTTCACATCAATCACCATAATCACAACTCTTAATCACACACCTACACAAGCATGCAATTAACACGCCTACTTCGCATTAGTGTCATCATTATGGTCCATCCCCTCAATGATACTACATATGCACACACACTAATCCCCACTTTGTAGAGAGAGAGAAAGAGAAGGCATAGCCTTAACACACCATGGTCAACGGTGTGGATAGAAGAGATCAACTTAAAAAGGGATTAGAGATCTAGCATCACACTAATACAATTTCACATCACATAATCAAGAACAAAGAAGACTAATAAGAAAGAAAGTGTATTTGATTAGTAGAAATCAAGAGCTCAATGGGCATGGAAAGGCCATCAACCTCATGACCATCAACTCATTCAGTAATTGGGAGCACACCTCTAGAGTCAGGCTTCAAAATATCCAGTTGAAGATCCCACACCCCACCGGCTGGAGAAACTCAAAATCCACCTCAACAGGCTGGAGGACATGAAGACCAGGGATATCACAGTCGGGATAAAGGGAACGCTATCTTAGTGGACATTGACTATGCATCTAACCATAATCATTCTATTGAGATACTGGCATTGAGCAAAGATTGCAGAGAGATAATAATCTTCAGATCCATTAATTTTTGGAAGATGACTCATTCTACTCATATATGGAGAGATTCTAGATGCTTTATGTCAGATCCAAATGGATGGTTGCAGATTGGAAGTCAGCCAATTATCATGACCAAGCACTTTGTCAGCTACCTGCACATCCTCCGTGTGTCCAACCTAAGTCTATGTCTGGCTGAGGTGGATTGAAGGTGTTCTTGATCACTTTTGGCAAAGTAAAACTCTTGTTGTTTGTAGTATAGCGGAAGTGGATGGGTGGACTAGTCAATCCCTACACAAGGTACGGTGCTCTGCTAGTCATTTATGTTTTTGATGTTATGCCATATTTTTTTATTTCATTGATAAATGGCTGTCTGTTTCATTTACATGCGCCATTTAAAGATTATCTTTTGTCATTGTTCTGTGTATCTATGCACTCTATTTCACCCTCCACTATTCTCTCTCTCTCTCTCTCTCTCTCTCTCTCTCTCTCTCTCTCTCTCTCTTCCTGCAATGAGGTGTATACTTATATTCACCCTCAAATTGTTATTAAGCTTATGTACGCTTTCATTCATATCACCCATTCAGAGGTAGCACTAGTTGCTAGATGACTCTGGATGCAGTCCCGCACATGGCCTAAACTTCATGCTGGGTACGACACTGAGAACTCCTCCCCTATGCAAAGACTTCCACAACTCTGATCTATATCAAAATTGTATAAAAGTATAATTTGTATATTCTGTGCATAGACTGTTGGGGAGGGTATCTTTCACGTGGTATTAGAGCCTAAGGTTATAGGGATAGCTGAAGCATGATACTAGTTGGGCTAGTCATGCATCATGCACACATTTATGCATGCTATTTGAGATTGATTACTCTATTCATGATGTACTTATAGTGGAAATGATTGGTGACATATTCTTGACTTGTCTTCTTATATGGATTTTTGTGGTCGTGGATTACAATAAATTGATCAAAGTGTCATACAAGTGTATTAAGAATTTCATTGAATGTTTGTTTCATACTGAGAAAATGGTCTCTTAGGTGACTTTTGATTACTTTAACAAAAGGATAGGAGGTTTTCACAATAGTATAATTGACTTTTGACACTTTATAACTAGGTCTTATCTTTAGATTAGATAAAAATGACTATTGTTTCCTTAGGAAATTAAGGTTAAAAATTTTTTCCTCCCGCCCACCATTTTGACTTATAGTGCAGGAAGATTAATGTAATATATTGTGATATAAGGTTTTGGATTGGAGATGATGCAGAAATCAATCATTCCTCCTAGAGAAAATGCAATGGCTGCTAATCCCAATCTCCCAATCATACCTCAGCCAACAACTATCATTGATCGTGGCATTGATGCTATGCTTTGAAAGTCACAATTGGAACTTTAGCGGAGAAGGAAAAGATGTAGGCAAGGCTCTTGAGAATTGGATTGAGCATATGAATGATTACTTTGATTTAGCGCATGACTAAAATGATGTGCTGGTGGTACGAACCTTTTTTGTTTCTACCTAGTTGCTACTTCAACATATGTTTAGGTTGTTTTGGAGGGAACCTTTTTTGTCCTCTAAATTTAATCACTCTAGAAGGGAATGCATTAAAAATTGAATCACCACTCCTTTGAAAGAAAATGTGGGTGGGGCCATCATGGATGGGAGTTGCATGTTTGAATTTGTTTGATTGAGCCTATCACTATCTGTCCTGCATCAACAACACTTGTATCAATCCTTTTCAAGCAAAGGTACCAACTAGCAAGGTCTCCGGCTATGCACCATGGCCACTATGAGGTTGCTTGCAATGAAGACTGCTACGAGGGTGGCATCAGACAAGGGAAATAATCCTAGGAGCACGGATGCAAGGTCCCCCCTTATAGGAACAAAATCTCCTCGGAGCATCAGCACCCCAAACATGAGAGCTAGCAAGTGGAGCTTCTATATGTAGAAATCACCTTTGGAGCGGTTTTTGGTGAGGATAAGACTCAATCATCTACAAAATTTAAAGGTTGGTGTTCCTGCTTTTCATGTGTACACTATTGTGTTGTGTCACTAGATTTGATTTTCTTTCATGAAAGTTTGATATTGACATTTGAAGGTTGTAAGCTTTTGAGCCCTATCTTTATTCTTCTTAAATTGCATGCATGCATGCAAGTGTATGGATTGTATCTTGAGAGCTCTACATTTTTTTTTCATTTCATGCATGAAAATATATGTGTTATAAGCCGAGCAAAACTTTAACACTAGAATGGTAACCTAACAGGACATAAAAGTGTCCTTTTAGGGTTTTGGAAAAATTTTCCAAAACCATAGTAGATCCACTCATTTTGAAAAATCCTTTCATGAGCTTATAGTTCAATAAATACTACATATGGAAAAAATGAGAAACTTGTAATTTTTCTCATCCCTTGGTCACTACGAGCCTCCAAAGTTGATGGACCAGTGTATTTTGCCCAAAACAGCAATTCCTTACGATTGATTGCATATAAATAAGAGTGGGGATTTTTGTAGGACATGAGATAAAATGCCCCGTTAACTTCAATGGGTTGGTGACCAAAACATATGGTTGCTTTACCTCACTAATTTTTTTTTGGGAAAAAAAAATAGGTACAAAAAAGTTGCATTTTTGCCATTCTGGAGACCTATCATCAAAGTTTCTATAGTCACGCTCAATACAGATACTATATACATGTTTTCTTAGTTCCCTTTGGGCATTTGGATTCAAAAGGAGCCATGGAGCATGTCAAAAGGATTATGGATCTCTTACAATTGGAACCTTGGGGGCAATGATAAAATGCTAAATACAACAAACATGAAAAAACTGGGTTTAGCATTATGACCTCTAGAAACCCATAGAAACTACTCTATATCTAGCCAAGTTTGTAGTCTATGATTAGATATGGTTACTACCTACAAAATACATACAATTGGCCTAAGAAACTAGCAATATTGAGAAAGTTATACTTGCTACTCTAAAATGTATCGTATTCTTCAGCAATCAAAAAACTCAACCATCATCATATACTATGCTATATAGCATATTAGGTCCCCCAAAGCTCAAGGAAGATTAGCTTTATGTTATACATTACACTTACACAATCAAAATTGAATTTGGATATCAAGAAAGCTAGCAAAAAAATCATAAAAGTGCTGATTTTGCCCAAAAAACAGGATTATGCAATTCTTGTAAATTGGTCATAACTTTCAATTTTAACACTTAGCTCTCCCTACAAGCCTCAAAACATGTTGAGAACTATGAAGGCCTAACCTCTAGCCATCTAAACCTCACAAACATGAAGTTTAGAGTGGTATAGTTGCCAAAAATTGAAAAAAAGCCAAAAACAGGACCACATAGTTTAGGTTCAAAAATGTTGTGCCAGAGTAAGGTTAATGGTGAGATCGATACTCAAAAAAAAATGCTAAGTTTTTTTCAGCTCATAAGGAAACTTTGTGGATATATAGCACCTAGAAATTCATTTTCATACTCTTCAAATAATTCAAGCAAAATGGTCACTTAACAGGACACAAAAGTGTCCAAGGACATAAAAGTGTCCTGTTACCATTCTAGTGTTAAATCTCTGTAGGGTAGTGAAGGTTAACATGTAAAAATGAGGCACTTTATAGTACCAAATTTTGCATTGACAAGGTCATACATGTGATAAAGAGAAATTCAAAATCTTTGTGTTGAGTTCTACATTACTAAAATATCTCCAAAATAAAGGCATATAGGAAACATGCTTTGGTATTTGGTTTGGTAGAATGAGGGAATGTGAGCTTCATGTTCCACATAAGAAAAAACAAAGTGGAGGAATACCCTCTTTTTTTACCAAGTTTTTCTATACAACCAAAGAGCTTCATGAGGAGTATGGTTTGAGCATGGTGGGTGTTATTCCAAAGGATATTATAGAAGAAGACCTCCCTAATGATGAGTGGATGACTATTTTCAAGCAACACTACCAGAAGAATGCAAAGATTTACTTGAATCATGTGCAGCCAAGCCTGGTTGACGATTGCAAGTTTTTGTTCCATAAGGTATACCAAGCCCCTCCATCTTGTGGAGATCACTTCAAAGTTTGCATCCTGCTTTCCTTTTGAGAAATGCCATGCGGCAACAAAGGACCCTATCCACCATAAGGTCGCATGGGCAAGGTTTGGAGAGAGTGTATTCAATATGTGTGTCAACTGCCTCGGAGGGTTGGAGAAAAAGGTTGCTGATCAAATCAGAGATTGTATGTGGGTGTAATGGAAGGCCAAAAATCATAAAAGTTATCCATCCCCTTTTTGGGGGGAAAAATGCATCCTTTAACCACTCTTACACCTCTCTTACACATCCATCATTCTTGCACACATGGCACACATCTATTCGTCAAAGTGTTAATCACCCATGGCAAATAAAGAGGCCCTCTTAGAGTCCATGCTCTTCTTAATTCAGGTTGTTTTGGTAGTTTTGGTTGTGTTTGGGGAGTTTATTTTTGTCTTGGGTGTATTTATAATGCTTTTGGTACTAAGGATGAGCAAGGTGTCACAAAGTGTATTGTAAGTACTCTATGGGAGGAGGATGAGGTTACTGAAGAGATAGGGGATGTTATCCATGGTTTCAAGTATGATAGTGTGAAAGGGAAAGAGACTAAGAAGGGACAACACTATGATACCATGGGAGATAGTGAAGGAAACAGTGAAGAAAATGGTGACTCCAAGGACAAAGATACTAAAATGACTAAAGACAATGTGGGAGGTAAAGTCCCTCACATAGTGGAGCTAGATGCTATCGGACCAGATGTTGTCGACACAAAGCTTGGATATAAAATCACTAGCAAGGATGAGGAATAGGTAAGGGGAAGGTGCATCGGCCAAGAAGGGAGTGTAAGAACCTAAAGGGGAAGGGGAAGAGGCCAAGTAGGGGGTGGAAGCCAAGAAGGAGGATGAGGAGGAGGCCAAGAAGGGGTTGGAAACCAAGAAGGGGGATGAGGGGGATACCATGGGAGTAGATACCAAGGAGGGTAAAGGGGTAGATGATGCCATGAAAGGGGAAGGGGGACAGGCTAGGAAGGTGGAAGAGACAAAAAGGGGAAAGGCAGGAAATCCTGAGAATAGGGATGGGGCTGAGGATGCCAAGGAAGAAGTGGCAGCAGAGTATGCCAAGGAGGAAGTGGTAGAAGAGGATGCAAAAGTGGACAGCAGTGATGGCGGTGTGGATCCAACTACCGATGATGGTGTATAGAATTTGACAGATGATTCTACTAATTTGGTGACCTTGTCGAAGCTATTTTGTTTGCAAAGAAAGAAGTGCAATTGCACCCATCGCTAGTTGTTTTGTGCATGCAAACTATAGATCTTCTTACATGCTTATGTATTTCCCCTGCATTTCACACAATCTGCATTTAATTTCACTGAATCAATTCAACTGTTGGCCCTTGTATTTCATCTCTTGTTCTCTATATGGTAATTTGGTGTGTTCAGCTAGTACTTGTGCCCCAATGTTACTATTCATTTCCAAACTAAGTATTTCACAATACAATACCAAATTGGTACTATTTAGTACCAAATTGTCTCTATTGAGTACCAAATTTGGTACTTTCTAGTGCCATAGCAGTTCTCTTTTTTTGATATGATGATTTCACTGTTTGTTTGCACTGTCTATATGCCTCCACTCATTTGGATTGCTGGTATTGTAGTAAAATCTTTGTGGCTAGATGAGCCATTGGCAAACACAACGCTTGCGAGACTGATGTGGCTATTAAACCAGGGTGGCTGATTGTGGTTGATCTCAATGGGGTGTTATTATGACAAGATTGCAAAAGGCATTTGGGTTTTGGACAAGAAGCTCCAACCACAGATCGTCAATGTCTATAGCTTGCTTATTTGTCTTGTAAGGCCAAATGCTCACGAGTTCATACTAAATCTTAAAAGGAAAGCCAAGATAATTTTTGTGGTCTTGCTGTAAAAGGAGAAAATTGATGGATATGTTGAATGCGTGATTCCCCCACCATGTGAGGCAGGAGTATTTTGCAGGTAACTCGTGTGAGCATTGAGTGTTTTAGAGGTTAAGTTATGCATATTTCTAACCTCCTTTTGGCATGCCAGATGTACTCTCCCAAGAAGACTGTAAGACCTTGCAACAAAGTACGGTGGAGGTGCCACACGTGCCCAAACAATTGGTCAAAAAGCCTATTTTCCTAAACCTACGGACGTTGTGGGCAAGGCACCGGCGGTTTGATGCTAGCAACACAATAATGGTGGATGGTTGTAGAAACAAGTCGCTCAAAAATGACTATGAGAATTGTCTTGCAATCAAATCATACTACCCTATGGTGGTAGGCAAAGATATGCTTTTTACTTGGTGAAACTAATTTTATTGTGGTTGCTTGGATGGATACGCGACCAGTACCGAAAAATGTACACTTGCAAGAACCCAATCTTTTTCATAAAAGATGATATTTTTTGGTATGTTTTTTATTACTTCATACAGATAGAGGGTTACTCTTACAGATTTGATCCCCCTGACCTAGGACATTCTTGAACTATTGTACTTGGTGAAATTTTGTATCATGACACATAATATATAATAGAAACCCACTTTTTGGTACACTATCTTGGGATCTTGATCTCTAGTGTATTTTCTTGTGTTGTCTAGTAGTGTGTAGTCTAAAAGCATATTTTTTGAAATCCCTGACATTGGTGTTAATAAAGTGGTGAAAATGTACAAATTTGGTGCTAGCAATGTACCAAACTTGGTGCTATTCAGTACAAAATTTGGTGCTAGAACATTGCCAAACTTGGTGCTATGAAGTATCAAACTTGGTGCTATGCAGTACCAAACTTGGTGATATTCAATACCAAACTTGAGCTATGAAGTACCAAACTTGATAATGCTTGTCATCACTCTGGTACTTGTTAGCTCCCTTTTGGTACTAGGTAACTCCCTTTTGGTACATGAGCTTATGCAAAGAATGCTACATTAAAAATTTTAGTACTGCTTGTCATCACTTTGGTACTGGTTAGTATTATTTTGGTACTAGTTAGGGGCAAGTTGGTATATAGCTCGATAGTTAATGTAAAACAATCTCAAATATTGAACAGAGGAAGTGAGGAATAGCCAAAAAAAATAGTAAATCATGAGGAGAGAAAGATGTAATCTATCTAGGAGAAAAAGCATTCACTTGCCCACTTAGGGGTTCTGGAATTGTGTTTCAAGTAACATGGATGCACCATCATCGCTCTCATCTTCACCATATGGCATGATATTGTATATGTTCTCATATACTTCAATAGATAACTTGAATTGATTAAGGACTACTACAATAGGCTCCATCGGGAAACGTATGGCCCAAGTACAAGATGTGAGCAGACCATGATTGGAGATGTTTGATCCAATAGGCTTGTATCAACTTTTCCTTCGACTTCACCATAGCAAAAGCCTTCAACAACCTTCCCTCCACTAGCAATCTTGTTATGCCACTTATCCTTTTGTGGTCTCACCATCTAGTACAACACTTTTGTGAATTTGACTGCAAAGTTATCACCGATGGAAAGCATTCCCCATAACATTTGAGGGCATCCTTACAATGGCATGATAGAAATCGGGCTCATTGGCATAAAATTTGAATATCCATCATCCTCCTCATCACCCTCTTTGTCATCCCTTCTTGTATTACCGGACTCTGGTAGTGGTTTGACAAAAATATACTTCCATTCTTCTACGTGCATTCTATTTTGCATCTTCTCCATAGCCCACTCATACATGGAACACAAAAGCATAAAAGTGTTTGATAGTGTATGTCAGACGGGTTGTCCTTTGAATACCCATCAACACAATGAAACGAGCGGGAGCCCATGATGCACTCACTGTCCCACTAGAGATTGTGTTGTACATCATCCACGCCAAGCTGAAAATTGGCATTCAAAAAGTTGACCACATCAACCACCCACTTCATAGGATATCCAATCTAGTTTCAATTCCTTATGCATCGAGGTTCTCTTGATGATTTCCCCAACCCCATCGTGCTCTCCTTTCCCATGGCTTCATGTTGAGAAGTTATGCATCATGTGTAAGCCTATCATCTGCGATAGTACCTGGCCACAAAATAGTAAGATCTAGGGGCTTTGAATTGTGAAAAAATACCATTTAACCACACTCAGTGGTGTTGCAAAAAATGTCCATGCTATTTCAACCATTTATCATGAAGCATATTACAATGTTGTACAAACAATGTATCATGTTGTCTATCATTTTATATGTAAAAGTGTAGCGTCTTTTGAACATCACCTGCTGCATTTCTTACATAAGTGATGTGCACAAGTATTGTGACTTGAGTAGACCACCAATGCATTGAACGAATCTCATTTTGAATTTTAAAATTATATTTCTCTAAAAATTCAATATTTGATGCAATGACATTGCTAGGAAACTTGACAAAACAATCCTTGAATTTTTGGGCTTGCCAAGGGAAGAGAAAGTTGTGCTTGATGAAGCTTGTGGAGAATAGGCTAAGAAAAGCTGCACTTTCATTTGTTGCATATTCAAGTCCTTTCTCTTGTTCTTACTCCCACCTGCATCAACCTGTCCCGTTCCAACATCCATGAAAACCTTCACAGACACCTCCTTGCTATCATTTTCTATCTCATTGGGACAAATTGTCAACTTTCGTACACCATATTGGGAGCAATACCCCATCAAGCATTTCTTGGCATGATATTCACTATTTGGAGGCTTTGGGCACATGATGGATTCCCACATACTAATGATGTGCTGACATACTAATTGGTTTACAAAACACTCTCCTATATCATCAATTATAAAAAATAGGGATCAAGTGAAAAGGTGGCCTTTCCCGTGATGCCCAAACTTATTTTTCCGCATCTAATTAAATTCCTCTTTGAAATAGAGCATCTGCACATGGGATACACAGTAGAAAGTATACCGCTCTTTCAACTTCCGAACAAAGTATGGCTTTAATGTCTCAAAGCATCTAAGAGACACTCCCACTATAGGGTGAGCCTTTCTTGAATCTTTGGTATAACTCAACCTATGGCACCGAAATAAAGAAGGTTAGAAGATTCCAACTTCATACAGATGGTAAAATGCCACTTGTGAAGTAGTGCCAAAATTGACTATAGATTGTACCAAATATGGTATTGTAGAATCATCTTTGGTAGTCTACGAATTTAAAAATCTAGAGGTACCAAAATTTTATGTTGGGTGACCAAAATGATTCATTTCTACCTTCTTTGGTACAATATAGAACCAATAGACAACAATACACAATGAAGTGGGTTCTTCCATATTTGGTATTGTCTTTAGGCTTTTGGTACTATGTACAACCATTGGCATGTAGGAGAGTACCAAATTGGGAAGTTCAAATATGCTTGGGTACTATTCATGCTACCTTTCGTACTATAAGACTATTTCCATATTTTGGTACTGTCTTTAGACTTTTGGTACTATATACAACCATTGGCATGCAAGAGAGTACCAAATTGGATAGTTTTTGGTAAATGTCTTTAGGCTTTTCGTACTATGTATAGGCATTTTCATGTAGGAGAGTACCAGATTTAGTAGTTTACATAGGCTTGGGTACTATACAAAGACCTTTGGTACTATGAAAGACCGGTGCCATATAACAAAAAATGAGATTTGGTTTTGTCTGTCTGCTTTTGACTCATAAGAGATCTCCATGCAAAAGAGTACCCATATGGGTACTTTGCAAATGCTTTCATGATGTGCAAGAGTTCTTTGGTACTATACAGGCTTTGGGGGGTCAATTGATAATTATGTGGCTATCACATGAGTGCATCAGAAGGGGTTATTAAATTTCATTTTTTTCTCACAGTTTCATGTACACAAGGGTACTATAAAAGAAAATTGGAAAAAACCTTACAGATTGCATAGGAAAAGGGGATATTTATTTGTCAAAAAATTATTGAGGAGTTTTATAAATAGTCCTTGAATGCATGCGATATACACAATTTATACATAGTGACCCCCCCCCCCCCCCCCCCCCTCGAGTATACAAGGAGTACGTTTGGTACCGCACAAAGACTTTGGTACTACAAAATTAGGCTTTGGTAAAATAAAGTGAGGCTTTGGTCCTCTATAGATTGGCTTTGGTGACTCTAGGAAAGGAAAAGGTACTATACAAAGGCTTTGGTACTCTATAGATAGGCTTTGAAATTACTAGTATACAATTGAACACCAAATTTTGTACTACACATGGGCTTTGGTTCTATGTATGATAGCTTTAGAACCACATAGGAATGCATTCGTACTGTATATAACATTTCTAAGGTATTGCACACACCCACTTCCATATAGCAAAGTACCAAATTTGATACTTTCTTAACCATGCAAATCCGCCTTAAGGATTACCAAACAAATTACAATCGCTAAGAGTTGTTGGTACCTGAGAGTCATCAAGTAGATCTACAAGATGTTGACGGCACTTTTCCTTACAATTCTCTTTTTGCATATGTCCTTCTTGTTAGGTGAAACTGTGGTCTTTTGTATCCAAAAGGAATACACCAAATACCTTGTTTCATTGGTGATAATGATTCCTCGAGGAAATTGTCTCTCACATGCACTCAATGGCAACACTTCATCCTCATCTTTATTCTCCAGCCTTGAACTTGCAGCAACTATATTTTTTTGATGGATACCTAGGACACTAGAAATTTAAGATTGGTTTACTGAGGTCACACTTGTACTATTGTTTAAGATCATTGTCAAAGTTCTCTTCAGAAAAATTTCACTTATTGAGTGCGGGTCCTTAATTTGAGTCAAAGTGTTGCGCACACCCGATAGAACGGTCTCTCTGACATTGCTAAAATTTGATTTTTGCAACTCAAAATGTAAATATTTGTTGGAATATTTTCTTCTACTCATTCTTTGACAATCCTAGTGTTTTCTTGCGCCAACATCATTCCACGGCTACGCAAATGTTCTTTCTTGTCCTAGATTTTGGTAATCCAAGAGTAGAAGAAGGATGTCTTTCTTTGCTTCTCTATTTGCGTTTCTTTGTAGCCCAATAGTTACAAAGAAAAGCTTGATTAGTGAGACATGTCTAAATGGAAGTTCTAATGGGATGGATTTGTTTCTGTTCGGGACCACCTTCAAGATCATTGAAAGAGAGCAATAATCTTTTGTAGTATTTTCCATTGGCAAGGAAAGAGAGAGAGAGAGAGAGAGAGAGAGAGAGAGAGAGAGAGAGAGAGAGAGAGAGAGAGAGAGAGAGTTGACAATGGTTATGGAGCTTACTGGCCATGGTTATGAAGCTTGCTGGACCTTGTTGCTCACTGGTTGACTTTTTTAGAGAGAGAGAGAGAGAGAGAGAGAGAGAGAGAGAGAGCTCTGACAATGGTTATGGAGCTTACTGGCCATGGTTATGAAGCTTGCTAGATCTTGTTGCTCACTGGTTGAATTTCTTAGAGAGAGAGAGAGAGAGAGAGAGAGAGAGAGAGAGAGAGAGAGAGAGAGAGAGGTGCTAGAACCATAACCCCCTTGGTCCCGCCATCACCCCTTGTAACATCTAATGGTCTAGTAACTTGTGTGTAGCAAAAAATAGCATGAACATAGTGAGCATTTCATTAGCATAGATTCCTAATGAAAATAACAAGAGTGCTTGGGCGGAGAGAGAAAAAAAAGCATAACACCTAGTTAGATAGCATGAACAATACTTCAAAAGAGAGAGAAATTAAGCAATTGACAACAGTTGAGGACCGGATTTGCATGGATCCGGTCCCCCCTCCAAAAGGCTTTATATTATGGTTTCTCCCATCAAGAGAGACATTTTACAATACATTTTTTGTGTTCCTTCAATACTAGCTAGTGCAATGAAGATGGAAACTTCATGCACTAAGCGAAACACATATCAAACACAACATCAATTCCCTCACGGTCTTAGACCCAAGACCTCACACACCTTTGAAGATGGTGAGAGCTAGCGGGGTATGAGAGTAGATTGAGAGGAAGTAGGAGTATTATTACGAGAAAGATGTACATCTCCTCACATAATCACTCATATTAGCATAGCTTAGCTTAGTAATTAGCATGGTAGAGGAGATGAGCATGCATTGAAGCTTGGCTCTTGGTTGGATTTGCATCACAAAGCCAAGAGTTGTTGGTGTAGGCCTCCCTTCTCACAAGCTTGGAGTAGGTGATAAGCTTTCCATTAAAGCTTGAGAAGGAGAGAGAGTCTTCTTATTCTACACATGAGCTAGTGTGAGTGTGTAGGCGATAATCCTTTGAAAAATCAGCCTCCTCTCTCTCTTGGTCGACCCCTCATGCTATTTGCTCTTGCTAGCATCCTATTGGACCTCCCCAGGCTTTGCCAATGGTAATTAGGCAGTATAAGTGATAGCCTTCTGACATGTGTCCCTCTTTCCCCTTTTGTGAGAGCTTTAGGTAATTAATAAATGCAAGTAAACTCTCATTGAACCCCTTTGCCTCTTGGCCAATAGGAATCAGGCAAGCCATTGGGCTGTTGAATGCTCATTGGACCCCTTGGGAGACTTTCCAATAGTCCTCTAGAGAGCTTAATTAATCCCATTGGTTCTTTTATTAAGTGTTTTTAAATTAATTAAACTAGATTTACTCTAGCCTAATTCTCATTGGTCCACCTCCAACGCCATCCAATCGGATTTGAGTACACCTTGTGGGCATCTGGGCTAGGGAGCTGACATGTGTCACTCATTCCCTTTGTGTAAAGGGAGCTTGTGTGTGTGTGTGTGTGTGTGTGTGTGTGTGTGTGTGTGTGTGTGTGTGTGTGTGTGTTTTCTCTCTCATCCCCTACTTGCAAGGCTCGCCCCCTCATATGTAGGGATAGATGAAAACTTTTGGGGCACACACAAAGCATCCAATTTCCCTAATGTTTAACCTTTGGACACAACCTTTGAATTTTGGAACCTGAGCATTTTGGAAGTCTTAATGGGCTGAACCTTAGGTTCTTTTAAGCCCATTGGTGCACATAGCTCTTTTGCAAATGCCCCCCCTTTGGATCCCTATTTTCCCTCCTTTGGATCCCTACTGTGGCCGGTCTGCTAACTTAACCAATATTGTAGCTTTTTCTCCCCTGGCACTTCCCCATATTAAATGATCAGTTTAACATGAGAAAATCATTTAGGAGAATTAGATATTGATTATTATGACACCCCCCACCTCTTCTTGGGAGTGGCATGTTTCAAAAGTTAGAAACATCTTTAAAAACAAATAAATATTTGGCCCCTCCCCAATTCCAATGAAAAGGTCTCTATTTGTACACACATCAATCACCAAGCCTATGTTGTGTCAAGGACAATATTTTGTTGGAATTAGGGTTGCAGAGAAACATACATAGCTTGGAGAAGACGAAGGAAGATCAAGGCACACAATAGAGAGTGTGTTACTTAGTGTGCAATGGAAAGATAGATAACCCTAGAGTGATGGGTGTATATACAATGCTCGTGGGAAAAAACCTCCTAAAGAGGGAAAAAATGCCCCGGCGGTCCTAGTGTGTTCACACACATCACTACCACATGTATATGGTAACAAATCCCCCCTGGAGTGATGCGGTGAACGAGAGCTGGCACATGAGTAAAGGGAAGTGACATGCCCTGACGACATGATCAATCCACAAAGGGGAGTAAGCCCAAAGCTTTGCGGAAAGATTCAAGCTTCTCACGAGACAATGCCTTTGTGAAAAGATCTGCAAGGTTGTTGTGTGATGGCACATAAGACAAGTTGATCTCTCCTGCTGAGAGCCTCTCCCTGACATAGTGGTAATGCACCTCAATGTGCTTTGTGCGAGCAGGAAAAACTGGGTTCCTTGCAACTGCCAATGCGCTATGACTGTCAGTGTAGATAGTGTTGGCAGTGTCCTGTACAACACCCAAATAAGCCATAAGGCTTCTGAGCCATACACACTCAACCGTAGCTGTGAAGATTGCCTTGTACTCGGTCTCGCAACTCAAAGTGGCCACAGTAGGTTGCTTCTTGCTCAACCATGATATACATGAACTGCCAAGCATGAAACAAAAACACTTGTGAACACTCGCATGTCAAAACAACCAACCCAATCTGAGTCCGAAAAAGCATGTAAGTCTGGCGGCAATGACCCCCCCTTGGCATAAAACAAGCCAAGATGAAAAGTGCCACTAAGGTAGCACTTTTCTGACACAAGGCAATACCACCACCACACTGCTTAAACTATATACCCAAGTAATGATGCAACAACCCCAAATCTTTCATCTTGAAAGTAGCATTCAAATCAGCCTTAAATTCAGCAATATGTCTCTCATTTGGTCCAGTGATCAACAAATCATCGACATAAAGAACCACAATGAGAAGTACATCACCCTCACGCTTTACATACAATGTGCTTTCTGTTGGACTGTTACGAAAGCCTCGTTTAACCAAATGAATGTCATCTTTCTCATACCAATCACGAGGAAATTGCTTCAACCCATACAAAGCCTTCTTACATATGCACACTTTGTCCTCTTGTCCTTTTATGACAAAACCGCGAGGCTGCGTTACATAAACTTCCTCAAATATGTCACCATTCAAGAAAGCAGTAACAATGTCTGATTGATGTACATCCCAACCAAAAGAAGCTGCCAATGCACATAGAAAACGCACAATAGTCATACGACAAGTGGGAGCAAAAGTCTCTTCATAATCTATGCCTTTTTGTTGTGCATAACCCTTTGCAACAAGTCGAGCCTTATGGTGATCAATCTCACCATCCGGATTGCGTTTCAACTTGTGAACCCACTTCGTACCAATGGCCTTTTTGCCAGGAGGAAAATCACATAAAGTCCATGTGTCATTTTCTATAAGTGCATCATATCCGATTGCATGGCAGCCATCCAATTTTCTGAATTATTTGCTTCATCAAAAGATAGAGGCTCCTCAACATCATGTAAGCTAGACACAGCCAAAGCATAACAATATGATGCATAAGATGCATGGCGAGAGCCTCAACGAGTACGACTACACAAAGGTGCATCCAATTTACTGTCACACAAAGTGTGCACTAGCCATTTTGGCATACCTCTAGCCTACTCATTTTCATCCCTTTCCTCATATCATCAAGTACATCATGTACATCTGCATCAGTAATAGGCTGATTTGTAACATTTTCAGATACCCCCCTAGGCTATACATTTGCCTCATTGGAAATTACATTCGTATTTTCACCACTAACAAGAGGCAACAAAGTGTCATAAATGTCCTGTGAGCTTACATTACTGTCTCTAGTACATGACAGCAAGGGCTGAACAAAATCTTCCACAAACACTACATCCCGTGAAACCAGAATACGCTTTTTTTGCAGATGATATAACCTGTAACCTTTGCTTTCAGCACTATAAGAAACAAAGATACATTTGACAACCTTATCATCCAATTTTATGCGCTGTGTTTGTGGCACCAAAGCATATGCCAAACAGTCAAAAACACGCATGTGCTCAATAGAAGGCTTTCCATCATGCCATGCTTCATATGGAGTAACAGACTGCAAAGCTTTCATAGGACACCTGTTAAGTACATAAGTGGCACACATGATGGCCTCAAGCCAAAAAGAATGCGGCAAAGCTTGACTTTTGACCATACATCGTTCCATTTCCGTAAGTGACCTGTTTTTCCTCTCAGCAACACCATTTTGCTGAGGTGTATAAGGCACTGTACATTGGTGTTTTATCCCACGACTAGCCAGAAATGCATTGAATTCATGAGACATATACTCCCCCCCTCGATCGGAACAGAGGGTGCCCATAGTACATTTCGAGACATTTTGAGCCATAGCCAAAAATGTTTTGAAGCACATAAACACTTCGGACTTCACTTTAAGAAGAAATACCCATGCATGCCTGGAGTAATCATCAATGAAAGTCACGAAGTAAAGGTAATTGCCCAAGGACGGAGTTTGCATGGGCCCACAAACATCACTATGCACAAGCTGCAACCTGCATGTGGCCCGAACTGAACCATCTTTTGGAAACTTAGAACACTGCATCTTATCGAAAATACAGCCTTCACAAACATGTTTGACAGGTGATTCAAGAGGCGGCAAAGAAGCAACCATATCAGATTTCTGCAAACGTAGCAAACTGGCAAAATTCAGATGACCAAAACGTGCATGCCAAAGTTTTGCATCTGAAATAGCCCTTGAATCTCCAACAACATTTGCAAAATTTTGTCCACACTTGTCATACAAAGTGAGGTTATACAACCCATGGCACAAAAGGCCAGATGCAACAATTTCATCACCAAAACTGAGATCATGAACTGTACATCTGTCATCCACAAATTTGACTACAAGTCCAAGTCTAGCATGTGCGGATACAGACAAGAGATTCTTCTTGATCCTAGGTACATAAAGTGCATCAACAAGTGTGAAGGAACTACCATTTGCAGCAGTAAGCACAATCTTTCCAACTCCCTGAACCAGATAAGAGGGCACAAGTGACTGAATTCCCATGAGGGACAGACTCGAGAGAGGTAAACAATTCACGATGTGAGGTAATGTGCTTTGTAGCACCACTGTCAAAATACCACACATGTGAATCTGCAGCAACTGACAAGCATGCATCATGGAAATCACGATTGTAAGTGCACTCTGCTCTAAAAGCCCATTCTACATCAACATCAGCATCATACTCTCCTTTCACAGAAGAGTCAACAATGGCTGCATTTGTAGTGGAACCAGCATTTGCAGTGGAACCACCCTCTTTCTTCTTAGCCTCTTTGGCCTTCAACTTAGGACACGACTTGATCAACTGATCATTAGCTTTACAATAATGGCAACGCATCTTCTTTTTGCCCTTATCATCAGGATTTTGAGACAAATTGCTGCGAGCAGAAGCATTAGGAATATAATTTTTGCCACTCGCAGCAGAACCATAATAAGTGGCTGCATTGCTGTTACCACCCTTTCTTTGAGAAGCAATAAAAGCCTGTTCAACTGCACGCTGCCTAGTCCTGTTTTTTTTGGAAAGTGACTCTTGCAACAGCAATGTGCATAATGCATCAAACTTGACAGCTTCAGGATTTCCTTGGGTCATAAGTCTCCAAGTACTAGCAAAAGTCTGCTAAGAATCCGGTAAGGCATCAAGAACATTCTGCACAAGGGAACTGTCTGAAATGACTTCACCTACAAAAATAAGTTACTCATTGATATCCTTGACACCAGCAAGAAAAGTGTCCATATCATCTTCCTCATGCATAATCTTGGACTCCAGCTCTTTACGCAACAAAGAAATTTTATCCTCATTGCGGCTTGCATAAAGACCTGCTAGAATATCCCAAGCCTGTTTTGCAGATTTTGCTGAACGAATGTGAGGAACAATGGTGCGCTTCACAAAAAATGCAATCAATGCATGAGCCTGCACATCCTTTACATCCCAACGAGCTTGTTCTTCCATAGGCAAAACAACTCTAATAGCAGCAATCCTTGCAGCAAGACCTGCAACATCCTCAACATCGCCTACATCCTCAGAACCAGGATGTACATCAATGCCTTGCACAATGTTCCAGATGCCCTTTGACACAAGAAGATGTTGCATCATATAAGCCCACATAGGGTAGTTGTCCCCATCCAACCTGTCCTCAACAACAAACATCTTGAATACATCTGTGTTGTTGTCAGCCATGGCAAATGCTGCACCTGATGTGAAAATTGCCCAAAAATAGGAGAAACGGAGCGGGAACAACACGTGCTATATAGCACAAACCTTAGAAGACTATGAGGCACTTGTTATGCAAAAAATGGCACTGACAGAAATTTTGCACAAAATGACGAAATAGCCTATGCAGTACTACCTGTAGTAGCGGAAGGCTGAAATGAGCCCGAATCAAAAATCTAAGCAGTCTGAGCTCTACCAGGTCCCCCAAAATATTTGTCGACCTGCGAACACTCGCCAAAGCTCACTGAAATCGGAGAAAGTGAGCAGGCGTGTGCTGGAGCAGCTGGCGACTAAGCCCGGGAGGACGCAACCTGCTCTGATACCAATTGTTGTAATTAGGGTTGCAGAGAAACGCACACAGCTTGGAGAAGACGAAGGAAGCTCAAGGCACACAATAGAGAGTGTGTTACTTAGTGTGCAATGGAAAGATAGATAGCCCTAGAGTGATGGGCGTATATACAATGCTCGGGGGAAAAACCTCCTAAAGAGGGAAAAAATGCCCTGGCGGTCCTAGTGTGTTCACACACATCACTACCACATGTATATGGTAACATATTTTTGTACCACCAAACCATGCTTTAAGCCTCATTCATCCATCAAGAACAAGGCTATTGTTGCTAGATTCAAATTAAAAAAGATATGCAAGCATTGGTGGGGAGATCATTGTACTGAGAGCAATGTTGATCCTAATGGAGAAACTTGGGATTATTTGAAGACTCAACCAAAAAGAATTATCAAAACAAGGTATATCATTAAGATTGTATGAATGAGTTTCTTAATTATACTCAGGGAACCAAAGATCTGGAATCATACTATTAATATTTCTTGATCCTTATCAAGTATGCTCTGGTGGGGATGACTGAAGACGTCAAAGTGGCACGATTCGTGCCAGTCCTGCATAATCCTTTAAAGACTAGAATTCAAAGCTTGCGTCTTATAAATTTTGCAGATGTTCTTGATGCAGGTAAACCCATTCAGCTTGAAATATCAAATGGTAGTAAAAGACTCGAGTAGAGGATGAGTCAACATCTTCACATTCTCAGACTCGAGAGGCCATCTAGGAGGACAATAAGTGGTGACCTTTGCTTCGAATATTTTGAGCCTGACCATGTATGTTGAGATTGTCCGTTTAATGATCCAGCCAATTATGAACTTGCAAGACAAAATGATGTTGGAAGTACAAACACTAACAGGAACCCCAAAAATTCACAGTCTAGACCTAATACGACACAACAAATTTTGTATCAAGACCAAAGTCCTCCTCAAAACCAAGGGAATTTTAGAGCTGGTACTCCAATGGTTACAAGAAATAGACCACCACGTCCATGAGAAAATCAACAATCTCAAGGAGCAACCCAAGCCAATAGAACTCAAAAAGCTCAAGCTGGAGAAAATCCGTCAAATGTTTGTGTCCATGTAGTCTCTGTAAATGAAGGAGAAAATGATGAACTTTTGGTGCCTTTTGAACTTGCTAATGCTCCAGCGTTATTCAATATTGTGGCAACCAAAATCTCTTATGGAAAAGATCATAATTGAATGTCTTATGGAATAGTCTTGCCATAATTGAATGCCTACTTATAGAGTGTTTTTGACTTACTTATTTGTTATTCATGTTGAGGTGAGGACACCTCGAAATTTTCAAGTGTAGGAGGTTGTAAGATCCCCGATTTTTGGGTCTCTTTTAAAAATAAAAAAATTAGATTCCAATGTTTGCTTCGTGAATTTTAGCTAAGAATGTTTGTTTGACAGTGTCGTAAGCTTTTAAAGTGAAAAGCAAGGTCGTTTTCATGTTTTAGTAGATCACACAGACGTTTGGTTCAATTTTGAAAAAAACCGTTTTTTAGCTTTTTCATGCTTTTTGTGTTTTTCAAGGTTTTTTTGCAAAAAATAGGGCTAGATTGTTCCTCTATTGCATTACCTGGAATAAGAAGTAAATGGATCAATATTACCTTGTTTTGAATAGGGCCTACCATACAAATTGTCCCTATCATCTTGAGGAACTTCAGTTGTGGACCAATTAGACACCATTTTGACTACTCCTTCTAAGGATTCATCATCACCATCACATGTGGCAACCTTTGAACATGACAATTAACTATACAATTAAAGAAGATGATGACTCAAAGAAGAATAAATGGATAAATTTTACCCTCACCAGCTTGTATTGAATGGGGAATGTTAGCACTACGACCCTTATCATCAAGACGGTCGTCATCAATGGACCACTTAGACGCCTTTTCAACTACCCGCTCTAACATGCCAACCTCATTGGTGGAAACCTCTAAACATCAATATTATATATTAGATAAAAGAAAATGGAACACAAAAAGGCGAGGAAAGAAATTCTACTAGTTTCATTAATGAAAAATTGCTAGCACATTATAAAGCCACAAGAGGCTATAGAAAATCCATAATAACTTCAAGGAGTGGAGGCCCGTTTGTTGCCATAAAATAAAAATCAATGTGTATCTATGTTTGTAGTCTTTTTCAAAATCTAATCATGGTAGCACCTTTTCTTCCACTCTCGTCTGGGTTTTTTTTGTCATCAGTGCATCCTTCTCCTCTTGTCCCATGGCTTCAACTTCCTTAGTTTTAGCATTCTCTCCAAAACGTTTTCCAATTTCTCCTACATGGAAGCAATGATGATATTTCATTCATTGGGTTCAAACAATGCTACCATCACTTGAAATAAAAAACTAAAAAACAAGGAAATTACCTGCTTGCTTCCTCTTTTTATCTTTTTGAGTCATCCTCATTACTTGCAAGAGAGAGGGGCTTAATTCTTGAGCTTCCTTTACTATTAAATTATCCTACCATGAAAAAGCTTCCTCCTCTAAAAAAGTCTCCTGCTATGAAGGAGCCTCCCTCTCAGGAGAATCTTCCTCTATCACACTACCTATCTCAATATCTCTCACGTCATCCACTTCTGCTTCCTTCTCAAGACTTACAGAGGTAATGAACACAATATCTTATTTTGACCCAAGATGCTCAACCTATGCACATGGGATTATATATGTTAACTAGGTTAGCCACGCGGATAAATTAGTAGGCTAGAAACCACCAACATTCTAAAATAGAAGAGACAAAGAAACTCAATAGCCACTAGGATAATCTAGTAGACACAATGCTATTCTTAAAGCCATTAAATTTTTATGGTAGCTACCATCCTGATACAGTAGCCACCAGGCTATATGGTAGTCGCCCATCATGTGGCTATGTCTTGTAGCTATTGTAGTAACTTGTTGGCTACTCTGATAGCAACCCACTAGGTTGATATTGTAGCCACCCACCATGTTGCTAGGTCTTGTAGCTACTATATTAACCTTTTGGATGCTTTGATAGAAACCCACCATCCAACTAGACCTAGAAGCCAATATGGCAACCCCAATGCAACTTGGATACTCTAGTATGCACCATAGTACTATGGTCTTTTTAGCTATCACTATGGGCCTAGTAGCTACCATGCTGCCTCAGAGCTACCTCTATGTACATGACAACTCCTAGCATGGGGTGCCAACTAGTAGGTTTCAAAACTACAGTTAAGTTGAAAAGTAGATATATAAGCGTATCAACGGCATCTACCACTCTTGGTACAATGAATGTGCATGCATGCATTCAAAGCCATAATTTGGCATGCATTACCTTTACCTACCAACCAATTTTCAAATAATTATAAACCCCTACATGAAAAACAATAAAAGGATCACATGAATCAGAGAAGCTAAGGTGAGCAACCATAACATAGATTAAACCTTTTGCTACACAAGAGCTATTTAGCAATGAAGATCGCATGGTCTACAACTCAAGTCCTTGGCAAGAGCCATCCATGTCTCCGAGCATGATAGTGGACCTCATGTTACCATATATGTGGCAGTGATGTGTGTGAACACACTTAGGACCACTAGGGCACTTTTTTCCTCACTACAGTTTTCTTTCCCCGTGCATTGTGGGATAGATGCCTGTCACTAGGGGATTTCTTTCCTCATGCATTTGGGGATAGATGCCCATCTCTCTAGGGTTAACTTATCTTTATATTTGTGCACTAAGAAATACACTCTCTATTGTGTTTCTTGAGCTTCTTCATCTTCTTCAAGCTATGTGTATCCTTGCAATTCTAATTTCAAAAATGGGTATTAGAGTAGGCCACATTCTCTTGGTACTATTGCCAACACCCCTTTGCTCATGGGTGAAAGCATGTATTGGTGGTACCACTTTTTGCACCTTTTGGTGGTACCCTTTAAAAAAAGTGGGGACCTGTAATTTTTTTGCAAAAAAACCTCAAAACTTGTCAGACTTTATACTTTTAGATTCTACATGAAAAAATCTATCCATTGATATATAACATGCTAGTTTATTTTACATGTAACACATGAAGATGGGACTTGTAAAGTGCTACCAAAGGAGTGTCCAAGACACCCCTTTTTGGTACCACCAATACATGCTTTGGCCCTCATATTCTTAGATTTTTGTGAGATTTTTTGAGCATCAATAGATTGAGTAACATCTAGAGAATGATTGTAGAGCTTGGCGTGCTCAGATTCTTCATTTGGGCTCATTTCGTCCTCTATTTACACTATAGGCAGTATTGTATAAGCAATTTTGTCGTTTTGTGCAAAATTTTCATGCAAAATTCTTAACATTGATTTTCAAAACAGTTTTCTTATAGCCCTCTTTGGGTTGTGCTATATAGAAAATGTTAGACCTACTTTGTTTTTCCTCTTTGGTTCACGTCAGGTTGAGTAACTCGCTATGGCTGTAAGATTTTCAAGATGTCTGTTGTTGTGAGGAAAAATTAGATGGGGATAACTACCCAATGTAGTCTTAGATGATGAAACATGTTCTTATGTCAAAGGAAAATTGGAACATTGTGCAAGGCATTGATGTATGTGTGCTTGCTTTAAATATAGGCTATGTTGAGGAAGTTGGACGTTTTAGCAAATCTATTACTGCTAGAGTTGTTTTTACTATAGTTGAGAAATCGTGCTTATAGTAAGAGAAATCATGCTGGGGTGTAAGAGATGTGTAGGCTCATGCATTGATTTCATTATCTATGAATAGCAATGTTATTTCTTACATTAGCTCATCAAAATCAACAAAACAAGCTTGGGATACTTTGGCTAGTATTTATGCAAGACGTAAATGAGGCAAAAGCTACATTGCTATGTTAAGAGTTGAAGTCAAAGATTATGCAAGAGAAAGATGACATGGAAACTTTAAGCTTTTTTAAATCAAGAAAATCAATGAGAACCTTTATTCTATAAAGGTGAATTTATTTTTGATAGCTCTCTTGTACAGGCTGCTCTCGACTCTTACTAGACTTTTGCTAGTATTTGGAGATGTATGGCCGAAGGAAACCCTCAAGGTCTCAAGTTTGATGGATTGTGAGCATTGCTATTATAGGACTCATTTTCAAAAAATAACATGGCTAAATAACGTGCAATTTAAAAGCACATGTATGTCATTTGCTACATAGTCACATGCTTGGTACTTTGATAGTGGTGCTACAAAGCACATTAATTCACATCGTGACTTGTTACCTCTCATGAGGCTCTCCCTCATGGGAATACAGTCACGTGTGCCAACAATGCCTCTTATCTAGATAGAAGAATTGGAATTATTGTGTTGACTACTACAAATTCACACTTGCTGATGCACTTTATGTACAAGGGATAAAAAAGAACCTTTTGTTTGTATTGCACTCATAAGACTTGGCCTTACTGTCAAAATTGTGGATGAAAACTACACAATTTCAGGATGTCATTTTTTATGATGAAATTGTTGCATCTGGAATTTTGTGCCATGGGCTATATCAACTCACTTTGTATGATAAGTGTGTGGTGAAAACTTTTGCAAATGGAGTTGTGTATCCAAACGCTATTTGAGATGCAAAACTTTGGCATGCATGTTTTGAGCATGTGAAGTTTTTCAATTAGTTGCATTTTTAAAAATCTCATATGGTTGCTTCTTTGCTGCCTCTTGAAGCACCATCTAAGAAGTTTTGTGAAGGTTGCATCTTGGGTAAGATGTAGCATTCAAAGCCTCCACATGATGGTTTAGTACGGGCTACATATTTGTTACAACCTTAGTTTTTTGGCATCCAATTTTGCTGGGTCCACGTTCACTATCATACTCTCTGCGAACAATTCCCACACAATTGGTCTTCTAACAATCTCATGAAAAGACCCCTTGCAAAATCTTTAGCCACCTCCAAACTATAATTACTTGTGGGTTCATGATACACATATATGAAGAGTGTATAGAACTTTGTCCAATATTTTGGCTTCAAATGTCTGCACTTTACTGCCTCTCCTACACATCTCATCAATGCATGTAGTTAGCCTTCATTAGAGATATCAATCAAACATCATGCGTCCACCCTAGAGACAAGAATTCCAAAGAATTTTCAGACTTTAAAATTTTTCCTTAAAAAAAGACCTCTCTCTCAAAGGGAACATAAGGAGGACACCACTGTGTCTTGCCCTGCAAAATGCACATACCAACATTATGACATTAAATCCTAAGCATTGCATGCACATTACCCCTTGCAAATTTATTGCAGATTTATGCACGCACAATCTGAAAGAAATTTAAATTTTTATGCATGCACACTTACGCTTGAAAATTTGATGTAGATATATGCATGTGTTGTATTAAAAACAATTTAAAGCATTATTCATGCACATCAAATATTGATAGTTTTCTACAAATTTATCCATGCACAATGGTATGAATACCAAAAAGCACTATGGAGTAAAAGCATGTATAGGTGGTACACTAGCAAAGAGGTAACTACCCATAAGACATTTGACCAAAAATTAGAAAAAAAAATTTCTAAAAATCATCAAAAACATAAGCTATAACACTTGATAGAAAAGATCCTAAGAGTGCTAGTATTGTGGCAAAAAGCTACCCATAGCAATATTCATGCAACCACTTAGAACTAGGGTGATAGTAATGTGGTAGATACCTATCCTAGACAGTGGTAGTTGTACCACCTATTAATACACATACCCTAATATGCATGCACACTAACCCTTAAAATTTTCCGCAGATTTATGCATGCACAATATGAAAAGGAAAAAGCATTATGCATGCACACTATGCAAAAAAACCTCATAGTGTTGTATGCATACATTGCATGATGTGTAAAAAACTACAAATTGAATGCATGCACTGCATAAACAATAGCAAGGCAAGAACTTCTATGCATGTGTGGTCACTAGTACTAGGGAATCCTTCAACTTTATAGGAGGGTGATTAAAAAACTTACAAACAAAACACTTGAAAGTGCAATTAATTGAGAAAGTATAGGACCCTTGGAAAACTAATTACAATCTCTACTTGAACCTGTGCTTGTGATTTGGATTCATGAAGAAATTCACATGCGTAATAAAAGTCCTACATGCATGCCGATTGTGGTCCAAATTTCCCTTAAAATTGGTGGAAGAGAGAAAATATATGAGCAGGGTAGATCTCTCCGAACAACTCACCTCTATGTTGGGTGCAGTGTTCAGGAAAAATCATTTTCCCAAACATACAAAATGCCTTTCCTTGAATTTGCCAAGAGGAAAATTTATAAAATTAGGTTACTGTTTTACGTTTTTACACTATTTTTCTCTATTTTGGGGCGGAATTTCTCCTTTTCCCCTTGAGCTGAACCGGCATTTTGGAAATTGAAAACGACACGATATTAAGCTGAAACACATTTTTCCCGAACACTGGTTGGGTGTCATAGCTGAATGCATTTTGGATTTTCCCTTTGATGTGACCTCTTCCTCGAAAGTTGTTGCAAGGGTCTTCCATCTTTTGCTTCTTCTTGGTTGGTAGGGACTTTGACAGAGACTCATTGTCAAAGGTGTGAGGAGTAGACACCAAGGATTTAGAAGGAGCGTGGTGAGGCATTTAGTATTCATAATATTTGAGCCCTTTCACATTTAAATATCAAAACATTAACTCAAATTTTAAAATTTTTATTGTTTGAGCCCTTTCACACCTAAATATTGTTGAGATATTCTTAATTAATTTTTAAAAGTCAAATTTAATTAATTGTTTGAGCCCTTTCACATTTAATTATTGTTTCAAAACTCTCATTAACTTTTAAAAGCTCAAAATTTTTAAATCCCTTTCGCTTTTAAAATTATAGAACTTGTAAAAAATATTTGACCATCTATCAAGACTACTATTTTGATGGTTTCCTCATTTTCCATGGTAAGTTGTGTGTGATTGTAGCTTTTTCCATTTTCCATTTTTCGTGGTAAGTTGTGTGTGGTTGCAACTTTTTTGAAAATTAATTTCATAAACAAATATTTTCATTAAAAAAGCGTTTGTTCATCATGGTTCTAAAGTGATCATTTTTTATAGAGATTCATCACTTATGTAATCACTTTTGGATAAATTTTAGTTTTAATTTTTGTCTTCAAAGTAGCACATTATGCACTCCACCACAAATAAAGTACCTTTTGTAATTGTCTAGGGTAAAAAATTTGCCCACACATATTTTTCATCTTTCTTTCTAAAAAAAGTAGTTCTTTCTTTCACACATTATGTGAGATGTTTGTATTAAGGAAAACAGGAAAGATACAAAAAGTTGAGAAACATCCAAAGGTTGAGTTTGCTCATAGATTTTATGACCGGTTTATAATCATCCCGGGGGATTCACCATGAAAAACTTAATATCGTAGTATGTAAGTGAAAGGGGTTCTTTGGGAGTTTGGATAAGTGTATAAGTTAGGGGTAGGACCCTAATTTCTTCTTCATTATTAAAATGCAAGGGAGGTGGTTGTGATATATACTTCAAGGAGAAAATAAGGGGTGTTTGCAGGTAGTGGAAGAGATTGATGAAATACATATAAACATACAGATCATGGCTTTTTAATAGTAAACAAATCGATGAATTACGTGTGGTTACCCCATTACATACTTGTAACATTTAATGCACTAGTAACTTGTGCGTAGCAGAAATTGATAACATAGTGAGCATTTCATTAAGAACAAGTTCCTTATGAGCATAGAGAGAGTACTTAATTTGAGAAAGCAACACAGCAATTTACGCCTAGCTAATTTGGCATTGACAATACTTGAAAAGAGAGAGAAATAGAACAATTGACAACAATTGAGGACCCGATTTACATGGAGTCCCCCCTCCATAAAGGCTTTGTATTATAGCTTCTCCCATCAAAGGTGACTTTTGTACAATACAATCTTTGTGTTCCTTGATAAAACTAGATGGTGTAATGAAGATGGAAGCTTCATACACCAAATTATGCTTGAAAAACACACCTAGTGTCCCTAACCTCACTCTCATGACCTCATACGCCTTCAAAAATGGTGAGAGCTAGTAGGGAATAGGATAGATTGAGGGGAAGAAGGTGTATCTTACGAGAAATAAGTATTCTCCTCACATAATCACTCTAATAACATAGCTTAGCTTAGTAATTAGCATGGTAGAGGAGATGAGCATGCCATTGAAGCTTGGTTCTTGGTTGGATTTGCATTCTATAGCCAAGAGTTGTTGGTGTAGGCCTCTACTTCTCAATGCTTGGAGAAGGAGCTCGAGTTCTCGCTCAAAAACACATATTTTTTTTTTGTGTGTGTGTAGCAAAGTGTGTAGGTCTAAAAATGCCAAACTTTCTCTCTCTTCGTCGACTCCTCTTGGTTTTTCCTCATGCTGGCCTCTCATTGGCTCCTGCAAAGCTTAGCCAATCACAAATTAGAAACATATTTGATAGCCTTGTGACATGTGTCCCCCTTTCCCCTTTTGTGAGAGCTTTAGGTAATTAAATAATTCATCTAAACTCTCATTGGACCTTTTTGTCTTCTGGCCAATAGGAATAAGGGAAGCCATTGGGCTGTTGGATGCTCATTGGGCCCCTTGGTAGGCTGTCCAATAGTCTTCTAGGGAGCTTAATTTCTTTATCAAACATTTTTAAATTGATTAGACTAAATTTACTCTAGCCTAATTCTCATTGGTCCACCTCCATGGCATCCAATAGGATTTGAGGGAAGCTTGGGGACAGCTGGCTTAGGAGCCTGACATGTGCCCAATATTCCCTTTGTGTAAAGGGGAGACTTGGAGTGTGTGCGTGTGCGTGTGTGTGTTTCTCTCTCATCCTCTACTCTCATGGCTGGCCTCCTCCTTGATAGGGATGTGGGAATACTTTTTATTCTTCCCATGACCATCCAATTGTCCCCTACATTGGCCTTTGGACAATTCAATTAAAATTAGGAACCTTAGCCTATGGAAGTCTTAATGGAGTTGAACCTTAGGTCTTTTAAGCCCCATTGAAGCACATTGCTCTTTTGCAGAGTGTCTCCCTTTGGTTCGGGGGGTTCACTATGTGTAAACTACCATATCACGTACCTTCAAGACATGTTTGTAAAACCCCTTGTCTGTGAATTTTGTTAAGAATATAATGTACCCTTTTCTTTTAAAATCTGTAAGTTTTTTTCAAATTCGAAAAAATAATGCCCTTATGTATATATATTTATGTAAGTTTCAAGAACTTTAAATACCCTTCTGTTGAACTCACGTGATAAGTTACATTCTTATTAGGTGACCTCCCCGAGCCCTTTGGATCCACTACAAGAGGCTATTCATATTAGCGACGCTCACACAGCGACGCTCAAAAAAAAATTCCCGGCGTCGCTATGAGCGTCGCAAATTTACAAAGAAATTTGCGACGCTCATAGCGACGCCGGCTGGGCTAAAAAAATAACCGAGCACGCCCAAAGACTCAGATCTCAGATCTGAGTTTTTCGGCGCCCTCAAGCAAGGAGCAGGTAACGCTCTCCCTCTATCTCTCTCTCTCTCTCTCTCTCTCTCTCTCTCTTTCTTCTCCACACACACACACACACACACACACACACACACGAGGAGAGGAAGGAGAGCCAGGTATGCTCCTTCCCTCTCCTCATTCTCATGTTCCCTTCCCCTCTTTCTCTCTCTCCCTCTCTCTCTCTCACACACACACATACACACACACACACACATAGTGTTTTTGAGAGAGAGAGAGAGAGAGAGAGAGAGTACAAACATAAACAAAAACGCACACACACATACATAAACAAAGAATGCACACACACATTGAGAGAGGAAAAGAGAGAGAGAGAGAGCATGCATAAACAAAAAACGCACGCATTGAGAGAGGAAAAGAGAGAGAGAACATGCATAAACAAAAAACGCACACATTGAGAGAGGAAAAGAGAGAGAAAACATGCATACGATCCAAAAAAACGCACACACATTGAGAGAGAAAGAGAGAGAAACTAATTTAACGTCGTAGGAAACTAATTAAAATTAAAAGACCTAAAGATCTAGCCAACGAGGAGTTGAACTCAAGACCTATTATTCAAGAGGGAAATGGCATAATCAATCTATCATACTTGGCATGGGTGATAGAAAGGTTATACCATTTATCTCTTTTTATTGGCACACACATCCACACACGCGCACACACACAAGAAGAAGAGAGTTATAACGTCGTAGGAAACTATCTTAAAAGACGTTAAAGATTAGGTTAGATGTAGACTTACGTTAAATTAAATTTAGGTTTATTTAAGTTAAATTAGATTAGATTTAGGTTTATTTTTAACTAGATTTACGTTTATTTACGCTAGATTTAGATTTACATTATATTAGATTAGATTTAGGTCTCCATAGACTGCGATGCCTGCATGAAGCGGGTGAAGAAAGCCCTCAATGGAATATAGGGTATTGCTGCCTTCACTCATGGTGGGCTCCGTCGATCCAAAAGTACTGGTGAAATGTCTTCAGAAGATAGGGAAGAAGGTGGATCTTCAGGGTGGCAAGAGTCACTACATCCCCGACACAATGACCATCTAGACAACCTCTAGTCATTCAACAGCAACTTTAAAGTTAGTAACAAGAGCAAGAACCGTCTAAAGGGCCAATTGCTGTCGTCAGATGTGGATGGAGATGAGGCAGCGTCACCGCCGGAAGTTAACTCTCACATCTTTAGTGATGAGAATGCCAACTCTTGCCGAGTTATGTGAAAAATTATGTGTTAAATAAGTTTTAAGGTTCTTATAATCCCTGTTAGTTTAGTTCTTTGTTTTTAATATAACATAATTTATGTTAGATTTAGATTTATGTTATATTAGATTAGACTTAGGTTTATTTATGTTTACCCACACACACACACACACACACAAGAAGAAGAGAGTTTTAACGTCGTAGGAAACTAAACCAAAAGACGTTAAAGATTAGGTTAGATGTAGACTTACGTTAAATTAGATTTAGGTTTATTTTTAGTTAGATTTACGTTTATTTAGATTTACCCTTATTTACGTTAGATCGAGTCCACGCAAGAATTACTTACGGTTTAGGGTTTAGAGTTAGACGAACAGTGAAAAGATCTACTGTGAAAAGATGTTAAGATGTTGTGAAGTGCTACAGCTAGAGAAGAGACAAAGGGGTTTTGTCCACTACATGCAGTATCATGTAGACGTGGGTGTGTAGATTTATTGTACCCACAAATATAGGTATTGACCAATAAAGAGGAGATTATAACCCGGTGGTTCTGATCTCCGAGCACCTCTAGACTGAGGTGTGCGGGGATTGGACATGACTAGAGAATGTGAGATAGAGAGAGAGAGAGAGAGAGAGAGAGAGATAAGACGAAGAATGCCAATAGAATATTAAATTTGTTGTCCAGGTTATAAGATTTTTATCCTCATTATGAGTAGTGACGAGGATGTGGACCGTCCAACCGAAACACCTATCTCTCAACGAGGGTCTTATGTCCTTGTAATCAATGCAAGCATGCTGTGTGACGGACAAGACGTGTTTCTTTGCAGCACGTTCGCGAATTTGGCGAGTTCGATCCATCTATTATAGATCGAGTTGTTGCCAATTATAACTCGTCGGACTCTGACGCTGGCCAACAAGCAGCAATCTTGCAACCTAATAGACGTGTTCGCAGGCGCTTTGGTCAAGCAGCATATGTGAGGCCACAAGATGTAGCCTCTGACAGCTCGGGGGATGATCATGCAGAGCACATTCCCAACGAGGCAATGTTTGAGCCCAAGATTGATGAAATGATCGAGACGATCATGGATTCAGAAAGGCTTATCTATGATGATATGAAAAGTGAAGCCGATACGCCATTGTATAATGGAGCACGTATGTCTAGATTGAAAGCACTCCTGGTTCTTCTCAACATGCAGGCAAAGTTTGGATGGAGTGACACTAGCGTCACAACGCTTTTCAGGTGATCTATTACAATTAGTTTACTTTAATAAAACTCTAAATGTATAATGATCTAATAGATTTTTACACGACTGTATCGTATTTTTATGTTGTGTAGATTGCTGAAAGAGCACATACTACCAGCTGACAATGTGATGCCAGATTCCCGAGATGAAGCAAGAAAGATTTTGCGAAACTTGGGGATGGATTACAATTCTATCCACGCTTGTCCTAATGACTGCATTCTTTTCAGAGGGGAATACATAGACATGGAGAAGTGTCCGAAATGTGATTCCGAAAGATATCGAGTAGATCTCCACGGGACAAAAATTCCACAAAAGGTTTTGCGACATTTTCCTCTGCTTCCTCGCATCAAGCATTTCTTCGAATGTAAGTCCATGGCCGCCCTAGCATCATGGCATGAGGAGAATAAATCTTCGGATGGTGTGCTACGAATTCCTGCAGATTGCGCAGCCTGGAAACATATAGATGGAACATGGTCGTATTTTGCCAGGGAAGCTCGAAATTTGCGCTTAGGCCTGGCTATGGATGGCGTAAATCCACTTGGTCAAAGATCAACATCTTACAGTGTATGGCCCGTTGTCATCGTCAACTATAGCATTCCCCCGTGGTTGACTACGAAGAAGGGGCACCTATGGCTAAGCTTGATTGTGCCAGGGCGATATAAAGTGGGGAATATGGATGTGTATCTTTGTCCACTATTGGAAGAGCTACAACAATTGTGGATTGGCATAGAGGTGGTGGATATGAGCCGACACACAAAACGACGGAATGCTTTGATCAGAGGCATTCTAATGTGGACCATGCATGACTATCCTGGGCTAACAGAATGCTCAGGTGATCTATTGACACTCCTCACTCAGACACTGTAAATCTTGTTTTTTCCCATAGTTGATCTATTATCATGTGTATACATGCAGGGCTTCAAACAAGCGGATACAGAGCATGTGTCACATGTGGACCTAGACTGAATGCACGTAGGGCACCCTCACTGAAGAAGCAAATCTACGAAGGTCATCAAGCGTATCTTCCAGAGAATCATGTGTTACGCGACGGCTTTTTGGGAAGAGAGCCACCAAGGATGTCTGCACAAGCATGGTTAGAGCAGAAGGAGATGTGCGATGACAGATTGCCTCCAGTGATGAAGAGACTATCTCTATGGTACGAGTTACCATACTGGCCCCGACTCATGATCAATCACTTGCTCGATCCAATGCACATATTCAAGAATGTGGGTAATCTACTATGGGACCATCTGACCGGCAAGAAAGATACTTTGGGAGCCAGAGTTGACCTTAGAAATGTGGATCGTATGGAGCAATATTGGCCGCAAACAGCGTCTGATGGATCGATAAAACTCCCTAAAGCACCATGGATTTTCACAGGAGCCCAAGAACGCAAAGTAAAAGAGACAAAATGAAACAGAGGATATGTGTTTCAAGATGCTACTACTCTATATGGGGTGCATGCAGAGGAGCTACAAAATGAAACAGAGGATATGTGTTTAAACGGAGAGCTCTATATAGATATAGGAAGTTATGCTGAGTTATGCGAGGATGAGAGAGAGATCTCTTAAAGCCACAAATATTGTATTTGAACAATTTTGCTCCGTGTTGTAAAAGCTCTGGCTCTCTAAGTACCTTCCATCGTGTATAACGCTCTTTTCTACTCGCGCTCACATCTTTTGATTGAAAATTCTGAGTTTTCGACTTGCCTCTTCTATCACTCAATTCATTGCGTCATTGTATTTATATGCATCATTACGTCATTGTATTTAATGGTGGTCTAGTGGTGGCGGTGGCGGTTGTTGTAGGGATTCCGCCACCGATGCCTCCACACCGCCTCGTGTTCGACGAGGCTCTTTACCCTCCCCTTCTTTGCCCGCCCCCACACCAGCCACAGCATCGCCATCTACGCCAGGTTTTGCACGGCTGACTGTTCCTAGAAGCTACACACCTCTACCTACTCTGCCAGGATCCACCCCACTCGACACTCCTCGCTTCGGGGCCCAGACGCCGGTGGAGACACCTGACGTCCGTACCCCCATCGACACGCCGCTAGAGACCCCTTCCGGGACACCCAGGTTCACGCGTCACCGGCCAGAGGGCTTGTCTTACTCCGACGACTTCAGCGGCGGCATCATCATGGATGATGACGACAAGAAGGTGATCTCGCGCATGCGTGGTCTTTGCTCTCAGCTGTTTAGACACTACATACTAAACAAATGGAGTGAAGTACCAAGTGATTTAAAAAACAGAGTCATCAGCATACTTCATGATGAGTTTTCCGTTCCAACACGAGATCAGCGCTTCAATGAAGACCTGATGAAGATTCGAATGCGCGAATACTGCAAACACAAGCGTTCCGAAGTGCAAAAAGCAATCAAGAATGGGTGGAACAGGCCAGATTGGCTAGCCAAAGAAGATTGGAAGAATGCGAAGAAAGCAGCGCGCGAGAATCCCGACAAGTGGAAGCAACAAAAGGATGCAGCCAGAGCGCGAGTAGAGGCAGGGAGCTCGCACCACTTGGGGAGCGGTGGATGGGCATCATTTGAGGCCGATTTTGTAAGTGTTTTCGCATTGCTCTTTATGTTCGATAGTTTAGGGTTTATGAGTTTTTAAATTCTAACATAATGAAATCTTTGTATGTTTTGACAGTGGTCAATGACAAGACGTGATCCCACACCGTACGAGCGCGAGTACGCAGGCAGGAAGGGCTTAAACGCCCTGATGGACATTCTCAGTTCTCGCGGCGGCATGGTTAGTATTAGGGTTTACTTTTTTCTATTTTTTGTATTGTTTTATAAATGTCGTTATATATTTATACTTACTGAAAGCTGTCTTATTGTCTTTTTTTGCAGAATCCAACAGATACGCCGCTTGGACGCGATGAGACGTCTGACTAGATGACGTCAGTTTAGCCATAGCTAGATAGCATTAGTTTAGGGTTTCTCATAGCTTATGTATCATGAGACGGATTTTATACGTCTTTTTGAACCATGTATATTATTACATTTGTCACCGCAGTTCCTTTTGCCAATCAATTCTTTATGCCTATGATGTTGTACAATTGTCATTATTACATTTGCCAATCAATTCATTTTGCCTATGATGTGTACAATTGTCAATTTTGGAAACAATGCGTCTTGTGGGTGACTATTTTGGGTCTATTATCTACCCTTGCACTTTTTTAAAAAAGTGAATCAAGTACAATATGGTTGATGGGTGTGCCCTGCCACCAAAAAAAAATTCTCTCGGGCGTCGCTATAACCGTCGCTATTTATGGCTCTGTAGCGTCGCTATGAGCGTCGCTATAGTCTTCTGTGTAACCGTCGCTATAACCGTCGCTATGAGCGTCGCTCATAGCGACGCATATAGCGACGCTCTCGTAGCGACGCTCGTAGCGACGGTTTTAACAACGCCGGGGGTTGTAAAAACCCAGTGTATTTCCGTCGCTAACAGCGTCACAAGAGCACACAACCTCTTGTAGTGATCCCTATTTTCCCTCCTTTGGATCCCTGCAGAGACTGGTCTGGCAGCCTTACCAATATTCTAGCTTTTACTCCCCTGGTACTCTCCCATATTAAATGATCAATTTAACATGATAAAATCATTTTGGGAGAATTAGATATTAGTTTTTATAACATATACCCCTATAAAGAGAATACAAGCCAATATGATTAAGGTATTTAATTTTTTTTTAAAAAATAGCTTGTATGGCATCAAGTTTGGTTTTTTTAAACTTGAAGGTGAAAAACTATACCAAACCTTATATATAAGTTATGGACTTAATAATTTTAGTAAGTACATGTCATTTAAGTGTAGAAAGAGGGGTCATTTTTACTTCACATAAGTCATAAATAGAGGGTTTTCCAAGACTCTTCGCTTGCAGGTGGCATGCCCTTTTCTATTGAGAGTGAATCCCCCAAGATTATCATTCAACATATTAATGATAATGCTTATAAGCTAAAATTACCTCATCATTGAAGTATTCATGATTCTATTCACGTAAGTCTACTACGCCTAGTAAGAGGCAATCTTCCTACTGTCCCTATGATTGACCAACCTCCTCTCCTAGAAGATGATGAAGTAGAAGTCTTGGTCCCTTCAAAGAATTTCAGAGCATGATGTCACTATCGCACATGTTGGACAATAATGTCACATGTATTAGGTAAAAATGTAAACCAATTATTTGAGGAAGCTCAATGGATTCAAATATCACTTACAACTTGTCAATACTCATCAGTCATATCTTGCTATCATGATCACATACATTAGATAGTACACAGATCTTCGAGTAAGGCAAAGTATGATTATTCTTGTGTAGAGCATAGATCAAGATAACATGATAATGTCAAGCACCGATGGAGGCAATACATGGTTAAAACTTATATTTTTCAATTTATCATTATATAGTGTAAAACACCAATTGAGACAACACCCATTTCTGTGTACATCATCAATTTTTCTAATAGAGTGTTTTACTTATAATTTGTTGAATAAGACAATATGGAGTAGATTGCCGATTAAGGAAGTAAAACTGAGGATATTTTCTTTTAAGTTTAGGGACATATTATGAAAATATGTGTACATTAAGTACTCATTGAACTGGTAAAAATCCACATTGGATATTTGGGTGGTAAGAAATATGAATGATAATGTGTGTTGGAAGATGAGAAAATATTGCACATTACTTAAGACATCCTCTACCTCTATAATAAAGAGAAAACTCTATTTGTATATATGAAACCCATCTTAAACCATGCAAGCTCTGCTTTAAATCGATTGGAAACAATATGTGTGCATCGTCATTTTCAACCGATCTTTGCTTCAATGTACTGCTTCTTAATGTTTAATTATTGTCGGTGTCTATATATCAACGTATGCGACATACGGGGCAACATAAGGGTCTATAGAAAAAAGTTAAGTGAAAGTAAGCACTATAAGAGAATCTTCCACTCATTTCAATTAAGCTGATCTATTTAGTTGTAGACCTAGTGTTGGAAATGTGCAGTTTTATATCATCAAGGCTTTTCCACGACCTCCAAACTCTTGGTTTAGCATGGCATGGAGACTCCACAAAAGAGACTTTCTTAGCACATTGAATGTCACATTAATAGCCAGATGTGCAAAGTGGGCACACTTGTTTCTCCTTCCATTGAAGACTATCGGTATGACATTGTAGATCAATTTGGCTTATGGAACTACAGTGCAGGACAACCTTGCAAATACTATTAGAAAGGTTGTAGAAGCATACCAAGCCCTAATCTTTGAATGTGTGTGTGTGTGTGTGTGTGTGTGAAAGTCATAATTAGTAGGGTGTTACAAAGTCATTGCTCCTTTCTGACGTAATTACAGAGTAGGGTGTCACAAAAGAAATGTTACATTTTCAAAGAATTCTTGGGAAAAATAATACATGCATAAAGACAGGGTGGCCTGGCACAAAGTGTCGAGAGGGGAGATGTCGATCATGAGTTACAGGAGGCGTCGCTGCGTCCTTGACAATTTGTCTGATGGGGTCCCTAGTAGAACAATTGAGAAATGCTACGGCTAATGATATAGCAAACGCGAAATTAGGAAGGTTTGTTGGATGTGCAACCTTTTGCCAGCAAAGGAAAAAGAGTAATGGGAGCGCGAGGAATTAGGATGAAGAAGAAGCAGCAGGCCGGGGAGGGAGGGAAGCAGGAAGCTGGAGTACGTGAGTATTGACAGGCGGCGATGGTAATTGTGGTGTAGGCGAGGCGCCGAGGGGGTGCGGGGAGAGCAAGGCGGCACGCGAACTGCCCTCAAAGGAGGCTCCCCTGTGATAGGTGAAGGCGCGCGGGTGGTGGTGGGCGTGCGTGTAGACGGCCCTGTAGAGCATGGGGATGAGCCCTGTGCACCTCTCCATGGGAGTTATCTATTAGCTGAAGGTTGTCAGCAAAGCACAGAAAAATACTCAGATTATGAGATGGAGCTGAATTAAAACCCAATTTCTTTGATTGAGTGCGCTGCACACAGGAAAAGCTTGGCGCTTCGTCTTCTTCTATATAGCCTAGGTGAGCGCACGCGTTGAATTTTCTACCTCGGCCGCCCCCGTGTTTTTTCACCACAGTCAAATTTTGACTTTTTACTCAACCCCTATAACACGTGTGGGTCTGTGACGTTAAACTGTCCCGCTGCTGCTGCACAGTGGTCGAAAAAAACCTAGGTTTAGTGTAATCCCACCTACAAATTTTGAAATTTACCTCTAAATTTTATTTTTTAAGGTGAGAAAACCTACAAAATTTTAAAAAAATTAGTGTATTTTGGTGTAAAAAAACCTTCAAATTTTATCAATTTACCTCTGTTGTTTCACATATGTAGTAGGTTTGCCAAGTTTTTGGAAAAAAGTTTTTTTCGAGCACTGGTCCCGCAACCAATGTTTGGGAAAATTCATTTTTCCTAAAAGATAAAAAATTTCTCTCCTTCAATTTGCCAAGAGGAAATTTTAGAAAACTAGGTTTATTTTGCGGGTTTTAACACTATCTTTCTCTATTTTAGGGCGGAATTTCTCCTTTTCCCTTTGCCCTCAACCGGCATTTTTGAAATTGAAAATGGCATGATAGTACGTTGAGACACATTTTTTCTCGGACACCGCAACACTACTTTTTTGTGCATTTCCAAACAGAACATTTTCACTTCGAGCCCTTTTTTCCACTTTTTAAAAATTTTCACTATTTTTCTCTAATTTTTTCCTTTCACCCAATCAGCATTATCCAATTTTCAAGCAGCACAAGTCGCTTTCCTTAACCTTAAGGCCCTAGCGCACTTGCCCCCTTTCTTTTTGCATTGTGGACGGCCTCACAAGGTCCCACTGGGCTTCTAGTGCAATTTTTCCCACTTGCAATAACAAATGGAATGTAGCTATGTGGTCGCCTTCACGTGTCTCTCGTCGACTGTCGAGGTTCCATGCTTATGAGAACACTTCGCGAGGTTACTTTTTGAGGATGGCTAGGCACAAGGCAAGTTGGTCGAGCTAGTGAGGCCATCCCTCTGACAATCTTTTCCTTTTCATGCAGCTGATGAGCGCTCTCCATTTTTGCTAGGTCATGTTTTGCCTATCCAAGTGTGGCAAGGGCCTAATTGTGCACAATTCATTTTTACAACCATCCTGGACTCTTTTTATGATTTTTCCAAAAGAAAAATTTTCAAAATCGACCTGATCTTCTATTATTCACACTCTATTCTTGTCAAGATTTTTCCTTTCCCTCTTGCTCTCAACCTCTTTCTTTTTAATCTTTAAGCGGCACAATTGTAAATTTAGACTAGTCAAAAGCTCGCTCAATTCCTTTTGACTAGTCTAAATTTACAATTGTGCCGCCAAAAGCTTGCCAACTTCACTCAATTCCTTTTGACCCTTCAAATTTCAATCATTTATCTACGACTTTTATGGTGATTGAATTTGTGAGTCTATGAGGCATCCCGATTTCCCAATAGGAGTAGCTCTAGCAATACAACAGCTTTCTTGCACACATGGAGCCTCGAGATTCGGCGGCGAGCTTGACCTAGACCTGGGTGTCGTATGGGCTCTGTGCAGGAGGCATGCAAAGTAACTTCATGGCACCTCTTTCCCCTTCCACACCCATTGTGTTTCTTTTTGTCTTGTGATGTTGAGTTCCCCCTCTTCCCTTCCCCTTTGGGGGAGGGTAGATCATGGATCTGCATGAAGCTTTTATAAATGGCTTCGTCCGTGGCGAGGCTCCGTCCAACCCTCTTAATGCCACTCACATGGTTGCACCTTCCCCTAATGGTGGAGCTTCCAGTCGTGCCTGCAACTTCTCCCTAGGAGGACCTCACCCTACACTTCGAACTCAAGGTCCCCTCTCATACTACAAACCCGACCCATCGCAAATCATTCTCCCATCATGCAACAATGTTTTCAGTAGGATATCTTCAACTCTTGGCCGCCTCGCCCTGCAGGACATGGTTTCAATGAAGCAGCTCACTCTTATGCTTTGCAGGGACCCATCTAGGTAATTGCTAACCCTCCTCTGCTCAATGTTCAATAAGCAATGAATCAAATGTCTGGCACAACATTGATAATCGTACTAAAGATATTGAGCTTACCTAAGGTAGCCCTAATATGCAAAATGATGGTGCAAATGTTCAGGGTGAGCATAAACTAGTAGCCCAAGAAGAGGAAATCAAAGAGTACTTTGCAGATAATGTTAAAGAAAGTCATGATGAGGATACAAACGACAATCCTCAGAGCCAAAGTAGTTGGTTTAAGCATTTGTAGGAGAGAGTAGTTATAGGACTTTGTCATGGAATGAGCCCCCCCAATTGAATCACTTAAGCAATGGATTTCTCAAGAATGGAAGGCCAAAAACCTTTTTCCCACTTAGGTTCAATATCTACGTAACAGCTACTATCTATTTTTTTAAAATTGACTATGACAATGCTCTTCAAGTGATTAGCAGAGGGCAATGGCTAATTAAGAACACTCCAATGTCTGTCTTTAAATGGCACAAGGGCATTGATCCAAAGGCCCCTATCTGGGTAGACTTTTCAGATTATCCAATTGAATTCTTTCCTTGCTCAAACAAATTGATGCTCAGTTGGATAAAGTGTTGGGTAAAAAGACTACTGATGGTATTAACACCAAGTGGGATCCTCAACTGCTTATTGAAGTTGGCACCCATGCCCTTCTAAAAGAGAGCACACAACTGGAAGATCGTATGGGTTGAGTCCTACATGTTCATAAATTTGTCTACAAAAATCTACTTAATTCCTGCTTCCACTCTCTTAGATAGGATCATTTGATTAATGACTATCTCGACTTAGCGATCAAAGCTCAAAAGGAATCAAAAAAAGGCCAAAATGCCGAAGAGGGGACTCCAAGGTTTCAACAAGTGAATAGAAGGGGTAGCTAAGCTCATCAAGGGACAATACTAATAAATATGTCAACAGGTTTGGGAAATTCCTAGATGAGGTTTTTGACCCATCATATGCAGACGGGGTAGATGAACTAGAGGATAAAGCTTCATCTACTCAAGTTCCCGTAGAAACACCAAAAGAGGAGGTTGTACCACAACATGACTCTCTTAAGTCCCTTCCCCAAAATGACACTCTGATTCCACCTGACATCCCTATTGACAAAGCTAGGGGCATGTCCTCTGATTTGGAAACCTTAGATGGAGAATCAGGCATCTCAACTACCCAAGACATTCAGTCAACTCCTAAAAAGGAAGGTCCACAAATAAACAACACTCCAGAAAAAGAAGCAATTTTTAATGAGCTCCAAGAATATGATAACTTAGAGCTAAATAAATTCTCTCAGTCTCCTCTTAATTCTGTGGGCATTCTCATGACTCAAGCAGAGGAAGAGACTCTACCTCAGCCACGTAGCAAATCTAAAAGAAAGAAGGGAAAAAGTTCAATCCAAACGGGGCATCAGTTTCCTTTGTCAAACATCATAAATCTCATAAAAAAATGAATCATGTTATACACTAATCACACTACGGGTAAAGGAGGAGATATCATTTGAATTAACATGAAGCATGAGTACTTAATCATTGAAGTTCACATTGGTCAAAAGGGTTGTTACTCTTAAGAAACCTTTCAATTACACAATTCTCACTCTTTATGCTTCAAATTCCATTTCAAAAAGGACTTCTATTTGGTCAGAACTCAGTGCTATTAATGATCCCCTCATAAATATGGGGGACTTCAACATGGTTACTTCTTTGAATGACATATATAAATCTTTGGGGAAAATCATATAAGGCAAGGAGAAACAGAGCTCAGAATAGTTGTCAGATACCTCTGAAATGGACAAATAGCTAGCATGGCACTTGTTTCAAGCCTACTGGACTTGATAGGATGTATATGAAATTAAATTTTTTGCAAGCTCATTGGATGGTGACTTGCAAATCTGAGTCTTCTCTCTTATTGTCTAATCATAAACCTCTGTTCTTTGATCTACATAAAGAGGAGAATTCTTTTAAAGTTGGTTGGCTTCATCTAGACAACTCCTTGTTTAAACTTGCATCAGTCAAAGCTAAGGTTAAAATGATTTTTTAAAGTGCTTTCAACAAACATAACAATGCAATTCAAGCCCCTTTTTTCCACCGTTTTACAATTTTCACTATTTTTCTCTAATTTTTCCCCTTTCACCCAATCAACATTATCCAATTTTCAAGCAGCACAAGTCACTTTCCTTAACCTTAAGGCCGTTGTCACATTAGGGCACTTGTGCCCTTTCTTTTTGAACTGTGAATGTCTTCACAGTGTCACACTAGGCTTTTAGTGCAATTTTTCCCACTTGCAATAACAAATGGAATGTAGCTGGGTGGTCAGCTTCGCATGTATCTGGTCGATTGTCGAGGTTCAATGTTTATGAGCACACTTTGTGAGCTCAGTTTTTGAGGATGGCTAGGCAAAAGGAAAGTTGGTCGAGCTAGTGAGGCCATCCCTCAAACAAATTGTGGAGGCCATCTTTTCCTTTTCATGCAATTGATGAACGCTCGCCATTTTTGCTAGGTCATGTTATCCAAGTGTGGCAATGGCCTAATTGTGGACAATTCGTTTTTACAACCATCGTGGACTCTTTATATTATTTTTCCAAAAGAATTTTTTTCAAAATCGAGCTGATCTTCTATTATTCACACTCTACTCTTGTCAAGATTTTTCCTTTCCCTCTTGCTCCCAACCTCTTCTTTTTGGCTTTCTATTGGCTTTCTAAAAGAAACCCTAAGTATTGTGTTGGGTTAGGGAGATTTTTTTTTTTTTAATTCATGATAGAGATTTACCTTTCATTTCACATCTTGACATGTGTGTACTTTTTTTTCATTCTAGTGTTTTGGAATGCTAAAGTGAAGCTTTACCTTGTATTATTTTAGGGGTCCCTCCCCCCGCCCGCCCCCCCCCCCCCCGCCGAACAACCACCACAAAAACAAAAACAAAAACACACACATATATCTATATGTTTTTGGCTTTCTAAAAGAAGCCTTACTGTTGGGTTAAGTTAAGCATCCTTCGAATGTTTTTTTAGTGTTTTTGGCTTTCTAAAAGAAGCCTTACTGTTGGGTTAAGTTAAGCATCCTTCGAATGTTTTTTTAGTGTTTTTGGCTTTCTAAAAGAATCCTTACTGTTGGGTTAAGTTAAGCATCCTTCGAATGTTTTTTTAGTGCCAATGATGGCGACTTACCTTAAACGTTACCATGGAATTTGTCAAAGGGGTCCCTTTCATTTCAGAGCATTACATGGCTTTTTAAGGCTTTATCTTGTTTATTCTTGTTTTTTTTTTTTGTCTTTTCTCATATAATATTCTTTTGAACATGAACACACAATTTATACTTGTTTTTTTTCTTAAGATGGGACTACTTTTTTTATTTTTAAAGCTTTTAAACAATAAATAGCTTTTTTCACAAAGACAAGTGATTGTGACTCTCTCTCTCTCTCTCTCTCTTGCTTGTGTTTTTTATAAAGCTAAAATACAAATATTAATTTATATATTTTGTGTGTATTTCCTTCATATTTTGATTTCCTTTCTGAAAAGCCATCGTGAAATCTCACCTTGTTTTTTTTCATTCTATTGTTTAGAATGCTAAAGTGAAGCTTTACTTTGCATAATTTTAGTAAATTCTACACACACACACGTTTGTTTTTTTTTCATTCTATTGTTTTAAAATGCTTAAGTGAAGCTTCACCTTGCATAATTCTAATAGGTTTGGCAAAGTGTCTCGTTAAGGAGAATCAACAAAGATCTTTTGCCTGGGGCTCAGGAGGAAAAGGTAAGGCCAACAAAAAAAAGGACTTCTTGCTTTCCACATGTAACACCTCCAAATGTTTAGTAAGGGTCTTTGAGGAGAAAAATGACAGAGATGACACGTGCAGGCAAGAGAGAGAGAGAGAGAGAGAGAGAGAGAGAGAGTTGTTTTATCGAGAAAAGCTTCCAATTTTGACCTAAAATTGGGAGAATTTCAAGGTTGCCCTTATTTTCATTGGTTGGGTAAAATGTGGGCATGGACGGGACAAGGGCAGTTGCAGGAGAGAGAGGAGCGCCAAGGGGATAGGACGAGAGATTTTTTTGGCTTGGCTTTGATGGAGGATGCCATTTGGTTGGTATTTCGCGGTACAGAGAGCGAGATACCAAGTTGCCCTTGCCATGCGCGAGACAAAGAGCGGACCAACGGGCTTGCGTCAGGACAACAAGCGAGAAGTGATATTTTTTTGTTGCAGGTATCTGTGTATGTGTGTGTGTGTTTGCCATAGACGTGGACAAGCGTAGCTATTGCAAGAGATCACCAATTGCAAGAGGTAAAGGCATGCGTCCCTCTCGCATGTATTTTTGAAAATGTCTCGCTCTCTGTCCTGTCGCACCATTCCTTGCGTCTGTCATCTGGCCTGGGCACACAGCTAAGTGGAAACGGGGTAGCCCCAGTATTCTTGTCAATTCTCCCACCATGTGATGGTCTTGTATAGCTACAGGTGTTAGGACCAGGAATGCATGCAGCACAGCCGGCAGGGCTTGGGGGACAGAATGGGACAAGAAGGAGTTGCAGGGGTCGAGGGTGAGAATGCAAGGGCGCAAGCATAGAGCTTGTAGAGGCGGAGGTGATTGTTGTTGTCGTGAGTTGGAGGACCTACTGTCCATGGTTGTGTAGGCAGGGCTCCACCATCCATGGCGAAGCACACGAGGGCAGCAATGGCAAGGCTGGGAGGAGTACACGACAGCCGGGGGAAGAGAGAGGAGAGAGAGATGGAAGAGAGAGAGAGAGGAGAGAGGTAAGAGCAATTAGATTCTATAGACACACACACATATATTAATTAGTTTTTTTTATTTCACCTTTCATTTTCACAACTTCACATGGCTTTACATTTCTTGCACTCAACTTGATTCCAGTCACTGTTAACATTCAAGAAAGTCTCTCTTATTAAGCGGCTATTGGTCAAGTTTTTTCCTCACAAAGAAGAAAACTGGAGATACTAGCAAAAATTTTGAGATTTGTAGAAATTTTGGATGACTTTCGTGCATATTTCATCGGTTTTTCTTCCGTTTACAATGGTTTGCAGCTAGCTAATCTCGATTTTCAATCGATTGAGGCAATTGTTTCTCAAACATTGATACCAGTTTAATTCAACCTAACAATTTTATCACTTTCTTATTGTTTTTGAAAGCCGTCGTGACCCTTTCACTTGTTAATCTCTAAGCGGCACAATTGTAAATTTAGACTAGTCAACAACTTAACAACTTCACTCAATTCCTTTCGACCTTTCAAATATCATTTATCTACGACTTTTATGGTAATTGAATTTTTAGTGAGTTTATGAGGCATCACGATTCTCGATTTCCGAATAGACAAGCCCTCTAAAGGTGCCTTCGGAGTAGCTCTAGCAATATAGCAACTTTCTTGCACAAAGGGAACGTCTAGACTTGGCCGTGAGCCTGACCTAGACCTAGGTTTCATAGGTGCTTTGTGCACGAGGCGTGCAAAGTAACTTCGGGGCACCTCTTTTGCCTTCCACACCCATTGTGTATCTTTTTGTTTTGTGATACTGAGTTCCCCCTCTTCCCTTCCCCTTTGGGAGAGAGTAGACCATGGATCTGCATGAAGCTTTGGTAAATGGCTTCGTCCGTGGTGAGGCTTTGTCCAACCCTCTTAATGCCACTCACATGGCTGCAACTTCCCCTAATGGTGGAGCTTCTAGTCCTGCCCGCAACTTTTCCCTAGGAGTACCTTACCCTACACTTCGAACTCTAACTCAAGGTCCCTTCTCATACGGACATGCAATGCAAACCCGGCCCATCACAAATCATTCTCCCATCATGCAAAAATGTTTTCAGTAGGATATCTTCAACTCCTAGCTACCTCGCCCTGCAGGATATGGTTTCAATGAAGCAGCTCACTCTTATGCTTTGGAGGGACCTATCTAGGTAATTCCCAACCCCCCTCTCAATGTTCAACATGCAATTAGCTCAAATGTCTACCTAAACATTGATAATCCTACTAAAGATATTGAGGCTAACTAAAGTAGCCCTAATATGCAAAATGATGATGTGAATGTTCAAAGTGAGTATAAACCAGTAGCCCAAGAGTATAATATTGAAAAAAGTCATGATGAGGATACAAATGACAATCCTCAGAGCTAGAGTGATGTGGGAGCACTACAAGAGGCTATTCATATTAGCGACGCTCACATAGCGACGTTCAAAAAAAAAATTCCCGGTGTCGCTATGAGCGTCGCAAATTTACAAAGAAATTTGCGACGCTCATAGCGACGCCGGCTGGGCTAAAAAAATAATCGAGCGCGCCCAAAAACTCAGATCTCAGATCTGAGTTTTTCGGCGCCCTCAAGCAAGGAGCAGGTAACGCTGTCCCTCTCTCTCTCTCTCTCTCTCTCTCTTTTTCTTCTCCACACACACACACACACACACACACACACACACACGAGGAGAGGAAGGAGAGCCAGATATGCTCCTTCCCTCTCCTCATTCTCATGTTCCCTTCCCCTCTTTCTCTCTCCCTCTCTCTCTCTCTCTCACACACACACATACACACACACACATAGTGTTTTTGAAAGAGAGAGAGAGAGAGAGAGAGAGAGAGAGAGAGAGAGAGAGTACAAACATAAACAAAAACGCACACACACATACATAAACAAAGAATGCACACACACATTGAGAGAGGAAAAGAGAGAGAGAGAGAGAGAGAGAGCATGCATAAACAAAAAACGCACGCATTGAGAGAGGAAAAGAGAGAGAGAACATGCATAAAGAAAAAACGCACACATTGAGAGAGGAAAAGAGAGATAAAACATGCATACAATCCAAAAAAACGCACACACTTTGAGAGAGAAAGAGAGAGAAACTAATTTAACGTCGTAGAAAACTAATTAAAATTAAAAGACCTAAAGATCTAGCCGACGAGGAGTTGAACTCAAGACCTATTATTCAAGAGGGAAATTGCATAATCAATCTATCATACTTGGCATGGGTGATAGAAAGGTTATACCATTTATCTCTTTTTATTGGCACACACATCCACACACGCGCACACACACAAGAAGAAGAGAGTTATAACGTCGTAGGAAACTATCTTAAAAGACGTTAAAGATTAGGTTAGATGTAGACTTACGTTAAATTAGATTTAGGTTTATTTAAGTTAAATTAGATTAGATTTAAGTTTATTTTTAACTAAATTTACGTTTATTTACGCTAGATTTAGATTTACGTTATATTAGATTAGATTTAGGTCTACATAGACTGCGATGCCTGCATGAAACGGGTGAAGAAAGCCCTCAATGGAATATAGGGTATTGCTGCCTTCACTCATGGTGGGCTCTGTCGATCCAAAAGTACTGGTGAAATGTCTTCAGAAGATAGGGAAGAAGGTGGATCTTCAGGGCGGCAAGAGTCACTACATCCCCGACACAATGACCATCTAGACAACCTCTAGTCATTCAACAGCAACTTCAAAGTTAGTAACAAGAGCAAGAACGGTCTAAAGGGCCAATTGCTGTCGTCAGATGTGGATGGAGATGAGGCAGCGTCACCGCCGGAAGTTAACTCTCACATCTTTCGTGATGAGAATGCCAACTCTTGCCGAGTTATGTGAAAAATTATGTGTTAAATAAGTTTTAAGGTTCTTATAATCCCTGTTAGTTTAGTTCTTTGTTTTTAATATAACATAATTTACGTTAGATTTAGATTTATGTTATATTAGATTAGACTTAGGTTTATTTAGGTTTACCCACACACACACAAGAAGAAGAGAGTTTTAACGTCATAGGAAACTATCCCAAAAGACGTTAAAGATTAGGTTAGATGTAGACTTACGTTAAATTAGATTTAGGTTTATTTTTAGTTAGATTTACGTTTATTTAGATTTACGCTTATTTACGTTAGATCGAGTCCACGCAAGAATTACTTATGGTTTAGGATTTAGAGTTAGACGAACAGTGAAAAGATCTACTGTGAAAAGATGTTAAGATGCTGTGAAGTGCTACAGCTAGAGAAGAGGCAAAGGGGTTTTGTCCACTACATGCAGTATCATGTAGACGTGGGTGTGTAGATTTCTTGTACCCACCAATATAGGTATTGACCAATAAAGACGAGATTATAACCCGGTGGTTCTGATCTCCGTGCACCTCTAGACCGAGGTGTGCGGGGATTGGACATGAGTAGAGAATGTGAGGTAAAGAGAGAGAGAGAGAGAGAGAGAGAGAGAGAGAGAGAGAGAGAGATAAGACGAAGAATGCCAATAGAATATTAAATTTGTTGTCCAGGTTATAAGATTTTTATCCTCATTATGAGTAGTGACGAGGATGTGGGACCGTCCAACCGAAACACCTATCTCTCAACGAGGGTCTTATGTCCTTGTAATCAATGCAAGCATGCTGTGTGACGGACAAGACGTGTTTCTTTGCAGCACGTTCGTGAATTTGGCGAGTTCGATCCATCTATTATAGATCGAGTTGTTGCCAATTATAACTCGTCGGACTCTGACGCTGGCCAACAAGCAGCAATCTTGCAACCTAATAGACGTGTTCGCAGGCGCTTTGGTCAAGCAGCATATGTGAGGCCACAAGATGTAGCCTCTGACAGCTCGGGGGATGATCATGCAGAGCACATTCCCAACGAGGCAATGTTTGAGCCCGAGATTGATGAAATGATCGAGACGATCATGGATTCAGAAAGGCTTATCTATGATGATATGAAAAGTGAAGCCGATACGCCATTGTATAATGGAGGACGTATGTCTAGATTGAAAGCACTCCTTGTTCTTCTCAACATGCAGGCAAAGTTTGGATGGAGTGACACTAGCGTCACAACGCTTTTCAGGTGATCTATTACAATTAGTTTACTTTAATAAAACTCTAAATGTATAATGATGTGATAGATTTTTACACTACTGTATCGTATTTTTATGTTGTGTAGATTGCTGAAAGAGCACATACTACCAGCTGACAATGTGATGCCAGATTCCCGAGATGAAGCAAGAAAGATTTTGCGAAACTTGGGGATGGATTACAATTCTATCCACGCTTGTCCTAATGACTGCATTCTTTTCAAAGGGGAATACATAGACATGGAGAAGTGTCCGAAATGTGATTCCGAAACATATCGAGTAGATCTCCACGGGACAAAAATTCCACAAAAGGTTTTGCGACATTTTCCTCTGCTTCCTCGCATCAAGCATTTCTTCGAATGTAAGTCCATGGCCGCCCTAGCATCATGGCATGAGGAGAATAAATCTTCGGATGGTGTGCTACGAATTCCTGCAGATTGCGCAACCTGGAAACATATAGATGGAACATGGTCGGATTTTGCCAGGGAAGCTCGAAATTTGCGCTTAGGCCTGGCTATGGATGGCGTAAATCCATTTGGTCAAAGATCATCATCTTACAGTGTATGGCCCGTTGTCATCGTCAACTACAGCATTCCCCCGTGGTTGACTACGAAGAAGGGGCACCTATGGCTAAGCTTGATTGTGCCAGGGCGATATAAAGTGGGGAATATGGATGTGTATCTTCGTCCACTATTGGAAGAGCTACAACAATTGTGGATTGGCATAGAGGTGGTGGATATGAGCCGACACACAGGACGACGGAATGCTTTGATCAGAGGCATTCTAATGTGGACCATGCATGACTATCCTGGGCTCACAGAATGCTCAGGTGATCTATTGACACTCCTCACTCAGACACTGTAAATCTTGTTTTTTCCCAAAGTTGATCTATTATCATGTGTATACATGCAGGGCTTCAAACAAGCGGATACAGAGCATGTGTCACATGTGGACCTAGACTGAATGCACGTAGGGCACCCTCACTGAAGAAGCAAATCTACGAAGGTCATCAAGCGTATCTTCCAGAGAATCATGTGTTACGCGACGGCTTTTTGGGAAGAGAGCCACCAAGGATGTCTGCACAAGCATGGTTAGAGCAGAAGGAGATGTGCGATGACAGATTGCCTCCAGTGATGAAGAGACTATCTCTATGGTACGAGTTACCATACTGGCCCCGACTCATGATCAATCACTTGCTCGATCCAATGCACATATTCAAGAATGTGGGTAATCTACTATGGGACCATCTGACCGGCAAGAAAGATACTTTGGGAGCCAGAGTTGACCTTAGAAATGTGGATCGTATGGAGCAATATTGGCTGCAAACAGCGTCTGATGGATCGATAAAACTCCCTAAAGCACCATGGATTTTCACAGGAGCCCAAGAACGCAAAGTAAAAGAGAGCATTCGATCTTTGCGGACCCCCACTGGCGTAATGCACTCGCTCCGAACGTGTTTTACTAAAGAAGAAAAGCTTACCGGTTTGAAGTCACACGATTGGCATAAAATGTGTCAGGTACATTCATAGTGGACTTTAATATCATTGCATAAAATGTGGACTTTAATATCATTGCTGCACATACTTTATAGTTTATTTTACCGGTTGCCATTGAGGGATGTTTGTCTCTCGACATCCGTAACACAATCTACAAACTTGCAAAGCTGGTGCAATGGATCTCACAAAAGGAGATCAACGTAGACTCCATACCATTCGCCAAACTAAATGCTGCGGAGCTTGTGTGCATGTTTGAGAAACATTGTCCTACTACCATGCTAACCATTCAGGTGCATCTTCTTGTTCACATAGTTGATGAGGTGGAAATAGCTGGCACAGTTCATTCCAGATGGATGTTCTTCTTAGAACGTTTCAAAAGGCACGTCCGGAGGGTAGCATGGCAGAAGGTTGTTTGGTATCAGAGTCCCTAGTGTACATTGGAGAGTGGCTAGACGGATTTGATAAAGCCCGGGACACTCTATGGCGAACCATACATGATGAGCACATATCTGGGATTGTGATGTGCAATCTCGGTGTTGAGAAGAAGATGACGGAAGATCTAGAGGCTAAAATCAACCGATTTTGCATGCTTCACAATCCAGTGATGCAAAAGTGGATTTCACAATATGAGGATGCAAAGCAAGAGCGACAAAGGGCACGAATCGAGTGGAGATGGGAAAGACGACCACCGATGCACTATCCAGCGGTTCTGGAGAGCCTACCAACCTTCATGAGCTTAAGATGGTTGCACAACCAATTGAAAAGCGCACACCAATGCGGTGATGAAGTGACTGAGGAAGAGTGGGAGTACTCTCGGGGTTGCGCGACCAAGGTAAGTTTGCAATGTACGACTAGCAAGTGACTTTATTTATAAACGTTTGAACGGCCACTCATAATCTTTGTTCGTTGTAGTATAAGTCATACACAGCAGCATGGTGTAAAGGTCGACATTTTAGGGTGGAACGAATTGACAAAAAGCATTTTACTCAAGATTGTGGAATCATGGCAAAATTTGAACAGTCTAGTCGACGACGTTCCTCTGATGCAGATCCTGTGGTGGCGGAACTCACTTACTTCGGCACGCTGCAAGAGATTTTGAGGATCGATTACAGAGGATTTTTTGTCGACTTGTTCGACGTGCAATGGTTTAAGATAATCATGGAGGGTCGCAACACTACTGTGCGTAGAGGAGAGTCTGGTTTTCTTGAGGTGGATTCTACTAAGAAATGGACTGACCTAAGAGACACTTTCGTACTACCCGAGCATTGTGAACAAGTAAGTATGTAAATAGTTAACATCCCCCTTTTACAAGTTATGTGCTTGAAAGCTCTCATGTAAGTTATGTGGCTCTGGCAGGTCATATTTCATCCTACTAAGTCTACATCAAACTGGTGGTACGTCATAGAGGTAGCCCCTCGTAGTGCAAGGACGTATGAAGGCTACCATGTGCCAATCACAACGGCATCAATGGAGGAGATCAGAGAAGATGCTCAATCAGAAGCCGCTGCGGTGGTGCCAGACGAGCATCAAGATGCCACTACTCTATATGGGGTGCATGCAGAGGAGCTACAAAATGAAACAGAGGATATGTGTTTAAACGGAGAGCTCTATATAGATATAGGAAGTTATGCTGAGTTATGCGAGGATGAGAGAGAGATCTCTTAAAGCCACAAATATTGTATTTGAACAATTTTGCTCCGTGTTGTAAAAGCTCTGGCTCTCTAAGTACCTTCCATGGTGTATAACGCTCTTTTCTACTCGCGCTCACATCTTTTGATTGAAAATTCTGAGTTTTCGACTTGCCTCTTCTATCACTCAATTCATTGCGTCATTGTATTTATATGCATCATTACGTCATTGTATTTAATGGTCTTTGCATCATTGTCTACACTATTCATTCAATATTAAGTTTAAATATTCGTGTGTTTAATGCAGGTATGGATGATGAGGAGTTTCTTTCTTCTTTGTCACCGCAGCAGAGACAGTGGTACGTGGAGCGTCATCGCTCTGGCGCATCATCGCGCGTTCCTACTCCATCCGCATCTCCCTCTCTTTCGGAGCATTCGGCGCGCTCCGAAGCTTCGGCGTCGACGAGACGAGCTTCACACTCGTCTAGACACCGGCGCACTAGTGGTGGCGGTGGCGGTTGTTGTGGGGATTCCGCCACAAGTGGAAGCAACAAAAAGATGCAGCCAGAGCGTGAGTAGAAGCAGGGAGCTCGCACCACTTGGGGAGCGGTGGATGGGCATCATTTGAGGCCGATTTTGTAAGTGTTTTCGCATTGCTCTTTATGTTCGATAGTTTAGGGTTTATGAGTTTTTTAATTCTAACATAATGAAATCTTTGTATGTTTTGACAGTGGTCGATGACAGAACGTGATCCCACACCGTACGAGCGCGAGTACGTAGGCAGGAAGGGCTTAAACGCCCTGATGGACATTCTCAGTTCTCGCGGCGGCATGGTTAGTATTAGGGTTTACTCTTTTCTATTTTTTGTATTGTTTTATAAATGTCGTTATATGTTTATACTTACTGAAAGCTGTCTTATTGTCTTTTTTTGCAGAATCCGACAGATACGCCGCTTGGACGCGATGAGACGTCTGACTAGACGACGTCAGTTTAGCCGTAGCTAGATAGCATTAGTTTAGAGTTTCTCATAGCTTATGTATCATGAGACGGATTTTATACGTCTTTTTGAACCATGTATATTATTACATTTGTCACCGCAGTTTCTTTTGCCAATCAATTCTTTATGCCTATGATGTTGTACAATTGTCATTATTACATTTGCCAATCAATTCATTTTGCCTATGATGTGTACAATTGTCAAATTTGCAAACAATGCATCTTGTGGGTGACTATTTTGGGTCTATTATCTACCCTTGCACTTTTTTTAAAAAGTGAATCAAGTACAATATGGTTGATGGGTGGCAGGGCATTCAATGCCCTGCCACCAAAAAAAATTTCTCTTGGGCGTCGCTATAACCGTCGCTATTTATGGCTCTGTAGCGTCGCTATAGTCTTCTGTGTAAACGTCGCTATAACCGTCGCTATGAGCGTCGCTATATAGCGACGTTCATAGCGACGGTTATAGAGACGCTCTCGTAGCAACACTCGTAGCGACGGTTTTAGCGACGCCGGGGGATATAAAAACCCAGTGTATTTCCGTCGCTAACAGCGTCACAAGAGCACACAACCTCTTGTAGTGGAGGTGAAGTTATTGTTGGTTCTACTGAACTTAGTAGTGGGTTTAAGCATTTGTAGGAGAGAGTAGTTATAGGACTCTGTCATAGAATGAGGCCTCCCATTGAAGCACTTAAGGAGTGGATTTCTCAAGAATGGGAGGCCAAAAACTTGTTCCCCACTCAGGTTCAATATCTGCGTAACAACTACTATCTATTTATTTTTTTAATGAATATGACAATGCAGAGGGCCATGGCTAATTAGGAACACTCCAACGCATGTCTTTAAATGGCACAAGGGCTTTGATCCAAAGGTCCCTGTCTGGGTAGACTTTCCAAATTATCCAATTGGATTCTTTTCCTAGCTCAAACAGATTGATGCTCACTTGGATAAAGTGTTGGGTAAAAACACTACTGATGGTATTAACCCCAAGGAGGAATCCCAACCCCCGAGCAAATATTTTTGAGAAAGCAATAATTCGAGCGAACAAAGCTAAAAAGATAAGGACATGTGGTATGGTTGATCATCATTAAGGAAACCAAGTTTCCTTGTCAATTTTGGCCAAGGGATATCCATCATAGCACTTAAATCCATAAATTTAATCCGCAGAAAAGTATATATAAGCATATCTAGTCAACCATATAGATTAGCGACATCAACCATATAGATTAGCATGTCGCTTACAAGCAAGGCAAAGCTGAGAGTTAAGATATGAAGCTTATAAAATTTTGCAATTCAAAATATGGTGAACCCTATTTTAAACACTTTACTACTTAGCAGTTCTCTTACAATGCAAAACCAAAAGTTAAAGACGTAGCTGATAAGGGCATAGTCACAATAAGCCTCAACAGATCCTAGGTACAACAAGTACAAAGGCTCAAAGCATCGTGGACATTAGCAACTAGTGAGAGGGAGAGGGAGGTGCATACATGAGAGAGAAAAAGAGAGTTGACTTCCTAGCAATAGCCCTAGTTTGAAAATTGTGCCTTTTTAGACATAGTAACACAATTGTATCTTTTCAAGTATAGTAACAATGGAAAGCTCTCTACTATTAGAGATGGTCGAGTGATGCAAGTGGGAACTAAGCCTTCCATGAACCTAGCCTAAACTCTTAGAAAAACCGCTAAATTATGGCAAAAACCTCTTATTTCACTCTTATTTCACTCTTAAAGAATATTTATTTTGAGCCTTGTTGACAAAACAATGGTGGGTTTAAATTATTGAAAATATTCAAAAGAGCTAAATACACTTTAGGATTATTTTCAAAATATATGAATACAGTACAGGATTAAACTTTCTCGGGCCATCTTTATCATAAATCGACCAACAAAGTCTTTGGATGCAACATCTATACTATATATAATGTAGCTTAAAATTTTCAAGGAATGAGAGGCCTCCAGTTGTCACTCCTTGGTTCACACGACGGCTTTCAAAAACAATAAGAAAGTGATAAAATTGTTTAAACTGGTATCAGTGTTTGGGAAAGGATTGCATCAGCTTAGTTTTGAGCCGATTGAACATTGAGAGTAGCTACAAACCATGGTAAACAGAAAAAAAATAGATGAAATATGTGAGAAAGTCATCCAAACATTTTGCAAATCTCAAAATTTTTGCTAGTATTTTCGGTTTTTTTCTTTGTGAGGAGGAAACTCGATCAGCAGAGCTGCTTAATAAAAGAGACTTTCTTTGAATGTTAACACTAATTGGAATCACGCTATAAAATGCAAGAAATGTAAAGCCGTGTGAAGTTGTGAAATGAAAGGTGAGATAAAAAGAACTAATTAATATATGTGTGTGTAGGATTTATTAGAATTATGCAAGGTAAAACTTCACTTTAGCATTCTAAACAATAGAATAAAAAAAAAAAAACATATATGTGTGTGTGGGGGGGGGGGGGAGAGAGAATTTACTAAAATTATGCAAGGTAAAGCTTCACTTTAGCATTCTAAAACATTAGAATGCAAAAAAAGTAAAGACATGTTAGATGTGAAATGAAAGGTAAGTCTCCATCATGGAGTTGAAAACTATGAAAGTCCCAACACTAAGGTTTCTTTTAGGAAGCCAAAAAAAACTTTATAAAATATCTAATCTAAAATGCAAAAATGAAGGGTAAGATTGTAAAAAATGACAACCAACCTTACAAAACATCTATATCTATACTATATATTACGCAGTTTAAATTTTTCAAGAAAGGAGAGACCCTCCATGTGTCAATTTTTCAAGAAAGGAGAGACCCTCCATGTGTCACTCACTGCTTCACTCACTAGAGAAGCAGCTTAAATTTTTCAAGGAAGGAGAGACCCTCCATGTGTCACTCACTGCGTCACTTACTAGAGAACCTTATAAAATCTCTCATTTCTTTGAAGTTTGCAATGTTGGAATTTGTGAACCTTTTCAATCTTTCACCTTTTAACCTTTCAAGCAATTAAAAAAAATGACTCTACTTTTCCAGACTTTCCTTTTTCTTTTGAAAGCCAATTGAAGGGTGTTTCTTAAGATATTGTTCGTATGCACTCTACCAAAATTTTATCAATTTACATCAAGATGATGTTGAAATCGCTAAGATTTTTCAATTACCACATTAAATCCTAATTTTAATTGAACATTGAACAGAGGTCTCGAATAGCTCCAAAATGGAGAGGCATATGTGTGTGTGTGTGTGAGAGAGAGAGAGAGAGAGTACCAAAACTTTTTTTCTTGATCTAATTTTTCTAAAAGTAAATCTATACATATATAGTGGAGCTTAAATTTTCCAAGCAAGGAGAGGCCTCCCACGTGTCATCCAATCTAACTTGTACAACCTTCTAGGTTTGGACCTCCATAAAATAGTTGCAGTTCGATGACCTTGGCGTTTCAAGGTCCCAAACCAATCTCGGCATGCAACAACTACTTATGTGTGTGTTCATGTCCACGTTGTGTGTGTGTGTGTGTGTGTGTGTGTGTGTGTGGGAGAGAGAGAGAAAGAGAGAGAGAAGCAACGCGATTGGCCGCTAGCTATGTGTGTGTATGAGACTTGAATCTCAACCTCCAATGCGATTGTGAGAGAGTCCAATCTAGCTGAGCGAGCTTGTGTAAGTACCTAAGGCTGTGTGTGCATGTGCGCACGCACGCGCGCGCGCGCGAGAGAGAGAGAGAGAGAGAGAGAGAGAGAGAGAGAGAGAGAGAGAGAGAGAGAGAGAGAGAGAGAGAGAGAGAGAGAGAGAGAGACGGGAGATCACAATTGTTCATAGCTAATGTGTGTGTGTGTGTATGGGGGAGAGAGAGAGAGAGAGAGAGAGAGAGAGAGAGAGAGAGAGAGAGAGAGAGAGAGAGAGAGAGTGGTTGGTCCCATAGCCAATCACGAACAAAGGCGAGTAAGCCAAGTTGACGAATCTAGGATAGGGAGAAAATCTAGGAGGGGTGGTGAGCAATTGCAAGTTAAAAACGATGGAAGGTGGAGTAAAATGCTGAATTTTTTTAAAGGTTTTTGCGCTAAATTTCTCTGAACTTTGTAGGTGCTCTCAACTTCAAATTAGAACTTAAAGAAAAATTTCAAAATTTATGGATGGGATTATACTAGACCTAGGTTTTTCCCTCTTAACTTCATAGGCATTCTCACCTTCAAATTGGAATCTAGCGGTAAGTCTCAAAATTTGTAGGTGGGATGACACCAAACCTACGGTTTTTTGAGCACTTGGATACATAGTGATTTTCTATAAACTTCATTAGTTTTCTCACTTTCAAATCTAGAATTTAAAATTTGTCGGTGGGATTACACTAAACTTAGCCTTTTTCCTAGCACCAGTACTCGGATTTATAGTGCTCTTTTTCAAAAACATGGAAAACCTACATATTAGAAAAGTATATTTGAAGGTCATTACGTGATTTTTCTAAATTTGCTTATGAAATTTGGAGATTTTCCATTAAAATTTGAAGGTTTTTACGAAATTTGAAGGTTCCCATCAAGGGCTATTGGAGAATCCCACAAAAAATTGAAATTTGAAAACCTACATAGGATAAACTTTTAGAGACAAATTTACTATAATTGAAGGGTTTTATATTTGAATTTCTTAGTTTGTGTGTTTGGTGATGACTGTATGCCTCCCTTTGATCTGGATCTCATACTACTAATTTCTATGAACTTTGTAAATTTTCTCACCGAATTTTAGATGTAACCCTCAAAATTTGTAGGTGGGATTACACTTAATCTAGGTTTTTTTCTTAGCACTTGGATATATAGTGCTTTTTTCAAATACTTGAAACAACCTCCATATGAAAAATTTCAGAGGCAAATGTACTATATTTGAAGATTTTTACATGATTTTCCTAAAAATTTTCTCTAAACGTTTGGAGATTTGCATCTAACATTTGAGGATTTTTACTAAATTTAGAGGTTTCCATCAAGGGCCAATCCTACAAAAATTTATTCTGTATGAGAAATTCAGCAGAAAATTTACTATATTTGAAGGTTTTCAAGTTCGATTTTCTCAATTTGCATTTATGATAATGATTGAATGTCTCCTCTTAGATTTGTAATTCATCGCTATTAATTGGTCCCAAAGTCAACAAAACTTGCACTTGCAACCCATCAAGCTCTCTACCTTGTGGATCCCTCTAGAGTGTGTTTTGTTGGTTTCAATCTTCCAGCTTTCACTAATGAACTTGAGAAGTCGTCATATTTTCCCTTCCTAGAAACTTACATCCAAGTCACCCACTTTGTATGCCAACACAACTAGCATTTTTTTTGCTTATTAAATGGCCTAAATGATGTCAACATTGGCTTGCACCTTGAAGGTATGTTAGTATTATTCAATACCAACATTTAAGAAGTTGACATGACTGAAAGAATTCATGATGAGATTCCTATCAAGGGATCTTGGAGAAGCCCCGAAAAAAGATTATGGTTGGAAATGCTTTACTCAACATGTACACTAAGTGTGATCATGTATTGAAAAACACACAACAAGCTCTCAATGGTATTAATGTTTGTAGTTTAGGATTCCGCATATGTCTGGAAGGAGAAGGGTGAGGGTAAGGAAACTGTGAGTAGTTTTCACATGAGGCAAGGTGAGGACTCGTGTTAGGATACAATTTTGTGTCCTTATATCTCTTATATCTCAAAGGCATGTGACATCATGCAAGTATTTGGCATAAGCATACTAAAATGGCTATTGAGGGGCTCTTTAAACAAACCATTCTATTTCAAAATGTTTTGGTCAACATGTACACTATATTTAAATGTAACCTCTTGAATTGCACTTATGTGGCCCTTGGCACCCCCATTCTTAGGGGTTCTTACTCTTTAGGGTCACTTTCAAGGAGCAAAGTTTCTATATTTACATTAAACTTAGATTTTCTTTGAGCATTGAGGCACACAATGCTTTTTTCAAAGATTTAAAAAACCTACCTATGAGAAATTTTAAAGGAAAATTTATTGTATTTAATGGTTTTTACATTAAATTTGTATAAACTTTGTAGGAGTTCTTACCTTCAAATCTAGAATTTAGAGATAAATTTCAAAATTCGTAGGATAGATTACAATGAGAAAAGGTTTTTTTTAGCGTTCAAAGACACAATACTTTCTCCCAAAAACTTGGAAAACCTACGTATGAGAAATTTTAAAGGCAAATTTACTATATTTGTAGGTTTTCTTTTACAGGTGGGATCACACTAAACCTAGGTTTTTTTTCTACACTCAAATACACAATATTTTTTCCAAAAAATTTTGAAAATCTACTTATGATTGCAATAAGTGTACACTCAACTACATTTGTAGGTGTGATTACACTAAACCTAGCCGTTTTTTCAGCATTGGAATACACAAAATCAATGCTACAAGAGATGAAAGCTTTGAGACTTTTAGTAGGCAGAGGAAGGTGTTGAAGTGCTTTACACATTATTCGTTGAAGGTGCCATTGATCCAACATCTAATGATGATGGTGAAGAGGAAAATTCTCTACCTGGCATGATGGCTAACACATTAATGGTTTCTTGAACTATTGGTTTGCTTGAATGTGGTATGGGTATGGAGATAATCATTTGAAGGCTAGATGCCCAACAACATGATTCAATGTTTGTAAACCATTCGTATCTCTTTCTGCATCAAGCTAGGAGCCAATCCCATGGGCTCGAGAATGTCGAGTCTGATGTATAGGTCATCCAATGAGCAAACATGAGCTATGTTTCTTTTCCCCTCTTCTAAAGTCTTGGAATCATTCATTTTAAGAATACGAGCTCGATGTGAGTGCAACCAAGTGGAGACGGTACTCCTAACAAGATGCCTCATTGGGTGGTGATGGCACTCTGCACGTCCATGGCCAATTGCATCTCTCAGATGTGGTACACATAGGCATGATCGTCTTCCATGTTGGCCAATTATGTGCAGCAGCTCCTTGGAGAAGCTATTTAGGGTTAAATTCTCCTTCATCATGGAGTTTAAGGTTAAATTCTCCTTCATCATGGAGTTGGAAGGCCCTATGGAGCCCTCTTTTTTCTCAAAAAAATACACACACACTTTGTGTGTGTGTGTGTGTGTGTGTGTGTGTGTGTGTGTGTGTGTACAAGCACACACACACACCCACACCATCAGCATCACCGCAATCACCATGCTTGTCTTGAGCATGACCTCTACACCCTTGGCTATGGAAGATGAAGGGCAACTAAATGAAGGATGATGGCCATAATCCTCGTGCGAGTCTTCGCCATCAACTCCCACCTATCCGCCATGTGCTCTACCACTCTCTCCCTTCTCATTCCCCTACCCTATGCTCCCCATTTCATCGCCTAATTCTCTAAATAAATCTTGAGGTTTTGTGAGTATGTTTTCTTGCAATGTTTTGCCCATGTGAGGTGTGCGGAATCGCCACCTAGTCTTGTGTTTTGGAGTGAGCTTGTGTATGTTTCCCCCTCATAAATGTACATGTGTATGCACACAGGCAATGTGATTCTCTCTCTCTCTCTCTCTCTCTCTCTCTCTCTCTCTCTCTCACACACACACACACACACACACACACACACACACACACACACACATTCATGGTCAATAATGTGGATAATGACCCCTACATTTGCATGTCATGCATGTCCTCAAAGCAAGACAGCCCCAAGTCGACATTAGGCGAGCTTTTTTCTTCTTCTCAAGCTCTTTAAAGAAATACATACTTGCAAAATTTTCTAAAACATATCAATATTGGTCTTGAAAAAAGCCCCTTGAAAAGATAAAGCCAAATATATCTTCAAAATTTACATTTTCATTGAAAAAAAAACTCACTAAGATTCTTTTTTTTTATATCTTCAAAAAGTAAATTCGCATTAAGTAACAAAACTTCCCTAAAGTTATCCTCTTTCTGTTATGTGTAACTAAACGTTGATAGTCGTTTTTCCGGCTCTTTGTAATTGCCACAGTGAGTTACCTCACCCTACCAAAATCACCCAAACACTGTGGCTATCCCTACCATTTCACTGTACATAGGCGTGCGTGAGTCACGGGACTTTTCCCATATCTTCTTGAAAACCCTCAGCTAGCTAGTCACTGGGCTAGGTGAGCCAAAAAAAAATAAAAATAAAAAAATAAAAATAAAAAGTATATTATGGCCTCTTTGTGTGTAAATATTTCATTGTATATATGGCCTAAATATAGGGATTTTTTATAATTATTTTGGTATTTTATTTAAATATTTCTACTTAGGTGTGTGTTTTATTAAACCTATGTACACCTTCTTTCATCCTCTTACACCATAATTATATATATATATATATTTTTTGCCAATATGTACATACTCTAACCTCATATTTTTCCTTTACACAAATCACTCCCACATTTTCACCCTCACCCTCGTGAAAACAAAAAATTGATTTCTACTCATTGGTTACTTTTATTATATTATTTACTTGGATACCTTTTCCTCTTTCACCCAAAATAATTCAAGGAGGGACCATATCATATGATTCCAATATCTTTCCATATCCATAACTCCTCCATATTTTTATTATTATTTTTACTCATTATTCTAACACCATGTGCTCATTGAGCTAAAGTCCATGAATAGTCCATACACTAGTCCCACCATGTATATATTTCTTATTTCACCAATAATCCTCCTCCATGCATGGGTCAAGGGCAACTTGAATGCTTTGTATTATAATATGACAAAGGAGGGACTCACTCTTGGATGCATTGTACAAATTCAACAAAGGAGGGGGCCACTAAAAGACTTTTGCAGGCATAAAAAACAGGCTTTTTGGTGAGAATTTTGGCACCTATCTCCACTCCGCATTTGGAGCGGTGGTCAAAAGAGAAAATGTAGCCCACGCTCTGAATAATCACCCCAAATTTTTTCATGATTTTTGAAGCTACCAGCTGTGAGCTATGAGTTTTTGAGTGGACCCCAGTTTTCCCATGCTATGCAGCCACACTCTCTCTTCCACTTTATCATTTTCCTCTTTCACACACACTTCTCCACTCATCATCCCCATCTCTCTCACCACTCCTCTCTGCACACTACTCACCTTCTCCTCAACTTTGAAGAATAAGAGAAACCATGGTGAACTCATACCTCCCACACACAATTCCATTCCAAAATTGACCACCTAGTCTCATTTTTCCTCCTCCAAATTACCCATATCTATCAAAAAACCACAAAATTCAGCCCCTTCTCTTAAAAGACAGCATCATGGTGGTTGATTACTCAGCTTCAATTACCTTGTCTCTCAAGGAAGGTCAAGAGTGGAGAAAAAATGTACCGTCAAAGCTAGTGGATCGACAACAAGCGTCAAAATTGGCCCTACTCAAGACACTTGGAGCATCAACCTTGTAAGAAATCCACCTTTTCTTACCTCTTAAGAGTTTTTCTTCCTTATTTGTATCCTACATGGATACTCCCATTGTAAATATCCAATTCCATATGTAAATTAATACTAACTCTACTAACACTAACCCACTATGAAAAGTCCTATCACCTCCATTTCTCTCCTCTCTCTTTCCCCACCAACTTCTTGATAATTCCAAGCAAAAGAAATTAGATAAATTGCTGAAAATCTAACCCAACCATGGTTAGAGGAGTAACCCTAGCCTTCAAAATTGCTATAAAAGGAGGGTGTAGCTAGCATAAAAGGGGGGAGCCATAAGCAAGAGCACTATGCTATAGCTTGAGAAGCCAAGCTCAACCTCTCTAGAAGGAGCTCTTGAGTGGAAGCTCATTGTCTTATGCATGTGCATATGTTGTAATAGGGGATTAGCAAGGGAAATCTATGCCATTGTAAGAGAGAGAGTGATCATTCAATTGAGAGTAGAAAATCTATCATTTCTCCTACTAGTGTAAGCCCAACATTCGTTGAATCAAGGAGGGTGGATTTGGACTGAGCTTGGATACTTTGTCTCCCTTCCAACGTGAAGTAATGGACAACAATGATGCGTAAGTGTCTTGGTGTTTTTTTTTGTTAAGTTCTTGATAGCTTGTCTCTGGTGTTGTCATCAATCTAGCCATAAATCCCACATACTGTAAGAGGGCGACAGGGTGGAGAGGACTCCCCTGGCCTTAAGACAGTGATTGGGGTGGCTTTTCTTGTGATGTGTTGTGGTGAAATTTACGCAAGCTATGTTGAACAAGTACTAATCTCACTTTGATTTGTTATGACAGATTTGTAAGAAGGTATTAATGCAACAAGCACCCCCTCCCCCTTTCTCTCTCTTTCTTAAATATATAATTGTGTTTGCTTGATCATCGCCGATACGTTTCAAAGCAGCCCGAGCACTATCTCTCTCTCTCTCTCTCTCTCTCTCTCTCTCTCTATCTCTCTCTCTCTCGTGTTTTAGTGTGTGAGAGTATTCCATTGGTGTTAGGGTTAGTGTAAATTCCTTGCTTGTTTGTGGGTTGCTCTAACGATTCTCCTCTTTTGCGTCCTAGTTCGCTCTTAAACTAGGTGGTGCCCCTTGTATAGTTGGGATTTGGTGGTGGGTTTGTTGTTTTGGTTTGTGTTGTGTTGTGCCCCAGCCCCATTGAGCAGCACGGAAGCCTTGACGGGTGTCTAGAGGCCACTCTTCTTGTTGCCCGCCCCGGACCGCCTCAAATTGGTGCCCCCACTGAGGACCGGCTTGTGTATTTTTGTGTAAAATCAACCTTTAGCATAGTCAAGTAGTTTGCATGAATCACGAAGATTTGTATGATCCCTTCATTCCCATTGCAAGGCAAAAGGTACACATAATTGTTAGTACTAAGTTGCAATTTCAACGTGTCATTCGTAGAATTTTAGGTCCTCTTAGGTTGGCCGAGATAAACGCTTCAGTAAATCCTTTTATTTTGCCTCTCATTAGGTACGACCTTAGTTTGGACGTCTATATTTTTGTTTTGTTTTAAGCATTAGCACATGCATAGGCCATGGATAATGGCCCAGGAATAGAGGTTTTTCCCTTTCATTTTACTCCACACATTAGAATAAACGTTGCAATTAGTAGAAAGATCCATTTTCAACAACGAATGGTGTTCATGTTTGGTGCCCAAAGAGCAGGAGAAATTCTTGCATCACCAAACCCTGACATTCTACCTCTCATCAACTACCACACTTCTTTTGATGTACATGTGTTCATTTTATTTTAAAATGAAGTGCAGCCCGGCAAAGTAGTGTGTATGTTTGTTTTTTTCTTTGTCCAAGTTGTTACAAGAAACAAAAAAGCGATCATTTGTTCTAACTGGGAATGTGTGTGCAGTGAAAGTTCAATCCTTAGAGATCTAGCTCTATTACCAATTGAGTTGCAGGAGCAAGTAGTAAGGCGTCTCCCTCATAACAAGAGGGTGGTGAAGTTAAGACGGAAGGTCCTACGCGTGGATTCCATTTTCCTCTTGTTGTTGGGCACTAAGGAAGACCGCGCATTCATCCAACTAGTGTGTGCCCTAAGATTGGTAAATAGAGTGAAATTTGGCGTTTGGCGAGTGCATTTCACCATTGAGGAAGACTCTTCAGGAAACTTGCGGCCAAAGTTCATGCTTCATAGACTCACATTTGGTGAATTTTTCCCTCATTTGCGTCTTATTAATAGTCTTCCTTTCGCTTTCAACAAAGGAGATAGGGAGCTATTCAGAGCTTGTCTTAATAAAGAGAGCATAGAGAAGATTGCAAATTTTTATAAATTCTCATCCTTCTCTACTTTCTATGACACTTTGTTCATAGAGACATTGTAAATCTCTTTATGCTTTTGAATGATTTAACCATAATCCTAAGGAGTTTTTGTCCAGGAATTTTGTAGCACAAGTGGAGTCTTTAAATCTTGCAAACTTGATTGGATTTGATAAGGATGTTCTTTATGAAATTGTGAGAAGGTTGCCTCACTCCGACTGTGTGGAACTCGAAGGAAAGGAGCTCCTAGTCAATTGCTACTTTCTCACGGCCTTCGACGAGCATGAAGATCTAGTTTTTATACAAACCGCTTGTGCATTGGGAATTGTAGAGCAAGTGCAATTTATCACTTGGGACGTGGTTGCTCTTTTAGATCCAGAAAATGAAGTTCTAGAGATTTCTGTTTATCGCCTTAGCTTTGAAGAATTTCAACCCTTCTTAGAGCTCATCAATAGTCTACCCTTTTGTTTTGATCAAACAAATCGAGACCTTATTGAAGCTTGGATAGCTGAAGAAGAAAACCTAGAGTGGTATTTTCTCACTTCTTCATTTGCAGGCGAGTGGTTCTAGATCTCTATTGTATCCCTTATTGTAACTCGTGTTGTAATCTTTCATAATAATGGAGAGCCAACGCCAAATGTCTGGATATCCTCTTTTCTTTGGAGAGCCTGGAGAGGATGCAGAATTATTTTTAGCAAATTTCAAGATGTCTTGCCGTATCAAGAGGATAGTAACCGATCAAGAACGTGTAGAAATGTTTGAGGTGGTCCTTAGGAAAGATGCTAGTACTTGGTTTGACTCTTTGCCTGAGGAAGTTAAGGGGAATTACACAGAAGTTTTGAATCGTTTTAAGAGATACTTCTTTGATCCCCAAAACACTCAAAAACTATGGCAAGACATTGTTTCTCATAAGCAAAAAGACTTAGATGACTACTACTTGTACAAGCAAGAGTTTCTACGTCTTTGGGCTCTATGGATACGAAATGTTGCTAACCCTGGTGATGGTGCAGAATTTTTAAAGAAGGAGAGGTTCATAGCCGGACTCTTTCCTGACCTTAAGGTAAAAGTTGAGGCGGGTGCACCTGCTACTTTTGATGCAGTTGAAACTAGGGCTGCTGAGAAGTATAGGAAACTCAAGTGCTTAAGGGGAGAGGTTCCAATAGAAGGTCTTAGACCCAAAGGTAAGTCACAAGCATCAACATCGAGGGAGCTTCCTGAGGTAACGACGGAAGTAATTGAGAAGTTAAACAAATCTTTAAGCAGCCTGTCAATTCACCTTGCACAAGCTGTAGGTCCAAAGGGACAAGCAAAGAAGTCTGAAGAGCGAGATCCACGACCTAGGAGAGTCTTGCAATGTTGGAATTGCGGAGAGTCTGGACATGGGATGTATAATTGTCCTTGGCCCCGTGGGGAGCCAGGGAGGCCTAACTTGAATTACCCAGTGATGAATGCAGGTGAAGGAACTGGTCAACAACCAAGGCTTCTACAAAGGCCAAATGGACCAAGACCACCTCCACAAGGGGTAGAAGGAGTTCCACCTTTGCCAGATCCAAATGTGTATGTGGTAGAAGTGACAAATTCAAATGAGGTTGACATGGAAGCCAATGGAATTAAGCGTGGCCGAGGAAAAGGTAAAGAGAAAGGAGTCACATCACAGAGTGACCATGGACAAGGCAAGAAGGCAAAGGGAACCAAGGAAACCAAGAGGAATCGACGTCGTATCAACCTCCAAGACTTCCCTCTTGGACATGGTATGGCTCCGTACAACTTGTTGGAAGACATGAGAGGTAAGGGTCCTGATATTTCATGGCCTCAATTTCTTGCATTATGTCCACAAGTTAGGAGGGATTTAACAAGGGCAGTGCCTGTTGTAAAAATTGCACAAGCTGAAATGAATGAGGACATTACACCGGTGCTAGACTGTTACATCAAAGGGAGATTGGTTAGGAAAGGTCTAGTGGATGGGGGTGCACAAATTTGCATCATGACAGAGGGACTCATGCAAAAACTAGGCATGCACATCCATGAGACACCTGAAATAAGGGTCAAGATGGCAAACAATAGCAAGGCTAGGTGCGTAGGCATTTGTAAAAATGTTTTTGTGGAGGCCTTTGGCATTAAGAAGGCAGTGGATTTCTATGTCATGTCTACCAAGGGAAATGGTTACCCATTTATCATAGGAAGACCATGGCTAATGAAAATGCGAGCTTTGCAGGATTGGGTGAGTGGAAAGCTAATTTGCAAGAATGACAATCACAAGAAGGTTGTCCTTGACATGAAGGAGCAACGCCAAGAGGAGCTCCATGAAGAATCATCTCAAAGTGAGACGCAAGAAGCTTGGACCGATAGCACTTCAAAAGAAGAAAGTAGCGGCAGCATTATTGAAGAGGAGTCTTCCATCGAAGTCATGGGGGTAAGGTTTAAGCCAAGCAACCAAGAGACCTCTTGTCAAGGCTTGGAGGAGGTAGGTCCTCAAGAGAACGAAGGTGATCAAGATGAAGGGATGCTGGAAGGTATGCTATCAACAACACTTACAAAGGATGAAAGAGAGGAGTTCAAATGTGTGCTAAGGAAGTTTCCTAGGCTTTTTGCTAAAGACTACACCGATGTGCGTGGAGTAGATGCTGTTCAACACAAAATTGAGTTGAAGCCAGAGGCCACACCTAAGGCTCAGAAGCTACGAAGGCTAGGAGTCATCAAGGAGCAGGCTTTACTCAAGGAGGTAAGAAAGCTTCTAGCAGCAGGGTTCATTTATCTAGTGGAGAATTCAGAGTGGGCTCTCCTGTTGTTGTCACTCCTAAAAAGAACGGCAAGTGGAGGGTGCGTGTGGATTACCGTCCCCTCAATGAGGCAACAAAGAGAGATCACTTTCCCCTCCCATTCCAGGATGAGATACTAAATGAGGTAGCTGGTCATGAGAAGTACACTGTGTGCGATGGTTACTCAGGTTACTTTCAAATAGGGATTGCACTGGAGGATCAATTGAAAACAACCTTTATCACTCCTTGGGGTTGTTATGCTTTTAGAGTCATGCCATTTGGTCTGACAAATGCTCCTGCAACATTCCAACGTTTCATGAATATGGTGTTTCAAGCATTCTTTGGAAAGTCAATTAGGGTGTTCATTGATGATTTCTGTATTTATAGCTCAAAATCATTGCATCTACAAAGGGTAGAAGAAGGTTTAAAGAAGCTCTACGACATGGGAGGTCAACTCAACCCCGACAAGTGCCACATAGGTGAGGATGAAGTGATCTTGCTCGGTCACAAGGTTTCCTATAAAGGCATTGAGGTGGATCCTTCAAAGGCAAAGGCTCTTATTGAGCTCCCATCACCGAAGAGTCTTCAGGAGGTCATCTCTTTCATTTAGAAGGTAAGGTATATGTCACGCTTTATTCACTTAGCCTCGGAGTTGCTTCATCCTTTGCAAAAGTTGACACAACAAGTAGAATTTGCATGGTCTGATGAGCTTGAAGAGTATTTTTGTAACATTAAAGTCATTTTGTCAGAGCTACCAACACTCATGCCTCCTTGTTGGGAGTACACATTCTTTGTTAGCTCTAGTGTTGGAAGGGAAACAATTGGTGCTGTGTTGCTACAACAAGATCCCCACAGTACAAGGATGCGACCCATCTACTTTGCTAGTAGGGTCATGAATGCTTTGGAGAGAGACTACACAGAAGCAGAACTCATGATGCTTTCTCTCATGTTTGCGGTGAGAAAGTTTAGATCCTACCTGCTACCAAAACCTTTTGTAATTCTCACTGCAGAAAATTTGTTGCCTTGGGTGTCATCTCAAATGAATCTTAGTACTAGGATCTCAAAGTGGATTACTGAGTTGCAAGAGTTTCAATACTCTTTCAAGGTAGAAGATAGTGTGCGTGCACAATTGGTAGGGATTCTCACTTATAGGGTACACGAAAAGGAGATTAAGGTGCCTGAAGTAAAGACCCTACCATTGCCACCACCAAAAGGTATTCCTAATGCTTTTACTTTGTTCTTTGATGGAGCTTTTCGTCGAGCCACAGGAAAAGCAGGGGGAGGGCTAGTGTTGCTCAACCCAAGTGGAGAGGTGGTCATGAAAGAGAAGGTCAATCTACCAGGTTCAACTAGCAACAATGAAGCAGAATATGATACACTACTTCATGGTTTGAAGATGTGCATTGGCCAAGGGATAAAACGTCTCATGGTAAAGGGAGATGCACTTCTCATTGTTAAACAGATTTTAGGCATTTGGGCATGCAAGAATGAAAGCTTAAGGACAAAAGTTCATGCCATTCGTAAGATGTTTAATCAGTTTGAAGAAGTGCAACTATATCATATTCCGAGGAAACAAAATGAAGATGCCGATTTACTTGCACAACAAGCAGTTACATGTGTTGAGAGAGAAGTGCAGGTCATCATGGTGGCAGCAGCTGTCAAGCAACCGAGATACCAGGGATTGGAGTCATTGGCTCCCATCATTGGCTACATTTTGGAGGGTGAGTTTCCACAAGACTTCACGAAGGCTCAGAAGAGGAGACTCATGAAGAAGGCAAGTTTCTATCTCTTCCTAGAAGGCTCCCTCTATCAAAAAGGGAAGGATCAAGTGTGCAGAAGAGTACCAACTATCGAGGAAATTCCAGCCATTCTAAAAGGTTTGCATGAAGAGGCATGTGGTGGTCATTTTTCCCAAGAATCAACTGTGAAGAAGATTTTGCTTGCGGGGTATGTTTGGCCAAGCTTGCATGTGGATGTTCAACATTGGTGTAAAAGCTGTCACAATTGTCAGATAAATGGAAATAGAAGGTTGGTGCATGGCCCGAGGCAAATAGTGCTTGCAAATGGACCCTTTGAAAAGTGGGGCATTGATGCTATGGGTCCTCTGCCTAGGACAAAAAATGGTAAACTCTACATTCTAGTGGCTGTAGACTATATGACTAGGTGGGTGGAAGCTCACACCATTTCACTTGGTCTATGGTCAAGAGGCTTTGCAGCCTATCGAGCTCAACATTCCAACAATGTGACTTCATAACAAAAGAGCACAAGATGATCAAGAGGCATGGATGGATCTACTTCTTACGTTAGTGGAGCTTGAGTGGAAAAGAGAAGCAGCATATGAGTGCTACAAGAGGAAAGCCACACAAGCGAAAGAAACGCACGACAAGAAACTGAAGGACAAAGGCATCAAGGAAGGAGAGCTTGTGCTAAGGTATGACAATCGACTTGACAATCGTTTTGATGCCAAGTTTGAAACAAGATGGCAAGGGCCTTACATAGTCAAGAAGGCTTTCAATTCAAGTTACTATCAGCTTATGGACTTGAATGGTAAAGAGCACTCCAGGAAAGTAAACGGGTATCGCTTGAAGCCCTATTTGAGTCGCCTTCTACCAAAGGATCTACCAAAGATCTGTCCAAAGGCCGCTGTCTTATGTAAATATTGTTACATGAAGCATGAGTGTAACTCCAGCCAAAATTCTGAGGGGCCAAACAATGAAGATCTCGTCAAGGACTCTGAAGCACTCTCTTTGGAAAAGATGCTCTATGATGGTACATGAATATACCATCATCCAGGGGGAGGGCTAATGATAGTCGTTTTTCCGGCTCTTTGTAATTGCCACAGTGAGTTACCTCACCCTACCAAAATCACCCAAACACTGTGGCTATCCCTACCATTTCAGTGTACATAGGCGTGCGTGAGTCACGGGACTTTTCCCATATCTTCTTGAAAACCCTCAGCTAGCTAGTCACTGGGCTAGGTGAGCCAAAAAAAAAATAAAAATAAAAAAATAAAATAAAAAGTATATTATGGCCTCTTTGTGTGTAAATATTTCATTGTATATATGGCCTAAATATAGGGATTTTTTATAATTATTTTGGTATTTTATTTAAATATTTCTACTTAGGTGTGTGTTTTATTAAACCTATGTACACCTTCTTTCATCCTCTTACACCATAATTATATATATATATATATTTTTTGCCAATATGTACATACTCTAACCTCATATTTTTCCTTTACACAAATCACTCCCACATTTTCACCCTCACCCTCGTGAAAACAAAAAATTGATTTCTACTCATTGGTTACTTTTATTATATTATTTACTTGGATACCTTTTCCTCTTTCACCCAAAATAATTCAAGGAGGGACCATATCATATGATTCCAATATCTTTCCATATCCATAACTCCTCCATATTTTTATTATTATTTTTACTCATTATTCTAACACCATGTGCTCATTGAGCTAAAGTCCATGAATAGTCCATACACTAGTCCCACCATGTATATATTTCTTATTTCACCAATAATCCTCCTCCATGCATGGGTCAAGGGCAACTTGAATGCTTTGTATTATAATATGACAAAGGAGGGGCTCACTCTTGGATGCATTGTACAAATTCAACAAAGGAGGGGGCCACTAAAAGACTTTTGCAGGCATAAAAAACAGGCTTTTTGGTGAGAATTTTGGCACCTATCTCCACTCCGAATTTGGAGCGGTGGTCAAAAGAGAAAATGTAGCCCACGCTCTGAATAATCACCCCAAATTTTTTCATGATTTTTAAAGCTACCAGCTGTGAGCTATGATTTTTTTAGTGGACCCCAGTTTTCCCATGCTATGCAACCACACTCTCTCTTCCACTTTATCATTTTCCTCTTTCACACACACTTCTCCACTCATCATCCCCATCTCTCTCACCACTCCTCTCTGCACACTACTCACCTTCTCCTCAACCTTGAAGAATAAGAGAAACCATGGTGAACTCATACCTCCCACACACAATTCCATTCCAAAATTGACCACCTAGTCTCATTTTTCCTCCTCCAAATTACCCATATCTATCAAAAAACCACAGAATTCAGCCCCTTCTCTTAAAAGACAGCATCATGGTGGTTGATTACTCAGCTTCAATTACCTTGTCTCTCAAGGAAGGTCAAGAGTGGAGAAAAAATGTACCGTCAAAGCTAGTGGATCGACAACAAGCGTCAAAATTGGCCCTACTCAAGACACTTGGAGCATCAACCTTGTAAGAAATCCACCTTTTCTTACCTCTTAAGAGTTTTTCTTCCTTATTTGTATCCTACATGGATACTCCCATTGTAAATATCCAATTCCATATGTAAATTAATACTAACTCTACTAACACTAACCCACTATGAAAAGTCCTATCACCTCCATTTCTCTCCTCTCTCTTTCCCCACCAACTTCTTGATAATTCCAAGCAAAAGAAATTAGATAAATTGCTGAAAATCTAACCCAACCATGGTTAGAGGAGTAACCCTAGCCTTCAAAATTGCTATAAAAGGAGGGTGTAGCTAGCATAAAAGGGGGGAGCCATAAGCAAGAGCACTATGCTATAGCTTGAGAAGCCAAGCTCAACCTCTCTAGAAGGAGCTCTTGAGTGGAAGCTCATTGTCTTATGCATGTGCATATGTTGTAATAGGGGATTAGCAAGGGAAATCTATGCCATTGTAAGAGAGAGAGTGATCATTCAATTGAGAGTAGAAAATCTATCATTTCTCCTACTGGTGTAAGCCCAACATTCGTTGAATCAAGGAGGGTGGATTTGGACTGAGCTTGGATACTTTGTCTCCCTTCCAACGTGAAGTAATGGACAACAATGATGCGTAAGTGTCTTGGTGTTTTTTTTTGTTAAGTTCTTGATAGCTTGTCTCTGGTGTTGTCATCAATCTAGCCATAAATCCCACATACTGTAAGAGGGCGACAGGGTGGAGAGGACTCCCCTGGCCTTAAGACAGTGATTGGGGTGGCTTTTCTTGTGATGTGTTGTGGTGAAATTTACGCAAGCTATGTTGAACAAGTACTAATCTCACCCCCTCCCCCTTTCTCTCTCTTTCTTAAATATATAATTGTGTTTGCTTGATCATCGCCGATACGTTTCAAAGCAGCCCGAGCACTATCTCTCTCTCTCTCTCTATCTCTCTCTATCTCTATCTATCTCACTACCTCTCTCTCTCTCTCTCTCTCTCTCTCTCTCTCTCTCTCTCTCTCTCTCTCTCTCGTGTTTTAGTGTGTGAGAGTATTCCATTGGTGTTAGGATTAGTGTAAATTCCTTGCTTGTTTGTGGGTTGCTCTAACGATTTTCCTCTTTTGCGTCCTAGTTCGCTCTTAAACTAGGTGGTGCCCCTTGTATAGTTGGGATTTGGCGGTGGGTTTGTTGTTTTGGTTTGTGTTGTGTTGTGCCCCAGCCCCATTGAGCAGCACGGAAGCCTTGAAGGGTGTCTAGAGGCCACTCTTCTTGTTGCCCGCCCCGGACCGCCTCAACGTCAACACCTATACTCTTTATAATGCAGTTTAAAATTTTCAAGGAAGAAGAGGACGTCCACATGTCACTCCCTGATTCAGTTCAAAAAACACCTTACAAAACATCTAATCTAAAATGCAAAAGTAAAAGGTAAGATTGGAAGAAATGACAGCCTTTGCAGAATGTAAGAATGTAAGAACTGACAAGCCTTTTCAACTGTAGAGTCAAAAAACTTTCTATTCTACATAGAATAAATGTTGGAAGTTTGATTGCGCATAACAAAAAGGGGATAACTTTAGTGGAGGTTTTGTTACTTAATGCAAATTTACTTTTTGAAGATATAATCTATACTCTTTATAATGCAGCTTAAAATTATCAAGGAAGGAGAGGGCGTCCACGTATCACTCCTTGGTTCATCTCAAAAAACACCTTACAAAACATCTGATCTAAAATGCAAAAGTAAAAGGAAAGATTGTAAGAAATGACACCTTTTGCACAATGTAAGAACGGACAAGCCTTTTCAAATATAATGTCAAAAGACTTTCTATTCTACATAAAATAAATGTTGGAACTTGGAAGTTTGATTGCACATAACAAAAAGAGGATAACTTTAGTGAAGGTTTTGTTACTTAATGCGAATTTACTTTTTTATGATATAACAAAAAAAAAGAATTTTAGTGATTTTTTTTCTGTTTAATAGAAATGTAATTTTTGAAGATATATTTGGCTTTATCTTTTCAAGGGGCTTTTTTCAAAACCAATATTGATATGAATTTTGAAAGTATGTATTTTTTAAAGAGCTTGAGAAAAAGAAAAAAGCTCTCCTAACGTCGACTTGGGGTTGTCTCGCTTTGAGGATATGTATGACATGCAAATGCAGGGGTCGTTATCCACATTGTTGATCATGAGAGAGAGAGAGAGAGAGAGAGAGAGAGAGAGAGAGAGAGAGAGAGAGAGACCACCACATTGCTTGTGTGTGTGTGTGTGTGTGTGTGTGTGTGTGTGTGTGTGTGTGTGTGTGAGAGAGAGAGAGAGACCATCACATTGCGTGTGTGCATACACATATACATTTATGAGGGGGAGAGAGAAAAAGAAATATTTTACCATTTTAAATTTTCAAGATATTATTTTTTGGCATTAGTGTTTTTTTAAAAGGATAGCTAAAGTTTTTCACTCGTAGAAAATGGATTAAATGCCCGACAGAGACCAACCCTCACATTAACACCCCAAATCGGTAGAGAGATTTCCCAGTTGATGGACCTTTTACCAATTCTTGGATATTTTGTTCTTTTTATTTTTAAGAGTTAACATGTGGGCCATGCTATAAAATCTATAAATTCCTTCAATTTTGGCAGACAAGGGTGCTAATCTAAAATCATCTAAAATCAATGAGAGAGACGGGGTGGGGGGGTGGGGAGGAGAGGACAATTTTTTAGTGTTGTATTTAATGTATTGAAATGCAAAGTCCAACAAATGACGCAGGAGAAGAAAGGAAGAAAGAACAAAATGTTTGCGTGTAGGAACAATCTAAAGTGACTTTAAAAGTTACAAGACAAGTCTTCAACAAAAGTGAATATCTATGGGGAGGAGGAGGAGAGGAGGAGAAGGAGAGAGAGAGAGAGAGAGAGAGAGAGAGAGAGACAAGATAAAGAAGAAGAAATTTTTTAATGCCATCAGAATAATCCCAAAGGATATATCTCACAACATGGGTAAGAATAAAGTTTTTTTTGTTTCATTCTCTCTCTCTCTCTCTCTCTCTCTCTCTCTCACACACACACACACACACACACACACACACACTCACACTCACACTCACACGTACACACACGTCTTGATAAAAGAAGAATTTGAAATGTTGTAGAAACATCCAATGAGATCTCAAAGATCTATCCAATGGTAGAGAGAGAGAGAGAGAGAGAGAGAGAGAGAGAGAGAGAGAATCATAGCCATCTATACTTCTCTTTTCAAAAAAATGAGAAAAATAATTTCTCTTCTCCTTTTTAAATGTCCACCTGGGATCATCACTTAACTAGAGGGTTTGGGGCGAGGAGACGAGGGGAGCATAGAAACTTTGAATGTCATAATTATTGTATTGGAACAATAACAAGATGTCTCAAGACCTATGTGACAAATCTTTCCTTCAAGCATATATATATATATATATATATATATATATATATATATATATATATATATATATATATATATATATATATATATATATATAGATATATATCTGTGTGTGTGTGTGCGCGCGCGCGCACTCACACGCACGCTATGTGTACATATAGACATAATTGGAACATATCAAAATGCCTCAAGACCTATGTGACAAATCTTCGCTTCAAGCACGCACACACACACACACATATATATATATATGTGTGTGTGTGGGTGTGTGTACTATGTGTACATATAGATATATATGTATACATACATCCATACATACGTACAAGGATAGAAGCAAGTAAGAGAGTGGAGTAGAGACATTGAATCCAATTGCATTCCTATCATTGAAACCAATTCTAGAACCCACTCCATTTATAAAATAAGTTTTATTATTACATTGACTTCTCTTAGCTTTCATCTCTTCACACCATGCTAACTTATCTAATCTCTATAGTCAAGCTTGGTAGCAATGCAAGATCAAGGTAGACGAAAACGAGGAATCTCTCTCTCTTTCTCTCTCTCTCTCTCTCTCTCTCTCTCTCTCTCTCTCTCTCTCTCTCTATACACACACACACACACACATCCCCCAATAGAATTAGAGCACTCCTAAGTTTGTTGAACAAGGGCTAGCACCTCATGAGAAATAATGTCTATGAGAAGCTTCCAATCTTGGTATCAAAGAATGCTTTGCAGCATCTATTAAGAGGTCGTGTCATGCATCACTTTTATAGATGCGATAGACTATACGTGTAGGAAGAGAGTATTGATAGTGTTCCACTTGGAAGAGAAGATAGCCCTATGAGAATAGAGGCATTGTTTCCTTTGCCACAGTTACATGCGGGTTACATACTAGTTTATTTTATGTAGAATAGAAAGTCTTTTGACTTTACATTTGAAAAGGCGTGTCAATTCTTACATTCTGCAAAGGCTTTCATTTCTTACAATCTTACCCTTTACTTTTGCATTTTAGATTAGATGTTTTGTAAGGTGTATTTTGAAATGAACCACTCAGT
>NC_140938.1:64487566-64657566 GCF_014529385.1 Adiantum capillus-veneris | reverse complement strand
TCCGAACATCTCCTGCACCAACAATGTCATGGACTGAACCATCAGTCAAGCGCACATGTCCAAGCAAACCGCTAGCATACGAGGAAAAGTACTCGCGTCTCGGTGAGACGTGAAATGAAGCATCAGTATCTAGCATCCACTGCGAAGGTAATGTGCCATCGCATGACATGAGAACCTCAGGAGTAAACATGGAAGCAAGAACGACCTCACCGTCGTGTGTAGCCTCATACACAACATCTGCCTCCGATGTAGTCAAAGCTGAAGCATCCAACCTGTACTGACGTTTGCGCTGTCGCATCCTGCGAAAACAACGCCTCTGAATGTGTCCTGTGTGTCCACAATGCCAATAAGTGTGCAGTCTCCGTCTCTGAGACCTGCATCTCGCTCTAGGCGCATCTCTGGACTGTGAGGTGCCATATCTCTGACACAACAACTGCCATAAATCTCTAGTTGTACGTGCATGCATAACTATGCAATAGACTGACTCTACTAGGCTCAACATAATCGTCGACCGCGCTAGTGCATCCAGATCCTCCCACGCACTGTCAGACATGGACTTTGGCCTCGCATCCTTGCCTTGCAGTGGAAATGCCTCGCCCAAACAAGTCAATGCATCAAGCATATGCAAGCTCCACCATGCGAAATTTGACCCATCAAATCTCGTAACAAAGAGCTCAAACTCTGACGTGCATACTGCCATGTCTGGCAACCTGTACAACCAAAGAGCAGTAAAACCAATCCAAAAAATTGTCGGCAACCACACAACTGAGACAGAACCAAAAAAGCAAGTGCGGAATAGCTCGATGCACAAAGTACGTAGAAGGTCTCCCACTAGAACCACAATTTGCGGGCAAAAGAGATGGATGCGAATACATGCCGCAATCCAAACTGCCAAACACTATGGCAAACAATGCTCGAGATAACAAAACTCTCCCACCCGAGAGCAAACCACTGTCTCAAGCAAATAAGGTGACCAAGAGGTCAAGCGCACTAGCCTCTACAATAGGCATACATATCTGGCAAAATTTTGGCAAAGTCTCCTCTGTAACTGGAGTAAAAAACTCAACAATAAATTGCAATGCAGACAATAACAAATGCCCAAATGGCCAATCCGGGAATGTACTCGTCCGGAATCACCTCACAAAGTCATACACAGAGCCAAACCGCTCTAGCTAGAGTATCACTCAACGGTGCTACAAATGACATACATATGTGAGTGAAAAACTGCTGCCAAAATGTGTCAATGAATGACCAATGTGCCAGATAACCATAGCATACACAAATCCTCACTCCTACGAGAGTGGGTACAAGAACACCAAACTGTGTCTAAACTGACAAAACTTGTCAATGTGAGAGCCAAGCTCGATCACAAACTATGGCGAGTAATCTCCAACCACTATCCCACAAAAGCATACACAAAGCAAAAGCTCAAGACACCTACTGTGTCGAAACCAGTATGCAAGCCAAAACACTGCAGAAGATGTCCTCAACTGCAAATGGCAACACCTGTGGGAGTACTAGACTCAACCTGTAGCCGGGAGTCAAAACTGGAAGCTCCAAATGGCCGAGCACACACAGCTCAAGACCAAAAAAGAAGAGCAAAACATGCTCGCAATGCACCACCCAAAAGGAAAAACACTGCACACAAATCCTGAGTGCTATAAGCAATCGCAATCTCAATCGCACCAACAATGCGCATAAAACTCATGGGAAAATTTCGCCAGAGTTTTTTCAGTAAAACGGCCACAAAACCAGTAACCAAACTGACTGCACGCTCAAAACCATGAGCAACCAAAGCGTATCAAACCGCACTCTAAATGCATGCACCAATCTCCACACTTTGCATACATCATTGCAAACACCTGCAAATCTAGTACACAAATATCTGCTCTACCTGTGACTGCCCAAATATCTGCTCTACCTGTGACTGCCCAAAAAACTGTGTCCCTCAAGAGACCACTTCGATGGTGTGTAAACGCCTCCGTACTTCGTTGCCCAAGACTACCAAAAAACCCTCAAACCACAAGCTTAACACAAGCTGCAATTGCATCTTCAGGTCAGAATTTATGCACTCAACTTCAAGCATCTCCCATGCTTCCAAAAGTGCATCAAATTCGCACACAATGCGACAACAGAAAATCTGGAATTTCTGTATATAGTCATTCTGAGCTGAATATCAGCAAAACGGTGAGGAATTTGCAAAAAGTTTCTTATGCAAAGTTGTAGACCACGTCGAAACGAATGGGCATGGCAGACAGAATTCTCACATCTGCATTCTACAAGGAGAAAAACGAATATGAAAACAGTGTTGCTGCGCACACAGTTTTAGGGCAGCACCTTCACTTACACAAAGTCTTCCACACTCCTTTCTGAGCTTCCACAAGAGCATACATCACTCTCAACTGAGTTCACAAGCTCCCATTGCATTCTCACAAAGCTTCCAATCTTTCTTAATCTCTCCACCGCCGAGAGCGAGCGAGCTATCGTCTCGAAGCTCTCAAAGCCATCGTGCTCTCCGCGGTCGCCATAGCTCTGATACCAATTGTGAGTGTGCGGATGCGGTGCGTGTGTGGAGAGTGAGAAGGAGAGAGAGGGAGACAGAGAGCAGGACACAGGATGTGGGGTGGAGCTCCCAAATCTCACTGTATGAGTATCATGTGAGATTGTGAGTGAGAGCTCCTTATTCTTTGTATGTATAAAGAATAAGGAGATAAATGTGGACAGTCGGACACTGGCCGGCGGACACGAGTATAGCACGGTGAGGCACACCGCCTTTACCTAACAGCAAGCAAGGCATCTAGAGAGCAACATAGATGGAGTAATCAATCACATTCTTGATATTAAAAGAAATCCAACTCATCTCTTTGAAATTGGAAGCTTTCTTGGTACATTGGAAAGTATGAGCCCTAATCTTTTCATAACTCTACTCTTAGATATGAAAAGTTTTATAATTACACAGTGTAGCAGATATGGGCCTTCATCTTTAAAATCTTGCTAGCTTACCCAGTTTGTACTTTTGACTCGGTAGCACTTTTTTCAACTCTAAGTAGACCAAGGGAAAGATGTCCTTCTTATTATATAGGCGGTTATGATGTGCACTACTACCATGTCTTTCTTATAAGAAAAATGCAAGGATAGAAGCAAGTAAGAGAGTGGAACAAAGACATTGAATCCAACTGTGTTCCTATCATTGAAGTCAATTCTAGATCCCACTCCATTTTCAAAAAAAGTTTTATTATTACATTGACTCTCTTAGCTTTCATCTCTTCACACCATGCTAACTGATCTCATCTCTATATTTAGGCTTGGTAGCATTGCTAGATCAAGTAGACCAAAAGGAGGACTCTCTCTCTCTCTCTCTCTCTCTCTCTCTCTCTATATATATATATATATATATATATATATATATATATATATATATATATATATATGTCCATCCCAATGGAATTAGAAAACTCCTAAGTTTGTTGAACAAGGGCTAGCACCTCATGAATAATAATATCTATTAGAAGCTCCAAATCTTGGTATCAAAGAATGCTTTGCAACATCTACTAAAAGGTCGTGTCATGCATTAAATGTGATAGACTATACATGTAGGAAGAGAGTATTGACAGATGTTCCAATTGGAAGACAAGATAGCCCTATGAGAATAGAGACGATGTTTCCTTGGGCCGCAGCAACGTGCGGGTCACATACTAGTAACTCACAGTAAGCTCTCTATAAAAACCAAAAATTTGATTGCCTTTTAAGGGAATGCAAAACCATCCGGTTATTAAATGTAGGGAAAATTACCAAAATACCCCTCTAATTTGTGAAAATTCCTAGAATATTCCTCAAATTTAAAAAAATCCCAAAATACCCTTGTATCTATTCTGGGAAGATTGTTCAAGACGTTCTAAACTTTATTCCTTTTTGACAATTGAGATTTGTTTTTGAGTGCTTGGCATGTAATTTGCCACAAATGACCTCGCAAATATGTTGCCTCAATCTTGGAAGCAAGACAAATTATGGGGAATCTAGGAAGATGCTGGCAATTTTTTTAGGAGAAAAACGCTGCAGATGATACGCGTCAGAGTGAGAGAGAGAGAGAGAGAGAGAGAGAGAGAGAGAGAGAGAGAGAGAGAGAGCCGCCAGCCTGGCCATCCTCGGGCGTCGCAGGTGTCAGCATGTCCGTGCGTGGTTGTGGCTGTTGCCAGCGCTGATGAGGACATCGGTAGGAGAATAAGACACGGGCGCAGGTCGGAGCACTGAGTGTTGCAAAACTCTCTCTCTCTCTCTCTCTCTCTCTCTCTCTCTCTCTCTCTCTCTCTCTCGCTTGGATGGGAGGATCTCGTGAACGTGTGTAGTTTGCTCCCTCTACGTAACTGTTTGATGGTCACGACGCTGTTGCGTGGGAGGGTGGCAGTATACGCATAGTGTGTGTGTTTCCCCTGCAAGTAGGTGCAGTACCCACATGCAACGCAAACAGCGCAAGGGGTGTGGCGGCACCGTAGAGAGGGGCGCCTGTAGGAGGGCGAGACGGGCCGGACGGAACAGAGGACAGAGCAGTTCCTTTCTTGGCCACCTCGCGCGTGCACCGCATCCAAGTTGGGCGTCTGATTTGAAACTTAAAATAGGTAGTCCCAACGTCCTCATTAGATGGAATATAAAGAGATCCAACGGCAGTCAAAAAAGAAAAAGGATTTTGAAATCGAATGAAAGTTCTCCTTTGACTTAAAAGGTGAAAGGGAAGGGTGAGGGGGGAGAAAGGAAAAGAAAAAAAAAGGGTGTGTGTGTGTGTATGTGTGAAGGGCATTTTGGGAATTTATGATAAAATAGTGGGGGTATTTTGGGAATATTCACAAATTGGAGGGGTATTTTGGTAATTTTTTCTTTTTGAATCTTGAAAAAAAAAAATCCGAACATGGCCTCTCTCTCTCTCTCTCTCCACACGTTGCAAGCTTCGAGCCGCGAATCGAACACAGATTGTCGCAACACGAGACAAGCTAAGGCAATAGAGGAATTTTGGAGGGATGCTCTGTCTCTCTCGCTTGTTTGTCTCTGCGTGCGTCGTGAAGGTATAGACCTAGAGGTGCTACTGCGAATCCAATCAACCAATATCAGTAGTTGGTGCACGAGCAACCCCGGGGAAGGGGGGGGGGGGGGGGGGGGGCAAATGGAATGGGAAAAGAATGTGTTAAGCTGCCGTTTCTTAGAGTGAGGGGAGATAACACGTGGAGGAGAGAGAGGGAAAGAGATTTCTTTGACAAGAATAAAAAAATATGCTTAATGGGAAAGGGAGGAAAAATTTGTTTGGGGGGGGGGGGGGGGGGGGGGGTTTGTAGAAATTGTTCAAATTTTTTAAATCTTTATTCCTTTTTTGACAATTGAGATCCGTTTTTGACTGCCTAGCATGTAATTTGTCAAAAATTAATGAAGCAATTCATCTCCAAAGCCTGCATAACCAACTTGACAAATTCTAGTTTTTATCAGCTTGTATTGATAGACAATCAGTCTTCTTACGAAAGGATAAGATGTTTCGCAACCATGGTTTTTTTGGGAATTTATGACAACTTTGGGGATTTTTGAAATTTGAGGGGGATGCTTTTGTTTGTGATGGAGCGCGTATGTGAGGACGCAACCTAGATGGGAGGTCGGTCAGCGACCCAGGTGGAAGGGACGGGGGTGTGACGATAGGTGCCAGAGAAGCGACGCGCAGGCAAGGGGTGAGATTACCGTTTTTTTTAATTAATATGTGGATTATCGCAATAGCAGCAGGGGAGTGACTCTGTGCAAGTGGAAGGTGATCTACGAATGGCCCGAGTGTAGCCTCATTCTCTCTCTCTCTCTCTCTCTCTCTCTCTCTCTCTCTCTCTCTCTCTCTCTCTCTCTCTCTCTCTCTCTCTCTCTCTCTCTCTCTCTCTCTCGTTTGCAGAGTGCTCGAGTGATGGTGATAAGGATAGGGGGTAGGAGGCTTGCGAGCAAGCAGAAACGAGCAAGAGCAGGGGACGCAAGCGAGCGCGAACCCGTAGGGTAGTTCTTTGATCAGGAGGAAGGGCGGATCTCCCTAGATTCATCTTAATAAAAGCAAGTAGAGCGAATAGATAGTAGATACTAGGTAGTAGGTTCTACCGATTTTGGAAAAGAAAGAATAGGTAGAATCTGTGCAGATTATGAAAGTCGTCTATGAGTTTGTGAAGCTTGCAACGGTGCCACCCTTCTTGTTGCATGTGTAGCCTAGAACTGCAGAACTACAAGGGGTTCGCCATCTCTCCCTCTCCCTCTCCCTCTCTCTCTCTCTCTCTCTCTCTCTCTCTCTCTCTCTCTCTCTCTCTCTCTCTCTCTCACACACACACACACACACACACACACACACACACACACACACACACAAATTTTGCCGACAGCTCTGCATGTGTCCGCTCTGGGCCGCTTCTCTCTCTCTCTCTCTAACACATGCACGAGTTCCGCTCTTTTTAACAGCGAATAGTATTGCTCTCCTGCTTGTTGCCTCTCTCCAAATGCAATCCCCTAAGCTTTCGATGTACAGACACTGACGAGAGTGAAAGCATTCACGATGAGATTGTTGGTCATGGGCTGCTAGAGAACTGTGTCTTGTTGGACGGTGGCTTGGTTGATAATTAAGCAAACATGGGAGATGGGGAGATGACTCATGAGGGAGGAGTACCATGACGAGGGGAGGGGCTAGGAGGAGGAAATGGAGCAAGGAGGGGAAAGGAGGAGGGCAAGCAAGAGAGGGGAAGAGCATGGCTGCGAGGAGATTGAAGGGGAGAGCCGTGGCTGGGAGGAGGGAGGACGACGCAGGTGAAAAGGAGGGCGAGGGGATAGGGGAATATTCCAATGAAACGGGGGATTTTATTTAAAGAGGAGCAAGTAGGCCTAGTAGATAGTAGGTAGTAGATTATGTCTAAAAATAATGAAATGATTAATCTCCAAAGCCTACATAACCAACCCAAATTATAGTTTTAGCATCTTGTATTGATAGACAATCACTCTTCTTGTGAAAAGCTTAAAAAAGATTATCTTTAGAGAAATTTCATATCACGACCAGGGGTATTTTGGGAATTTTGGTGGAAAAATTGAAGGGCATCCGGTGAATTTGTGACAAAATCTTGGGGGTATTATGGGAATTTCGATATTTGAGGGGTATTTTAGGAATTTTGATAAATCTGTCCACTCAAACGAAGTGGTTGATGATAAGTGTGGGAGAACATCAAGAAAGGGGATTCCATGTCACTGGTGGGTGGAGGTCCAAAATTTTTAGGAACCCTTTACCACTAGCTCTCCTGATTTGTGCAAGACAATTTTTCCTTATTAATCCTAGAAAAGATCGTTATATATAATCTAGCCTCAATACAAATCTAGAAATCTAGCCATATGAATTCAAATGGTGAACAAAACGTTTGAACTTGGGCCCTCTTATTTGAGAGAGAGAGAGAGAGATTGAATTATCGCCCGTCCACGGAGGTCAAATATGACCCATGGGACCAAAAACAAAACATAGTAATCGTTCCAAATATGTGAGGATGTTTGATACATATCAGTTCAGGACTAAGGGTCCATCAAAAGGATAGAAGAAAAGAACAAAAAACCTATGGGGGCTCAGCTGAGGAGATAGACGGTTTGGGAGTTCGTAATTCTTGAATAATAGCTTTACCGTCTCGATAGATTGCCCATTTACCTTGCTTGCGGGCTTCATGCACCCTCTCGAGTTGTTTTCATCTTGAGTTGCGTCATGGTTAGTTCTTCAGCGATCCACAACCGTTGTTCCCTTCAAGAGTCGGGACTGGCGTAGCATATTGATCCGCTCCTCTTTGTCCTTGAAGGTGAGGAAACATTGCTTGGGTGGCACATGCCTTTGTGTGTCGTTGATCCAAGAAACAGTTTCGGGCTCGATATGAGCTGGTTGAAGAATGTCATTAAGTTTGGTGATTGCTTCTTCGAGGGTATCCTCGTAAGAGCACCATGCGGGACGCAGCCCTCCAATCCTGACCTTGAGGCCAAGAGATTCTTGTAGTCGGCACTCTTGTAGGGCGGCTTGTATCTTGGTGTCCATCTTCTTCTGTGCTTCCTCGTGAACTTTCTTTTGTACCTCCATGACACTCTCGGCAAAGGAGGATTCAACTTCCTTTGCTTTTGCAAGCAAAGCGTGACTGCTTCTTCTCAGGCGACAGAGTCCTTCTTAGGTGCACCTGCTACCACTGCAAGAAAACTCCTGCTTTGTGCGAGAGATTGGAGTACCATTCGACATCTCGTGTGTGAACAAGGTCTAGGGACCCCTTAAAATTGTCCTACCCTTGCCACTAACGTTTTCTGTGAAGAGATGCTACGACAAAGTGTTGACCACTAATTGAGAGCAAGTGAGCCTTGGCCTCTTCACTAACGCAGCCGTTGATGAGTGGACAGAGTAACGCAGCCATGAATCTGCCAATAGAGTGTGTTGGTGCAACCGTTAATGGAGCTAAAAAAAAACCTGTTGTGCGCATTGGCTTAGGCGAATTGCTCTGTATTGAGCCCTGTTGGATCTCGAAAAAACCTATTGGGAGCACTGACTGAGGCGAATTTCCTTGTTGTACTAATGTTGCAGGGCATATCTTAGATGCTAACGCCTCCGCAAAGACTGCCCATCGCCCGCAGCGGAGAGAGAGAGAGAGAGAGAGAGAGAGAGAGAGAGAGAGAGAGAGAGAGAGAGAGAGAGAGAGAGAGAGAGAGAGACTTCTACCATCGACCTATATTACTATACTTGTGATTTTTTGCTAACATGGGCCTCTAGTCACAGAGAGAGAGAGAGAGAGAGAGAGAGAGAGAGAGAGAGAGAGAGAGAGAGAGAGAGAGAATGGGTGCATATTCATGTATGGACGTAGTGAAGACATTGGTGACGATGTTAGTGTTGTGGGGGGTGGTGGTGTGGGGACAAAGCGCATGTCCCAGGGGCATGACAGTTGAATGCTATAAGATGGAAAGTTGCTTGGCAGCAACCAAGGATGAAGATGTTGAACCCAACGAAGTCTGATGTTCCAAGGTGATGGAGATGAGTGCCTACATAGGCTGCCTCATAGCAAGTTGTTTAAAGAGAACTTCTTCCTTGCAAGTGATTGAAGGACAATGTTTATGTTTGCTTCATTCTGTTACAAAGCTCACCTTTCTAGCCCTGTTAGCGCGTAAATCTCTCTCTCTCTCAATTTTTCTCGAGGCTGCACAATTGTAGGATTACATTGCATTTGATTATGTTCCCTGTAGCAATGCACGCCGATGTGCGGTCATGAAGGCAAACCCAATGCCTGTAATTATAACTAGGACGGGTGACCAGAATTCGGGAAAAACGTGTCTCAGCTTAATATCGTGTCGTTTCCGATTTCAAAAATGCCAGTTGAGGGCAAGGGGGATCCAAAGGAGAAATTCTGCCCCAAAATAGAGAAAAATAGTGTAAAAACCTAAAAAATACCCTTAATTTCCTAAAATTTCCTCTTGGCAAACTGATGGAAAGGAAATTTTTATGCTCGGAAAGTTGATTTTTCCCAAACACTACGGGTGACGCATCTTAATGTTTGGTTGAGCTTACAAGTATTACATTGCATCCAATTGTATACTCCCTGTAGTAACACACACCGGCGTGGTTGTTGAGACAAGTCCTACATGTGCAATTATAGTCGGGGCATCTTTAATTAAGTTCTTACATCACATCCAATTATGCTCCCTATAGCAACACACGCCGGCGTGCAATTGTTGAGACATGCACTATGTGTGCAATTATAGCCGTGGCAGGGAATGCATCTTTAAGAGCCTGGTCCCGCCTTGTGTTTGGTTTAGCTTGCCAATATTATTACATAGAATCCAATTATGCTCCTTGTAGGAACGCACGTTGACATGCAATCATGGAGACAAGCCCTACCTGGCAGTGCTTATATCAATTATTTCCCTCGCAGTACAACATATCAATTTAGACATGTCAAGATAATTTATTGGCAGCTTAAATATAGGTTGTGCATTGCAAGGGCCATATTTCATACTAAGGCATGACATCATGGGTGCAGGAAATGTTTACCAGTCCAAGATTACTACGGGGCTCTCTGCGAGATGATGAGGGTAATCAACATAATTGGTCAAGCCTAGTTGGGGCAGTGAATTGTATCATGAGTCATCTCAAGAGGTGTCTGATCAATGTCAGATTATTGCAACATGAGGAACATAATTAGCAGTTGATCAGTATCGGCCACATTGGCATGCGGTCGCAGAGTTACGTGGCCCTTGCAAGTTTTTACAGTTAGTTGGCTTCATCTAGACAACTCCTTGTTCAAACTTGCATCGGTCAAAGCTAAGGTTGAAATGATTTCTAAAAGTGCTAAATCAAAAAACATAACAATGTATTTATAGGTTGGGATGTTGCCATAAAGCACATTCAAAAAGCTTTAACCATTTTCAAAAGGAAAGCTAAGGAAATAAGATCTAGCTAGCAGAAGAATGATAATTAACAAGAAAATCTATTTGCTTGAAGCTAATTCTCCAGTTGATTAGTCATCCCTTGAGCTTGGTAGTTTGAAAGACCATCTTAGTAAGGAGGAGCTTCTAGAGGCTCACGGTGCCCTTGCTTGGACTAGGCAATTTTGGGCTAGAGAAATAGATAAGCTCAATGCTTAAATGTTCTCTTTATTAAAGAAGAAGAAATGTAGAGACTTCATTCCATACTTAATCAATAAAAATGGTGAACATGCTTCATCCCATAAGGACAATGTTGAAATTACGGGGGCTTATTTTTCCAGTATTTTCTCTCCTTTTTCCAAGAGAAATAAGGATATTATAGATGCTAGAGCTAAAATAGCTTTTAAAGAAAAAAACAATGCCAAATCATGTGGCTAAATTGTTAGGCATACAAAAAAGGAAATAAGAGAAATTATTGAAAAATTGAAGCCTCGTTAATCTCTTGAGATTGATGGTGTGCTTGATGAATTTCGTTGTATGTATCAAGATTTTCTTACTCCTTATAGGATCTCTTTCCTCTTCCATAAATGCTGGTGTAGTCAAGCTTACTCGTAAGAAGGGCTCAAGAGAAATCAAATTGGAGACCAAACACACGTCTGACTTGTGTATATAAGATCTTCTCTTTATCCTCAGCTAGAAGACTCAATCCCCTTCTGGAACAATTTGTTTTAAGAGAAAAAAAGGGTTTTATCAAGCCTAAGGTTTATTATAGATGCCATGAATCACACAAAGGAATTTGATCACAAGAATTTTTCTTCTTCAAAAATGGTTTTGACAAGGCCTATGACATAATTGAGTGGACTTTATTTTGCAAAGCCTTTATGACATGGGATTGGGCAAATCTTTTATCAAATTTGTTTACATTATTTTTAATAATGCATCAGCCAAGTTTTTGTCACCATATATAAAGTAGTGATGTGTGTGAACACACTTAAGACCTCCGGGGTATTTTTTCGTGACTAGGAGGTTTTTTTCCCGTGCATTGTATATATGCCCATCATTCTAGGGCTAACTTATCTTTCCATTGTGCACTAAGAAATATACTCTTTGTTGTGTGCCTTGAGCTTAGCTTCTACATATTCTCCAAGGTGTGTGTGTTTCCCGAGAACCTCAATTCCAATAGTTGTCATCAAAGCAGGTTGCATCAGATGCCAGCGTCATCAGCACCACACGCCTACTCACTTTCTCCGATTTGGGTGAACTTTGGTGAGCGTTACTAGGTTGAGAAATCCTTTAGGATGGCTCAAAGAGCTTGGGTTGCTCAAATATCTCCGTCTCACCTCCGTTTCCACTACAGGAAGTTTTCACAGGTAATTTCGTCCTTTTGTGCAAAATTTTTGTAATTGCAATTTTTTGTAAAATAGGTCCCTTTGGGTTGTGCTTTATAGCATGCTGATAGATCCCAGGGTTTCCTCAGCCATTGCAAATGAGAGCTGGATCACAATCCTATGATTGGCTACATATGTAATGCCTATGTAGGTATAGAAGTAGCTTCAAGGCGCATCTGATTGGAAGCTTCAAAGGTTGAGCACGCTCGGGATGGTTCTCTGAATGCTAAAGATGGCAGTCGGGCTGATCATTTTTAGCCTACGATGGAGCGAATTACCGACTTGGTGATGCTTCCATTGAGGGCTATGGCATCTCATTGGTGAGATTAAAGCTAAAAAGCGCTCTCTCCTCTTATAAAGCTCCAACCTGAAGCTCATTTGTAGTGTATGGTGAATGCTAGAGCGTGGGGCTCCAAGGGTTCTCATGTGCTTGGTCTCGTCCAAAGATGACCGTTAGTCTAAAATCCGCTACTGCATGCTGATTTGAAGTCTCATGAATATGTTCTTGCACTTCAACAATATTTGGAGGTGGAGCCAATGGATGGGGTTTTCGTGAACGCGCTTGGCGATCCTTTGGTCGATGTGGTCTCCTTACCAAAGTTCAAAAATGGAGAAGGAATCCTCGGTGGGAATCAAGCCTTGTTTAAACAAACAAAGGAGATAAAAGATGAATATGTTAGGTCGTCTGCAATTATTGTAGGCATGGTGTGCACGTAAAGACCATGCCGCCGCGAGAACTCAGAATGTCCATCAAGGCGTTTAAGCCCTTTCTACCTGCGTATTCACGCTTGTACAATGTGGGGGTCACGTTTTGTCATCGACCATTGTTTCAAATATACAAAGAATCCATTATGTTAGAATTTGAAAGTACAAATAGACGTAAGTATCAAACCTAAAAAGCAATGCAAAAACATTTACAAAATTGGCCTCAAATGATGTCCACCAGTCGCTCCCAAATGATTTAATGGGAATATACATATTGTTGTGTAACTAGTGTTTGCTCTTTGGGAACAGCCTTCATTGACATGCCCTAAAATCTAACATAAATCTAATCTAATCCAATCTAATCTTAAATCTAACATAAATCTAGATATAATCTAATCGATCTTAAACTCAACATAAACCTAAATCTAATCTAATCTTAAATCTAACCTAAACTTAAATGTAATCTAACTTAAATTTAAATCTAATATAATCTTAAACTCAACATAAACCTAAATCCCATCCAATCTTAAATTCTAAACCGAAATGTAATCCAACTTAAATCTAACCTAACTAATCTTGAATCTTGTCCTAATTTTAAGTCTAACGTAAATCTAAATGTAACCTAGTCTTAAACTCAACATAAATATAAATTTAACCTTAACCTAAATGTAAACTCTACCCTAATTTTACATTTAGCATAATTTTAAATATACGTTAAATGTATAATTTAACTTAATCTTAGATCTTAATTTAACCTAGTTTTAATTAAATGTCATTTTAAATCTAACCTAACCCTAAATCTTAATATAACATTTCATTTCATATTTTCTCTACTTTTATCTCTCTCTCTCTCTCTCTCTCTCTCTCTCTCTCTCTCTCTCTTTGTTTTCTCCCCTTACCTCTCTCTTTCCGTATTCTCCCCCCTCTCTTTCTCTTTGGTTTCTCTCTCTCTCTCTCTCTCTCTCTCTCTCTTTCAAAGACACAATGTGTGTGTGTGTGTGTGTGTGTGTGTGTGTGTGTGTGAGGGAGAGAGAAGGAGACAGAGAGAAAGAGGGGAAGGGAACATGAGAGAGATGAGAGGGAAGGAGCATATCTGGCTCTCCTTCCTCTCGTCGTGTGCGTGTGCGTGTGTGTGTGTGTATGTGGAGAAGAAAGAGAGAGAGAGGGAGAGTGTGGGTTACCTCTTTCGCTTGAGCGTCAAAACTCAGATCTGAGATCTGAGGTTTTGGCGCTCTTGGTTTATTTTTTACCCCTGTCGGCGTCGCTATGGGCGTTGCTATGTAGCAAAGACAATAGCTAGTGACGCCGTGGATTTTCACTTTTGAGCGTGCACTGTGAGTGTTGCTAATGTGAGTACCTCTTGTAGTAGACGGTTACAGTCCTTCTGTAGCGACGCTTATATCGATGTAGCAGAACCTTATATAGAGATGCTTATAGCGACACTCGAGAGTAAAAATTTTTGGGTGGCAGCTCAACCATACCAAATGTTTCCAGAATAGAATAAACCTAAATAAATCCAAGATAAGCCCAGATTCACCTTTGAAAGAAAGAGCAAGATATAGACCCAAAGTAGTCACCCACAAGACAATATAACCATTAACTACATCATGCATAGTATTGTTTGTTAAATAAAAACACAAACTTGACAAAAGTAATTGGACGAAAGTAAATTGACGAAAGTAAATCAATGACAATTATACACATCGTAGGCAAAATCACTTGATTGTTAAGCTTTACAAATGTAATAGTTACAACACAATTGTCATTATTGAGAAAATACATGGTTTTCCAATAGCTACAAAAAGAGGTATACACGTCATCTCATTATACATGCTATTACAAAAGGAAACTAATGCTATCTGGCTACGGCTAGATTGACGTTGTCTAATGAGTGGCGTATCTGTCGGACTCTACATAAAAATCAATAAGAAACAATCTATTTTCTTAGCTTATCATTAAAATACAACAAATATAAAAGAGTAAAGTGAAATACTAACCATACCGCCGTGATAACTCAGAATGTCCATTAGGGCATTTTAGCCCTTTCTGCCTGCGTACTTGCGCTCGCACGGTGTGGGGTCACGTCCTATCATCATCGACCATTGTTCAAAACATACAAAGAATCCATTATGTTAAAATTTAAAAGTACAAATAGACGTAACTAACAAACCTAAAGAGCAATTCAAAAACATTTACAAAATCGGCTTCAAATGATGCCCACACGCCGCTCCCCAAGTGGTGCGAGCTCCCTGTCTCTACTCGCGCTTTGGCTGCCTCCTTTTGTTGCTTCCACTTGTGAGGATTCTTGTGCGCTCCTCGCTTTGCATTCTTCCAATCTTCTTTGGCCAGCCAATCTGGTCTGTTCCACCCACGCTTTATTTCTTTTTGAACTTCAGAACGCTTGTGCTTGCAGTATTTACGTATTCGAACCTTCATTAGGTCTTCATTGCAGCGCTCATCCCGACTTGATACGGAAAATTCTTCATGCAGCATGCTAATGACTCTGTCTTTTAATTCATTTTGCACTACACTCCAAGTGTTTAATGTGTAGTGTCTAAACACCTGAGAGCAAAGACCACGCATGCGCGAGATCACCTTCTTGCGTTCGTTATCCAAGATGATGTCGCCATTGATGTCGACCGAGTACGGCAAGCCCTCTCGCTTGTGACATGTGAGCCTGGGTGTCTTGGTAGGGGTCTCTAGCGGCGTCTCGATGGGGGTATGGACGAGATACGGACTTCATGTGTCTCGACTGGAATCTGGGCCTTGAAGCGAGAAGTGTCGACTAAGGTGACTCTCGGAGTTATAGCTAGTGTTGTGTAGCCAGGAACGGCCGATAGCCGCGCAAAACTTGGCGTAGATGGCGATGTCATGGCTGATGTGGGGGCGGGCAAAGAAGAGAAGGTTAAGGAGCCTTGTTGAATATGAGGCAGTGTCAAGGCATTAGCAGCGACATCCCCACAACAACAGCCACTGCCACCACTAGAGCGTCAGTGCCTAGACGAGTGTGAAGATCGTCTCGTCAACACCAAAGCTTCGGATCACGCTGAATGCTCCAAAACAGAGGGGGAACGACGTGATGGTGCTCCAAAGAGATGACGCTCCTCGTATCACCTCCTCTACTGAGGTGACAAAGAAGAAAGAAACTAATCATCATCCATACTTGCATTAAACACACGAACATTTAATCTTAATATTGAATGGAGAAGAAAACATGGACAAGTTATAATCTATACTATGGATAATAGGGAGAAGGATTACTGTGGACAGAGAGAGAGAGAGAGAGAGAGAGAGAGAGGAGAGAGAGAGAGAGAGAGAGAGAGACTTATAAAGGGGGGGGGGGGGGGGGGGGGGGGATTCCTGTGTAGAGAGATTTCTATGAAGTTCTTGTGAATTTGTCTCCCGTGTGTGTTCTATGTATCTTGTAAAAGCTATGTCTTGGACAACATGCCTTTTATATGTAACTGTGAAAAGACACTCTAGTCATAAATTAAATTTCTTTGCTATTTGCCATAGTTCTCTCAATTACTTGCGACAGATCTTTATCTATCACGATTAAACACAATTTAGATTTCTCAAGTATAGCATATAGACATGAATGGACAAAAAGCCACGTGAATACAATATATATTATAAAACGGAGCAAAACTGTTCAAATACAATGTCTATGGCTCTAAGAGGTCTCTCTCTCATCCTTGCATAGCTCAGCATAACTCCCTATGTCTATATAGAGCTCTCCGTTTAAGCAGATGTGCTCTGTTTCATTTTGTAGATCCTCTGCATGCACCCTATAGACAGTAGCAGTTTGATGCTTGTCTGGCACCCCCTCAATGGCTTCTGACTGAGCATCTTCTCCAATCTCCTCCATTGATGCCAGTGTGATTGGCACATGGTAGCCCTCATACGTCTGTGCACTATGAGGTGCTACCTCTATGACGTACCACCAGTTTGATGCAGACTTTGTAGGATGAAATATCACCTGCCAAAGCCACATACTTTACATGAGAGCTTCCAAGCACATAACTTTTAAAATTTATAGACTTACTTGTTCAAAATGCTCAGGTAGTACGAAAGTATCTCTTAGGTCGGTCCATTTTTCAATTGAATCCACCTCAAGGAAACCAGACTCTCCTTTGCGCATAGTAGCGTTGCAACCCTCCATGTTTATCTTGAACCATTGCACGTCAAACAAGTCGACAAAAAATCCTCTATAATCGATCCTCAAAATCTCTTGTAGCGTGCTAAAGTAAGTGAGTTCTGCCACCACAGGATCTGCATCAGAGGACCGTCGTCGACTAGACTTTTCAAATTTTGCCATGATTTCACAATCTTGTGAAACGCTTTTTGTCGATCCGTTTTACCCTAAAATGTTGACCTTTACACCATGCTGTTGTGTATGACTTATACTACAACCAACAAAGATTATAAGTGGCCGTTCAAACATCTAAAAAGTTGCTAGGCATACATTGCAAACTTACCTTGGTCGTGTAACCCCAAGAGTACTCCCACTCCTCCTCAGTCACTTCTTCACCGCACTATTGTGTGCTTTTCAATTTCCATGTGCAACCATCTTAAGCTCATGAATATTGGTAGGCTCTCCAGACCCGTCGGATACTGCATCGAGGGTCGTCTTCCCCGTCTCCACTCGATTCGTGCCCTTTGTCACTCTTGGTTTGTATCCTCGTATTGTGAAATCCACTTTTGCATCATTGGATTGTGAAGCATGAAAAATCGGTTGATTTTAGCCTCTAGATCTTCCGTCATCTTCTTCTCAACACCGAGATTGCATATGACAATCCCAGATATGGGCTCATCATCTATGGTTCACCATAGCGTGCTCGGGCTTTACCAAATCCGTCTAGCCACTCTCCAATGTAAACTAGGGACTCTAATACCAGCCAACCTTCTACCATGCTACCCTCTAGACGTGCGTTCTAACGCACATATCCCTTGAGAGTTTTCATAAAACATTCTAAAAAGAACATCCATCTGGAATGTACTTTGCCAGTTATTTCCACCTCATCAACTATATGAACAAGAAGATGCACTTGGATGGTTAGCATGGTAGTAGGAAAGTGTTTCTCAAATATGTACACAACCTCCACAACATTTAGTTTGGCGAATGGTATGGAGTCTACATTGATCTCCTTTTGTGAGATCCATTGCACCAACTTCGCAAGTTTGTAGATTGTTGATCTTCAGTGAGGGCGCCCTACGTGCATTCAGTCTAGGTCCACATGTGACACATGCTCTGTATCCGCTTGTTTGAATCCCTGCATGTATACACATGATAATAGATCAACTATGGGAAAAAACAAGATTTACAGTGTCTGAGTGAGGAGTGTCAATAGATCACCTGAGCATTCTGTTAGCCCGGGATAGTCATGCATGGTCCACATTAGAATGCCTCTGATCAAAGCATTCCGTCGTCCTGTGTGTCGGATCATATCCACCACCTCTATGCCAATCCACAATTGTTGTAGCTCTTCCAATAGTGGACGAAGATACACATCCATATTCTCCACTTTATATCGCCCTGGCACAATCAAGCTTAGCCATAGGTGCCCCTTCTTCGTAGTCAACCACGGGGGAATGTAATAGTTGACGATGACAACGGGCCATACACTGTAAGATGTTGATCTTTGACCAAATGGATTTACGCCATCCATAGCCAGGCCTAAGCGCAAATTTCGAGCTTCCCTGGCAAAATCCGACCATGTTCCATCTATATGTTTCCAGGCTGCGCAATCTGCAGGAATTCGTAGCACACCATCCGAAGATTTATTCTCCTCATGCCATGATGCTAGGGTGGCCATGGACTTACATTCGAAGAAATGCTTGATACAAGGAAGCAACGGAAAATGTCGCAAAACCTTTAGTGGATTTTTTTCTCCGTGGAAATCTACTCAATATCTCTCGGAATCACATTTCAGACACTTGTCCATGTCTATGTATTCCCCTCTGGAAAGAATGCAGTAGTTAGGACAAGCGTGAATCGAATTGTAATCCATCCCTAAGTTTTGCAAGATCTTTTTTTCTTCCTCTCTGGAATCTGGCATCACATTATTAGCTGGCAGTATGTGCTCTTTGAGCAATCTACACAACAAAAGAAATGCGGTACACTTGTGTAAGTAATCTATCAAATCATTACACATCTAGAGTTTTTTATTGAAGTAAACACATTGTAATATATCACATGAAAGCGTTGTGACGCTAGTGTCACTCCATCCAAACTTTGCATGCATGTTGAGAAGAACAGGAGCGCCTTCAATCTAGACACACGTACTCCATCATACAATGGTGTATCGGCTTCACTTTTCATATCATCATAGATAAGGCTTTCTAAATCCATGATCGTCTCAATCATTTCATCGATCGCGGGCTCAAACATTGCCTTGTTGGGAATGTGGTCTACATGATCATCCTTTGAGCTGTCAGAGGCTACATCTTGTGGCCTCGCGTATGCTGCTTGACCAAAGCGCCTGCAAACACGTCTATTGGGTTGCAAGATTGTTGCATGTTGGCCAGCGTTAGAGTCCGACGAGTTATAATTGGCAACAACTCGATCTATAATAGATGGATCAAACTCGTCAAAATTCGTGAACCTACTGTAAAGAAATGCGTCTTGTCCGTCGCACAGCACAAGGACATAAGATTCTTGTTGAGAGATAGGTGTTTCGGTTGGATGGCCCCACATCCTCGTCACTACTCATAATGAATGTAGAAACCTTATAACATGGACATAAATTTAATCTTCTATTGAAATCCTTCATCTTTTCTCTCTCTCTCTCTCTCTCTCTCTCTCTCTCTCTCTCTCTCTCTATTCATACTGTAAACTACCTCACATTCTCTAGTCATGTCCGATCCCCACACACCTTGGTCTAGAGGTGCATGGAGATCAGAACCACCGGGTTATAATCTCGTCTTTATTGGTCAATGCCTATATTGTGGGAAGGAGAAATCTACACACCCACGTCTACATGACAGTGCATGTAATGGACAAAACCCCTTTGCCTCTTCTCTAGTTGTATAAATTCAAATCATCTTAACATCTCTTCATAGCAGATCCTTGTTTGAGGGATTACTTAGCGAATTACATGTTGGCCTCCAATCTGAGTATCATGCCGTTGAAAGCTTTCCAACTTAAGGTCGCATCCGTAGAGAGGAAGAGAGGAATCACCGTTCGCTTGACTCTATTTTTCTCCGTAATCCCGAAGGTAGACTTTAATATAAAAACTAAATCCAAAATCTAATCTGAAATCTAACCTAATTGAACATATGGTAATTCTGAGCTAATTGAACATGGTTAGTGGGTAAGTTAATATGTGTCAGATTCTGATGGGAATATACATGTTGTTGTGTACCTACTGTTTGATCTTGGGGCAAAGCCTTCATTGACATGTCCTAAAATCTAACCTAGATCTAATCTTAAATCTAACATAAATCTAGATCTAATCTAATCTTAAACTCAACATAAACGTAAATATAATCTAATCTTAAATCTAGCCTAAAAACTAAATGTAATTTAACTTAAATCTAACCTAGCTAATCTTAAATCTTGTTTTAATTTTAAATCTAACATAAATCTAAATCTAATTTAATCTTAATCCTAAACCTAAATGTAATCTAACTTAAATCTACCTAGCTAATCTTAAATCTTGCCTAATTTTAATCTAACGTAAATCTAAATCTAACCTAATCTTAAACTCGACATAAACTTAAATCTAACCTAAACCTAAATGTAATCTAACTTAATCTTAAATCTAAATTAAATCTTAACCTAATCTTAAGTCTAACCTAATTTTAAATTTAGCATAATTTTTAAATATAAGTTAAATGTAATCTAACTTAATCTTAGATCTTAATCTAACGTAATCTTAAATGTAATTTTAAATCTACCTAACCATGAATCTTAATATGACATTTCATTTCATATTTTCTCTACTCTTTATCTCTCTCTCTCTCTCTCTCTCTCTCTCTCTCTCTCTCTCTCTCTCTCTCTCTCTCTCTGTTTTCCCCCCTTACCTCTCTCTTTTCGTCTTCTCTCCGCTCTCTCTCTTTGGTTTTTTTTCTCTCTCTCCCTCTCTCTCTCTCTCATTCTCTCTCTTTACTCTCTCTCTCTCTCTCTCTCTCTCTCAAAGACACAATGTGTGTGTGTGTGTGTGTGTGCACGTGTGTGTGTGTGTGAGAGAGAGTGAGAGAGAGAGAGAGGGGAGAGAGAGTGAGGGAAGGGGATACCTATGTGTGTGAGTGTCTGAGAGAGAGAGAGAGCATACCTAACTCTCCTTCCTCTCCTCGTGTGTGTGTGTGTGTGTGTGTGTGGGGGGGGGGGGGGGGGAGAGAGAGAGAGAGAGAGGGTTTACCTGTTTCGCTAGAGCGCCAAAACTCAGACATGAGATTTGAGTTTTTGGCGCTCTAGGTTTTTTTTACCCCTATCGGCGTCGCTATGCAAAAAAGAAAATAGCGATGCTCATATCAACGCCCATAGCGATGCTGTGGATTTTCACTTTTGAGCACCACACTGCAAGCGTCGCTTATGTGAAGTACCTCTTGTAGTGGAGTCCGTGGATTGGGTCCAGGTGTGTTTGCCCAAGCCTCATCAATGTGTTGTTCCTACTTTGTTTTACCTCTTTCCCGATAGTTTTCACATCAGGTGTAGTCACTCACCATGGCTAACAACAACACAGATGTTTTCAAGATGTTTACTACTGAGGATAAACTAGATGGGGATAACTTCCCAATGTGGGCTTACATGATGAAACATATTCTTGTATCAAAGGGAAGTTGGAATGTTGTGTAGGGAATTGATGTACGTCCACCTTCTATGGATATAGGCTATGTTGAGTACGTTGTAGGTTGTGATGGCAGGTTTGTTGCTACTACAGTTGTTTTGCCGACGGATGAGTGGTGTCATTGGGATGTTAGAGATACATAGGCTCGTGCATTGAAATCATTATCTGTGAAGCGCACTATTATTCCTCACGTTAGCTAAGCTAAATCAACAAAACAAGCTTAGGATATTTTGGATGGTCTTTATGCAAGTCAGAATGAGGCTAAAATTGCATTAATCCATAAAGAATTGAAGTCAAAGATTATGCATGGAAAGATTCCATGGACATTGGTATCAAGGATATTAATCAACAACTCATTTATGTAGAGGCAAAGTCATTTCTGACAATTCACTTGCGCATATTGTTCTTGATGCATTGCTAGATTCTTACCAAAATTTTGCTAGTACTTGATCCAAGGAAACCCTCAGGCTATCAAGTTTGATGCATTATGCATATTGCTGTTGTAAGAGTCACTTTCAAGAAATAACATGGCTAAATAGCGTGTTGTTGAACAAGCTTTTATTGTTGCTCAAAGAAAAGGTGGTAACAATAATGTAGCCACTTCTCATGGTTCTTTAGTTAGTAGGCAAATCACCTATTTGTAATGCTTTTGTTGGCAGAAACTCGTTTTAGAATTCTAATAAAAAAGGAAAGAAGAATATGCGATGCCATTATTGTAAGGCTAATGATCACTTGATTAAGCAGTATCCTAAATTGAAGGCCAAAGAAGACAAGCCGAAAGAGGTTGGCTCCACTACTAGTGCAGCTATTGTAGAATCTTATGTGAAAGGAGATTGCAATGTTGATGTAGATGCAGAGTGGACATTTAGTGAAGATTGTACTTATGAATCCTTCTGTCCATGATGCATGTATGTCAATTGCTACAGATTCACATGTGTGGTACTTTGATAGTGGTGTTACAAAGCACATTACTATACATTGTGCATTATTTACCCCTCTCGAGTTTGTCCCTCATGGGAATATAGTCACTTTTACCAACAATGCCTCTTATCCATTCAAGGGACTTGGAAAGATTGTGTTGGCTGCTACAAATGGTAGTCCTTTCATACTTGTTGATTCATTTTATGTACTTGGGATAAAAAAGAACCTTTTGTCTATATTTGCACTTGTTAGACTTGGTCTTGTTGTCAAATTTGTGGATGACAAATGTACAATTTGTGATACTATCAGTTTTGGTGATGAAATTGTTGCATTTGGTATTTTGTGTTGTAGGATGTATAAGCTCAAATTGTATGAGAAGTGTGGGTAAAATTTTTTAAATGCAGGTGTGGATTCAAAGGATGCTTCATATACAAAACTTTGGCATGCATGTTTTGGGCATCTGTATTTTGCTAGTTTGCTGCATTTGCAGAAATCTCATATGGTTGCTTCTTTGCCGCCTCTTGAAGCACTGTCTAAGCATGTTTGTGAAGGCTATATTTTGGGTAAGATAAAACATAAAAAGTTTCCAAAGAATGGATTAGTAAGGGCTACATGCAGATTGCAACTTGTGGATAGTGATCTTTGTGGGCCTATGCAAACTCCATCCTTAGGCAATCACCTTTACTTTGTGACTTTCATTGATGATTACTCCAGGCATGCATGGATATATCGGCTTAAAGCTAAGTCTAAAGTGTTTATGTGCTTCAAGAAATTTCTGGCTATGGTTGAAAATGTCTCTAAATGTACTATACACTATGTACTTGATGTGGAAAGGGTTGAGAATGAGGAGACTAGATCAAGGATTTAATTAATGTGACCATGAACAAGAGAACAGGTTAATAAGGTTGAGTGATCACTTTTTAAAACATGTTATCACGTTGAATGTTCACCCAACCTTCCTATTAACCTACAAAACTACCCAATCCGGTAGTCCAATCAAGCTTTTCCATATCCTGGCAGCCCACTTGTAGTTTTTTGCCCTATTCAAGTGTTTCTACCAAAAAAAAAAAAGCACAGTAGGCTTTTGGTGGGTTATCATGTCACCATTCATTGGCTTAAATGTGATCGTGTTGTTGGGTGCATTTTTGACACCCCGTTTTTTGTAAATTTGTACATATGGACATGACGCCCTTTTTCAAAAGTGTGTGTGGAATTTATTTTGTGGGCTTTTAAGCTTGCTTTAGAAAGCACATCTACATGCAAGGCAAGTGTCTAATGTCATTAAGAAAATTTTGAACTCATTTTTGGGCCTTTTAAGAGTGCCACATCATCAAAGTTGTACAAAAGAAAGCAACCCGATAGACCCCTCTAAATATTGCTTAGAACCCCATGATATGACCTATCATTGGAAAGTTGTTGAAAAATGGATTCTAAAGAGCCAAGTCTGAAAAGTTTGGATGACTTCTATGAAAGTTATGCCATTTTTTTTCAATCAGCCAGGTTTTGTTACCGTTACGGTAATCTAAAATCACCTTTTTCTAGATCTACATGAAGGCAATGTCCGATACATGCATGCTATATATCAATAGATAGCATTTGAAGAGTAGATTCTAAATATCCAACCTCCGACAAGTTTGGATCTTATTTGCAAAAAAAATTACCGATCCCCACTTTTTGAAAGCTATGCCACATCAACAATTCTTACAAGGCCCATTTTTGAGTCCAAACTGTTCCTAATGTAGCACCAGATGTCGGGTTACTGTAAATTAGTTTTTTTGAAGTGACACTTGTATATAGCTAAAACTCATGTGAAAAATTAAAAACATTCAGCCAAAGATTAAAAATTTGAAATTTTTGGGTCGTTGTCCCTCCTTGATGCTTTTGTATGCAGTTTTTTGCCCTCAACTAGCTTCTCTACATGTAGTCATACCGGGACAGCTCTCTGTTTGCGGAAATTTTGCACATAGCAAAGTGTAGAATAAATTTTGATTATCTTCAACATTCTCTCCATTAATTTTTCAAGATTTATTCCAATATTTAAAGTTCCCCAATTGGAGTTATGCTCTCTAGGTTATGATTTCTTTGCAGGGTTATGGCTATGGCAGCTTAGTAGAAAATTACGTGCAGACATATTTGGAGGGCATGTATCTATGAATTGTGGAATTTATGTTCAAGTTGTGTGTTTGTGATGTTTAATTGTGAAAGGGGATTCCCTTGTCTTCATATGAATTGGTCGACGTGTGTTGTAAATCCGTGCTTTGATAGGGTTTTTTCTCCTATGTGTTATGGTCCTTTGGGTGGGTGTGTGCTTGTAGACTCCCAAAGGAGCATAGGTCTTTTGGTTGGGGTTTACTAATAGTTGTTTTGGTATACCTTTTGGTGTTGAGGTTAAAGTTTGAACTCTCTTGGGATATACAGCTATATAGGTGTCCCACTTTTACTTATGCCCAATAATGTAAAGTGTAATTATGTGAATATGATGATAACAAATTGTAATCACAAAAAAAATCACGTGATTATAAATACCCTAGGCTAGCGGTATGCCAAAATGGTTGGTGCATACTTTGCGTGACAATAAATTGGATGCACCTATATCTAGTGGTACTCGTTCATGTTCTTGCCATGCATCTTATGCGTCAGATTGTTATGCTATGGCTGTTTCTAGGGTATGTGATGTGGATGAACCTCTTTCTTTTGATGAAGCATAGAATTATAAAAATTGGATGGCTGCCATGCAATCAAAATATGAGATAGTTATAGACACGGACTTTATGTGATTTGCCTTCTAAAAATGGCCATTGGTACAAAGTGGGTTTACAAGTTGAGACATAAGCCAAATGGAGATATTTATCGCTATAAGGATCAACTTGTTGCAAAAGGCTATGCACAGTAAAAAGGCATAGATTATGAAGAGACTTTTGCTCCCACTTGTTGTATGACTACTGCTCATTTTCTATGCGCATTGGCAACTCATTTTGGATGTGATGTACATCATTCAAACATTGTTACTACTTTCTTGAATGGTGACGTATCTGAGGTAGTTTATGTGGTGTAATCTCACACCTGTGTCAAGAAAGGATAAGAAGATAAAGTGTGTAAATGTAAGAAAGCTATATATGGGTGAAGCAGTCTCCTCGTGCTTGGTATGAGAAAGTTGACCATTAGGAAGAGAAGGGAGTTTAGGAGGGCCTCTTTATTTGGCAGTTTAAGGGAGTCAAACCTTTAGTATTAAGAAAGTAATCAAAGGACGGCTTTTGAACTCAAATAGGAAAAATGGCTAGTTTATTTGAATTCAAATTTCCCCCCAAAATGAAATTTAAAATCTAGCATGAAAAAATATATCATGTAGCATACCTATGGAAAGAGCTCCGCATGTAGATTGCAAATATAATCTCCGCTCAAATCAGAGATCATATGTAGGAGTTATGGAAGGTGGAAAATCATAAATTTTTCCATCCCCTTTTTGGGAGGAAAGGTGCATCCTTTGACCATCCTTACACCTCTCTTACACACCCGCCATTCTTGCACACATGGCATACATCTATTCGTCAAAACGTTAATCATCTCCATAATCTCATGGCAAATCTAATGCACTCATTTGGTTAAATGAGTCTTTTGTATTAGTCTAACAGAAAGCACTTTGAAATGTAAAGCATGAGGATATGTATTTCTCATCGTTGTTCTATAACAGGATTTGCTGATTTTTGGTCTGAATGAGACACACATTGCTAAATTCAAGGCCTATTTGAATTCTACTTTCAAGATGAAATTCTTGGGGATTTTGCATTGTTACTTGGACATAAAATTTAAGTAGTGTGATGGTGGTATTGCCTTGTGACAAACAAGCTACATAGAGACATTACTATGTAAGTTGGGACTTGTGGACTATAAACCTATTGCTACTTCAATGGCAACATGTTTGAAATTGAGTCTTCATGATATTGGTGATCCTGTTGATGTCACTCTTTACCAAAGTTTTGTTGAATGCCTTATTTATGTATGCAGTACGAGGCCAAATATTCAATTTGCATCTCACATGTTAGCAATTTTATGCATATCCTACGGTCTAAGCATTGGGAGGTTGTCAAGAGAATTTTTTGCCACTTGAGTGGAACTTTACATCTTTGCTTGTTTTATCCCAAGAGGAGATCATTGCCGCCAAATTTACATGCTTTTTTGAACTCAAATTGGGATAGTTATTATGACACGTGAGTGCCCATAAGTAGTTTTTGTTTCATGCTCAACAGCTCATGCATATCATGGTTGAGCAAGAAGAAACCTATTGTGGCCACTTCGAGTTGTGAAGCTCAGTACATGACAGTTTTCACATCTACAATTGAGTGTGTATGGCGCAGACGCCTTATGGTTGATTTGGGTGTTGGACAAGACATTGCCAACATCATCTACATTGGCAGTTGCAAGAAACCCAATTTTGCATGCTGGCACAAAGCACATTGAGGTGCATTATCACTATGGCAGAGAGAGACTCTTCGTAGGAGAGATCAACTTGGTTTATGTACTGACACATGACAACTTTGTATATATTCTCACAAAGGCATTGCCTCGTGAGAAGTTCAAATATTTCCACAAAGCTTTGGTCTTACTCTACTTTGTGGATTGATCATGTGCTCACGGCATGGCACTTCCCTATACACTATGTGCCAGATCTCGTTCACCGCATCAATTCCAAAGGGGATTTGTTACCATATATGAGTAGGTAGTGATGTGTGTGAACACACTTAGGAACGCTAGGGCATTTTTTTCTTGCTAGGAGGTTTTCTTCCTCGTGCATTGTATATCGCCCATCACTGTAGGAATAACTTATCTTTCCATTGTGCACTAAGCAATATACTCTTTGTTGTGTGCCTTGAGCTTCTTCATCTTCTCCAAGATGTGTTTGTTTCCCTACAACCCCAATTCCAACAAATTTTTATTAATGGCACTCTTATTGACACTATCCTCTCCACAAATCTATCAAACATCGCTGCTCTTTGTCTCCATTACTTTATAAAATTTCATCGGATGCCCTGGGATGGATGACATGCCTCAAGGTAAGCTTGGTTCTATGAATATACTTGCCTCAAATAAACAGTTATGCTTGCAACAATTTTTTGATGATACTAATGTTCTAGCTAAGAATGACCCTCAGTATGTTGAGAATTTATGGCATTACCTTTACATTTACTATTTTTCTAGTGGTCTTGTTATAAATCATGCTAAAATAGGTTTCAAAGTTTCAAAAGGTCCTTGCCCTACCATCATTGTTCAAGCTTGATGTAAAGTCATTGAAGAAGGTCAAAGTTTAGGCTACTTGGGATACCAATGGGGTTCAATATCTCCTTCAACCATAGATGGAACTAGGTGCTAGAAAGATTCAGGAAGAAACTGTCCTATTAGGAGAACCATTAGCCCAATATATTTGCTAGAGTTATTTTTTTACATCATTACTTATTGTCTACTCTAGTTTTTCTCTTGTCTTGCTGGTCTCCTTCCTAGTATCAATTGAGAAAGATATTCACTCTTGCAAGAAGGTTTCTCTGGGGGAGCATTAGGGAAATTTCAGACTCTCAAATGGTCCGTATAAGGAATTTGACTTTCTCCCTCTTGTCCAAACAGACGCATGATAAATTTTTTACAAATGAAATCAAAACTTGTTGGACCTTTTGAATTTAGAATGTACTCATTGAGATCTATCCGTTAATATATAACATGCCATCATATTCCTTATATTCTAGAAGATTTTTTTTTTTGATGTTACAACTTCATCTTATGAATGGAATCTCTAGCCACATTTCAGCTTCAGTGGGGAAGCCATAACTTCTACAAATCACCTCCAAATTTGTCGGAGTTTGGGGATTTAGAACCTACTTTTTCAGATCTTTCCAATGATATGTTGGTTGATAAGGTTTTGACAAAGCGTTTATGTACTTCATCAGGCTGCCCACTTTGGACAAGAGAGGCAAAGTCAAACCTCCTTATAGGGCCCCTTTGAGAGTCCAATTTTTCCCTAGTGATTCAGAGGAGATAAATAAAAAACCAAAAGTCTCTTGGTTGATTTGCTACAGTCCCAAAGAACAAGGAATGGGGATTCTCAATCTTTAACACCTCTCAAACAAGCTAGCTAGTAAATGGATCATGAGGTAGCTTCCTCTTTTGAGTTTTGGGTACTTCAAATTAAAAGGAAGATCGGCTTGTTCTATCATCTCTTCAAGAAATTTTAACTTCAAAAGCTAAATTCACTCCTAGAGGTTCTGATGTTGTCTATAGGTTCTAGAAGGCTTTGAACATCCAAAAGTCTAGGTGGTCCCTCCCAAAATCTAGGAATTTTTAACTCATTTTTTGCACCAAGATTCCATCTGTTTTGGATGGTTTGCCCATACAAAAAGGATGGGAGTTGTCCATGAGGGCACACAAATGCTTCAAAGCTGGAATCGGGTGTTGGAACGATGTCTATAAGAGGGAAAGTTTCTCAATGTTGATGAACTCACTGTTTCATATCACACAAGGATATGCAAACCTGGTCTTATCAAGATGCTAGAGTTCCAAGACTGGTTGAAAAGATGTGCCAAAGGCCATTCAACCTCTACCTCTCTCTCTCTCTCTCTCTCTCTCTCTCTCTCTCCTCTCTCTCTCTCTCTCTCTCTCTCTCTCTCTCTCTCTCTCTCTCTCTCCTAGATTTGTACTCACATATATTTGTCTAAAACTTCTAAGAACATTATGGATCCATACCTTGTTGGAAAATTTAACCATAAATGGGGTTTTTCATGGAATAACATGCAATGGAGTCATAGATTCAAATGTATTTGGGCTTATCTTCTTGCCATAAAGCATAGTTATCTCATGTGGCTCATCCTACATCAAGGTGTTTGGTCATGTGCAAAAGTAAAGAAGTTAGGGATTGCAAATGGTATTTTCCCAAGGTGCAAGTGCCATGAAGAATCATTGGTCCATTTGTTTGTCCACTATAAATTCAATATCTTATTCAGATTAGAGCTTCAATAAATTTTTTATTGTTGAAGCCTCAGTGCTCAACTGGAGATCCCTTCTATTGGGAGAATGCAGTTTTGGTGATGTACCCCTATGGACTTGCCTCAAAGTTTTTTTCTTGTGGCATATCTGGTTGGAAAGGAACCGTGCCCTTTTTGGAAGACCTCACTCTCCTTTTGCAGTCCCATTGTCTATTAATTTTATTGGAGATATGAATGAAATATATGGTTGGATCCCTCAAGTTGTATTGCTGGAAGTTAAAGACCTACAAAGAACCCTTGAATCACAAAGATGAGAAGCAATCATTCTCTCCTTTTATGAGCCCTCCAGAATGTATTTGATCTTTAGATATCTCTCTCTTCATTCCCATTTGATGTATATTCCATACTTTAGTCTGTACTCTGGCCGACAAGATTACCCCTATCCTTCTTTAGAGGTTCTTGTATTTTTATCTTCCTTTTAATTGATTCAGTACTGCCTAAAAAAAGGGGTGCCTTTGAAGGGCCCTCTAGCCCTGACTTCCTTATATGTTGAAAATTGCACATTAAACTACTAAAAAAGCTAATGCAGCTTCATTAGGAGGGTGATTCAACCCCTCTCTCTGAGCAATAATCTCCTCTTTTATGGGCTATAGAAAATTATCTGATCAAAAGAGCATGATTTTTACATGAGCTTGAATCGAGAGCTTGAATTAAGAAACTATGTACAAAGAGAGCCTATGGGTCATGTTGCATTGCTTACAACTTTTAACATTATTGGAGGGTCTTGTTGGGTTCTCTCGTTCTTGGTGGTGTGCTCTAAGGAGGCTTGCACATAAGCCTTCCAAAATGGAGAGTTGTCTAAATCGGAGGGCCTTCTCTATGAAAGTAAGCAAGCGCCACACAATTACAAGTAGCCCCAAAAGTTAGGGTTTTCAATTTTCAAATGGGAGCAAAACATATACTTTTAAATGCAGGAGAAAAATTGTAAATGGCCTGATCTAGCACCTCATCTAGTAGGTCCCTTACTTAGAATTACTTCATTAATCTAGGGGGGGTGATTCAAACATAAGAGGTGCGCCTTATTTATTGCATTGATGGAGGTGTATAGGTATGTGTTTCCCTATTCAAAGAGTAGTATGGTTCTCTTGAAGTGCCACTATCTAGTCTACCTGCTCGGGGGTTTCACCTATATGAAAGCATCTATATCATGTGGGTTTAAAGGGTGCCAAATAAACCCTCAAACTTGCATAATATGAGGTATAAAATGACCTATAATCCTTAACATTTATTGGTTATTCCCAAAATGGAATTAAAAACCCCTTTTGTAAGTATAATCCACTTAAATTCCCACAAAAAAAATTTAAATACCCCTTATTTTGAACTCACATGACATACTTACATTTTTAGAGGTGCATGCCCGAGTCTACATTAAGGCTCTCTAAGGTCACTTAGTACACACCTATGAGAATAGGGGGATTCTATACACACCTATGAGAATAAGGGGATGCTACAACCTCTATGCACTCAAGAAAGGTAGGATTCAAGCATTGAATAGCCACCACCAAGACAAATTCCTATATAGTCAACTCGGACACCTACCTAAGGATAGTTGGTCCCTATCCTCCTATGATAGACCCTAGACCCTAGGCTCATAGCTTATGACCTCCTAGTAGCTGAGGCTTAGGCACCATAGAGCACACCCTAGGAAGTATGTTTTGACATTGCTTCCCTACTTAAAGAAGAGCTTTTGTGCTTTTAAAAAAAAGTGTTATACCTTATGTAGCTCAAACACTGACGTTTTCAAATGATTTTGTAGATTTTTGGGGTTCGATGTAAATGGTTCTTTTGCTTGCAATATCTTAAGCTATAGACATCATATTCTAGAAGTAGTTTATAATTTCATGCTTTGGCGAGTCTGGATTGAAGAAACAGATTAACTCGAATGAGTGGAGTAGGACAATTGATGTTGCAATGGTTGACCTACATGCTTAAGTATATAGGTCCTTGCTTAGGTCAAGGTTTTCTCCATGTTCATCCAGGTTTCTCTTTGGTGTCCTTTTCTTTGCATGGGGTTGCTTCCTTGTCAGTCGATGTGACCATGCTTGTTGGGAGACGTCATGGCTTGGCATGAGCATGACTAAAATATATAATTGTTTGGCTATGCTAATATAATCCACTCACCATTGTGGATCTATATCTATACTATATATAATGCACCTTAAAATTTTGAAGAAAGGAGAGACCCTCCATGCCCTCACTCATTGGTTCACTTAAAAGGAAACCTTACAAAATGTCCCATTTAAAGCTTGGAATCTTGGAACTTGTGAAACTTATCAAACCTTCAATGTTTAACCTTCTAAAGTTTTTAAAAAAAAGGTTTGACTCTACTTTTTCAAAATTTACTTTTCTTTGCTTAACTTTGCTTTTGGAAAGCCAACGGCCATAAAATTTAGAATTTAAAAAATTGTTCGTATGTACACTAGCAAAATTTTACCAATACTTCAAAGTGAACTTGAAATCTAGCTAAGATTTTTCAATTAATACACTAAACTCCAATTTTAATTGAACATTGGTCTCGAATAGCCCAAAATAGAAGGACATATGTGTGTTTGTGTGTGTGTGTGTGTGTGTGTGTGTGTGTGAGAGAGAGAGAGAGAGAGAGGAGGAGAGAGAGGTCTCAAAGAGAGTGCCAAAAAACTTTTCTTGATCAAAATAACCTTAAATTAAATCTATACATATATAATGGAGCTTAAATTTTCCAAGCAAGGAGAGGCCTTTCACATGTCATCCATTGCAGCTTGCACAAATATCACGTTTGGAACTCCATGAAATAATTGCAGTTGACAACTTCAACGCTTGAAGGTCTCGGTCCAGCTCGGCCTACAAACAGCTGCTCGTGTATACGTTCGCTTCCATGATGTGTGTATGTGGTGTGTTCATGTGTTAGTGTATGTGTGTGTGTAAGAGAGAGAGAGAGAGAGATGAGAGAGAGAGAGAGAGAGAGGAAGAAGAAGAAACGCGTTGGCTATGTGTGCGCATGAGACTCGAATCTCAACCTATAGTGTGACTGGGTATAGGTGGTGTGTGTGAGAGAGAGTCCAATCTAGCTGAGCTAGTATGTGGGTGCACCCAAGTTGTGTGTGTGTGTGTGTGTGTGTGTGTGTGTGTGGTGAGAGAGAGAGAGAGAGAGAGAGAGAGAAACTAGGTAGAGTATTCACTCTTTGTGTGTGTACTTTGTGTGTGTATGTGTGTGTGTGTGTGTGTGTGTGTGTGTGTGTGTGTGTGAGAGAGAGAGAGAGAGAGAGAGAGAGAGAGAGAACACGATGTCACAGCCGCACGTTATCTACACACGTGTGTGTGTGTGTGTGTGTGTGTGTGTGTGTGCGTTTGTGTGTGTGTGTGTAAAGAGAGAGAGAGAGAGAGAGAGAGAGAGAGAGAGAGAGAGAGAGAGAGAGAATGCGAGATTACAACTGTCCGCAACCTGTGTGTGTGTGTGTGTGTGTGTGGTGTGTGAGAGAGAGAGAGAGAGAGAGAGAGGAGAGAGAGAGAGAGAGAATGCAATTGATCCCATATCCAATGAAGAACAAAAGCCGAGTAAGCCCAAGCTGATGAATTTAAGACATGGAAAAATTCTAGGGCGGGGGGGGCGAGCGAGCAACTGCAAGTTGACAACAACTGAAGGTAGAGTAAAATATTGACTATGTTGAAAAAAATTGTGCTAAATTTCTCTGAACTTTTTAAGCGTTCTCAACTTCAATTTATGATTTTAAGGTAAATCTCAAAATTTGTGGGTGGGATTACACTAAACTAGGTTTTTCTCTATGAACTTTGCAGGTATTTTCACCTTCAAATTAGAATTTAGAGGTAAATCTCAAAATTTGTAGGTGGAATTACACCAAACCTAGGTTTTTTACATATTCACATTTTCCAAAGCTTAGGAAATCTATAGATGAGTCTTGAGATTTAATATATTTGAGTGTGTTTACACTAAGTCCATAAAATTCATGGGTTTTCTCACCTTCAAATCTAAAATTTACAATTTGTAGGTGGGATTACTCTAAACCTATCCTTTTTTCGAGTACTCTCAGATACATATTGCTCTTTTTCAGAAACTTGAAAAACTCACATATGAAAAAAGTATATTTGAAGGTCTTTACATGATTTTCCTAAAATTTGCCTGTAAAATTTGGAGATTTGCCTTTAAATTTGAAGGTTTTTACTACATTTGGAGGTTGCCATCAAGGCTCTTAGAGAATCCCACAAAAAATTGAAACTTAAAAAACCTAAATATGATAGAATTGTAGAGACAAATCTAGTATATTTGAAAGTTTATAAATTTTAATTTCTTAGATTGCATGTATGATGATGATTGTATGCCTCCCCTTTGATATGTAATTCATCCCTACTAATTTCTCTGAGCTTTGTATGTTTTCTCACCTTCAAATCTAGAATTTAGAGATAAACCTCAAAATTTGTAGGTGGTTTACACTGAACCTAAGTTTTTTTCGAGCACTTGGATATAGAGTGTTTTTTTTCGTGTATCAATGTTTGTAGTTTAGGATGCCACATATGTCTGGAAGGAGAAAGGTGAGGGTAAGGAAGCTCTAAGTATTTTTCACATGAGGCAAGGTGAGGGCTTGTGTACAGGTACAATGGATATCTCAAAGGCATCTGGCATCATGCAAGTTTTTGACATAAGCAAACTAAAATGACTATTGAAGGGCTCTTTAAAAAACCTTCCTATTTGAAAATGTTTTGGATCAACATGTACACCATATTTAAATGTAACCTCTTGGAATGAAATTATGTGGCCCTTGGCACACCCATCTTAGGGGTTTTGCTCTTTAGGGTCACTTTCCAAGGAGGACAATTTACTATATCTACATTAAACTAAGATTTTCTTCGAGCACTCAAGTACACAATGCTTTTTTCAAAAATTTGTAAAACCTACCTGTGAGAAATTTTAGAGGCAAATTTATTGTATTTGATGGTTTTTACGCTAAATTTCTCTAAACTTTGTAGGAGTTCTTACCTTCAAATCTATAATTTAGAGGTAAATCTTAAAATTTGTAGGTTAGATTACACTAAATGTAGGTTTTTTTTTAGCACTAAGATACACAATACTTTCTCTCAAAAACTTGGAAACCTACGTATGAGAAATTTTAGAGGCAAATTTATCATATTTGTAGGTTAGATTATACTGAATGTAGGTTTTTTTTAGCACTGAGATACACAATACTTTCTCCCAAAAACTTGGAAAACCTTCATATGAGAAATTTTAGAGGCAAATTTACTATATTTGAAGGTTTTATTTTGCAAGTGGGAGCACACTAAACCTAGGTTTTTTTTAGCACTCAACTACACAATATTTTTTTCAAAAAACTTGAAAAACCTACATATGATTACAATAAGCGTACACTCAAATACATTTCTAGGTGGGATTGCACTAAACCTAGCCCTTTTTCCAGTACTGGGATACATAATATCAATGTTATAAGAAATGAAATCTTTGAGATTTTTTGTAGGGAGAGGAAGGTGTCTCAGTGCCTTATTCATTATTTGTTGAAGGTGACATTGATCCAACTAGACCTTGCATGATGTCTAACACATTAATGCTTCCTTGAAGTGTTGGTTTACGTGAATGTAGGATGTGTATGGAGATGATCCATTGAAGGCTAGTGGCTCAGCAACATGCTTTGATGTCCATAAACCATTCTTTATCTCTCCCTACATCAAGTAGGGGCCAATCCCATGGACTCGAGAATGTCGAGTCTGATGTATAAGTCATCCAATGAGCAAACATGAACTATGCTTCTTTCCACCTCTTCTAAAGGCTTAGAATTATCCATCTTTAGCATACCAGCTCGATGTGAGTGCAACCAAGTGGTGATGGTACTCCTCACAAGATGGGCTCATTGGTGGCAATAGCACTACACATCCTCTTCACGTCCATGGCCAAGTGCATCTCTCAGACGTGGTGGCATGATTGTCTTCCATGTTGACCAAAGATGTGTAGCAGATCCTTTGAGAAGCTAATTTAGGTTAAATTCTCCTTCATCATGGAGCTAGCAAGCCCTCTATAGCTCTCTTTTTTCTTAGACAATTAGACTCTGTGTGTGTGCGCCTGTGTAGCATGCTGCTTACCAAGAAGCGACTTCTATTAAATGATAAACACCATAAAAGTTGGAGACTTCATGAATTGGGAGTAAATCTCTAGAAAAGTGTAATATCACCTACAAATTTTAAAACGTTACCTCTAAATTTTAAATTAGAAGGTAAGAAAACCTTCAAAATAAGAAGGAATTTAGTTTTTAACGTTTTTTTTTGGGCACGGGGGGGGAGAGAGAGAGAGAGAGAGAGAGAGAGAGAGAGAGAGAGAAGAGAGAGAATTAGACAACTACAAGCAACCCAAAGAACTATCCAATTAAACAGAGAGAAGGGAGGAGGAAGAGGAGAATATAAATATTAATCTCTATGTGTGTGTGTGTGTGTGTGTGTGTGTGTTCTCTTCAATAGCTATAAAACACCTAGATGCATTGAATAAGGGCTAGAAAATCCTATGTAACGTGTGAGAACCTGCCAAGCTTGGTATTAAATGAATATTTGTTGCCTCTTGCATGTATATTTTTATTTGAGAATCTATAATTTTCCACCTTTGTAGTTGTAAAAATAGAAGACATGCATTTTCTAGCCGCAGCAACGCGCGGGTCACATACTAGTATTGTCTAAAGACGATCACGAATGGGTCACAAAGAAATAACCCTGAGAAGAACGAGGTGAATGAAACTTCTTTAGAGACAACCAAATGTGTAGGTTTTTTAACTCCTTTCTTTTTTCATACTCACAATTGTGAGTGGAAGTGTTGTATTAATTTGAAAAAGAATGTAGTACATTAAGGAGTAGGGAAAGGTCGTTAATTGACCTTTCCCTGTAATGTGGGCGAGCGCATGCGTGGTTGGCATAGCTAGTCGCTTGCATTCGTGAGCCCACCATTATGAGAAAGGTGAATTGATGACCTTTCCCTTTCGTCAAGGTCGGGGGGAGGTGGGCCAGGTCACCGTTAGCGGAGGTTGTCGGAGTGCACACAGAGTCAGATGAGCACTGCAACATGCAAGAAATTCCATCGACTGATGTGGCAGTTGCTCATCATTGACCAAGGCAAAAATTCCTTCCGACAGCTGAGGTGACAGCAGCACGTGACGTACCCATTGCTAACATTAGGAGATTTCGGAGGTCTTTTGGAGGGCCTTTTGGAAGAGAGAGGAAAATAAGCTCCTCCAATGAGAGAAAAGCCTACGTTACGTAGAAAAATAGATTGATATTAACAAAAATATAAAAGGTGTCCCTCTCCTCATTTAATAATCTAATGGTCCTTGAAGACGATCACTCTCTTTCATTTAATGCGAGCACCTTTTTTAGAAGTAGATGCGGTGCATTTAATACGGCTTACGTCATCACTAGAACTCAAAAAGTCACAAAACTATCAAGTGGTGGAAGATTTTGAAACTTTTGATTCTGTCAATACGTCCGGAATGCCCAAATATCCTAAAAATGAATGTCCAATTGCCTCGCTCGCCGACATCCAAAGAGGCAAAAAATGTCAAAAACCCCTAAAAGAACATTTTACTAACGGCGTGCGAGGGGGCATTCCAAAATTCTCGCGCGCCATTAGTAAAAAGCCCCTTTTTAGGGAGCTTTTTGAGAGGAAAATGTCAAAAAAACCTCTAAAAAGGGGCTTTCTTGAAAGATAAGTGTCCAAAAACCACTAAAAGGAGCTTTGCACTAACGGTGCGTAGGGGAGCATTCTAGAATTTTAGAATGCCTCCTCGTGCACCTTAAGTAAAAAGCTAATTTTTTGGGGTTTTTTGATATTTTTTGCCTCTCCAGATGTCGGAATGAGACAAGTAGACATTCGTTTTTATGGTATTTTGGCATTCCGGACGCATTGGTGGTGTCAAAAGCTTCAAAATCTATCACCATTTGACAGTTTGTGACTTTTCAAGTTCCAGTGATGATGACGTAAGCTGCATTGAATGCGACGCACCTGCCTCCTGAAAAAGACGCTCGCATTAAATAAAAAAGTGACCGTTTTCAAGGACGATTGGGAATATAAATCTAATTTTTAGAGTGTCTGGTTGTCCTTTTGGACGTACTCACAAGGTGCAAGTGCATTTTAAAAAAAGTTTCTAGAGAGAGAAATACAATTTCTTACAAGGCCCTCCAAATGATCTCTGAAATTTTCTAATGTGTGTTCGACATACATTGCATTGTGAACTATTTTGTATGCAGGCTGAGTTGGCATAGATCTGTCGACTGCACCTTTGCATAATCGACTACACCTTTACATTCTGCAATGGAAGGGACAATGGATGGACGGTCGTGATCTTCTGCCCACCGACCCCCGACCTTGACGTCTTAAGCATGGTTAGTGCCTTGAGGAATCCACAAATAGAAAAGTCAACCGTAGCGTGGATGAACAAATTATTATGTAAATCATTGAGTTATCAGATTCCATGAGTCTAGTCTATACCATTATAATGGAGGAAGGGATTCCGGCCCCCCTCCCCACTGACACGTGTTCAAAGATTGTCACTCTGGCGCTTTCAGGTAGTGTAGTCTGAGTGAAACAGAGAGAGAGAGAGAGAGAGAGAGAGAGAGAGAGAGAGAGAGAGAGAGAGAGAGAGAGCTATCCAGAGACGGCAGAGCCCCAGATGTATGAGAGAGGGAGAGAGTGAGTTGCCCGCTTTTGCGCCTTCGTGTTGCCTATGACATTGATGGCCAATACTGCCTGCTCCACTAATATGCACCCCTATTTTCGTGCGTGCAAGTGTATATGCACGTGAGAGGAAAAGAGATTCCGCATGTGATGCTGATTGCAGTCGGGGCCTCCTCCAGCAAGACTGACTCCTCACCTGCACCTGCTTCCACACATACTGAGTATGTGTGTGTGTATGTGTGTGAGAGAGAGAGAGCGAGAGAGATGCTCGCAGGTGTCTGCCTGCAGCCTCCAATTCACTCACTTGATATGCACTTCTGCTTTCGTGCATGTTGTGTGTGTGAGCATGGGTGCACGCAAGTTTGTATGCGCGTGAGCGATATTGGCAACCAAGTATGGTGCACGCTTCATCTGTACTCTCTCTCTCTCTCACTCACGCACACACACACACACACTGTGGCACTACCTCCACGCCAAGCCTGGCACGCTCCTGCCTTTTAAACATTAAAGTCTCTTTTCTATTTTAAATTTTCATGTATAGCCCACCCCCTAAGGTTGGCTTGGGATCCTGCCATCAAGACTCCAAGTTGTGTCTCAGTCTAATATCGTGCTGTTTTCGATTTCAAAAATGATGGTTGAGGGAAGGGGAAAAGGAAAAATTCCGCCCCAAAATAGATAAAAATAGTGTAAAAACCCAAAAATAAACCTAATTTTCTAAAATTTCCTCTTGGTAAATTCAAGGAAGGGAAATTTTTATGTTTGGAAAAATGATTTTTCCCAAACATTGGCCGCCCCCCCCACTACGGCCACACAATGTAGATTTCAAAGCTCCCCATTTAGTGCACTATTACCTCCACGTGCACACTACAGGGAAGAGGTCGGGTGGTTCTCGGTGAGCCGGTGACTTTGCGTCAGCACTCCAACGGTCCCCAACTCTCCAAGTCCCAAGGACGGACTCGGCTACAACTGGCGATCGTTGTCTCTAAGTCAATACGGGCTTGCTCCATTTCTCCCTCGCGAAAGTTGAAGCACATCCTACAGGACATGAGGGCTCTATTTTGGGACAAAATATCTACTTTGGGAGAGAGATTCTGGGTCCATCCCTCCAACATGTGTCGTTACCTCCTAGCTCCAACCAGTTCCAGTAGGGTGTCTTGCACTCAACGCGCTCATTGAGAGGAAAAAGGCATGCATGTGGGGAGAGAGAGAGAGAGAGAGAGAGAGAGAGAGAGAGAGAGAGAGAGCTTGGGAGAGCTTTGCCATGTGTCGATAGCTGTGAGCCGAAGGCTACGGACAGTAAAAGGGGCCACTGGGTGCCCACGAGAATTTACAGCAGCACCAATTTACAGAATTTGAATTCGACCTCAAACATTGAGGCCAACAGTAGAGATGAGGGTGGGGAATGGCATCGGCACACAATGTGTGCGCCGCTAGAGTGAGGTAGGGGGTTAATGGATATGTGATCAAAGCAATGCACTGACGGAGACACGGATGTCAGCAAGAGCCAAGATCCTAAGCACCCACGTCGTTGACCAAAAGGGCTCCTCCCAATCTCTCTCCCTATCTGTCCTTAAAGAAAGTATTGACGACATAGCAGTTGTTGTTGTTGCGAGGCACAGATGAGGAGCCAAATGTTGTTGGATAAAACAAAATAGAGAGGCTCAACCTCAAACTGAATATCAATGGTATGCAGGCTTAAGTCGTCGACGATGAGAAGGTCCAAGCTCATGTTGGTGGGTACATCTACAGATTTTGCAGAATGAGCGCCAACCATTCTTTTACATTTTGTGGCTAGCATTGCACATGATCATATTTTTTTAATCAATAAGCCTTTGTCATACATTGTTGTGCAGACGTGTGTTCATATAAGATGACAGATGTACATTGGGTGCTTTAAGTAAGCTTTTTTTTTTAAATGTGAAAGGTGTGTTAAATTTGAAAGATGTGTTCTCGCTCTGAGCCTCCTCCTCCTCCTCTCTATATTAGTCTTTACCGTGCCCACAAACAAAAGCCTAGAGAGAGAGAGAGAGAGAGAGAGAGAGAGAGAGAGAGAGAGAGAGATTTTCTTGATCTTCTTTTGTGAAATTTGTCGAGAGTGAGAAGTTTGAGGGTAAGAGGGGCCATGCCGACGGCGCCGTTTTACTAGTATGCATAATAAACCTTGCACTCACTTGAGTGACTTAGGTAGCTTTTCTTGAGATGAGTTTAGAATATTTCTTTCGAAATCATAGTAGTCATGGCATCTCTTATGTATAGAGTGACAACTTTTCCACTAGTATATATCTAACGTTTCTTGGCCATACTATACCTGCTAGAATAATAACCTTGAAATCATAGGAGTCATGAAATCTCTAATGTGCAAAGTGATAGCTCTTATTCTACTTACTCCATATAATCCATAGAGAATGTGCCCCTCTAGCTAAGAGGTTCTCATATGAATCAAAGTCTAGCTCAATCCTAAGGTGCTCAACTTCAACAAGTACCCAAGAAAGCATCTTACTCGTTGATCTCTCAATTTCATATGTTTGAATTGCTATTATAGTGTTATAGAGGTCCATCTAGAAGGACTACAAAGAAAGCTTTTGTCCTGCAAAGAGATTTCTAATTCATCAATAAAGAGAAACTACTCTATATGCTATGTACAATGCTACACCAATAAGCTCAACACCCCAAAAAATCACCACGCTTGTGGCTTAATGCTTTATGATTGTCACTAAGATATTGCCAAAGTACTACCAATTTGTGCTTGTGCTCAATCTCTGTAGCTTAATTCCCAATTGGAGCCCCATAGAAAATCCATATAGCTTTAACCAAAGTAGAAATTTCCTACAAGATCTCCTTTTCATAATTGATTTTGTAATCCGAGTAGAAAATTGGATTTCTAACTCTTTGCTTAGATCCTATAAACTCGGATTACTAGAAAACTAGATTTTCAGCTCTTAGCTTGGTCCAACTATAAAATATAATTATTGATCTACTTTGAAAGAACGCTATTAATTTCCCATCGAGATTCTAAGCATCTACCAAATCTCAAAAGAAAAGGGCTTGTAGCCCCCGTTCACATGTGCGGCACGTCTCCCAACCTTGCTCTTTGTGCTGGTGAGGAGACCAGTCACCTATAGACCAAGACAACCCCTCACAATCCTAATCTAGGGCACCTACAAACTCCATCGTCTTTGACTCTTGCTGTGATTCTACGCCATCAGCATAGTCTCTCACAATGGTACTACCCCGTCCATCAAGGCCACCACCAGAGTCCACCGCCTTAGACTCTTGCTACTCCCTTGGCCTCATGCCTGGTTTGCAACAACTCTTATGCCATGCCTACCTGGCCGTTTTCTACCCTGCCTCCACGAAGCTCTTGCTTGTGATGATGAAAAAAGGCAGGGTGCCTTTATAAACTGGCACGCAAGCATAGTCGACTGTATGGCTCTGCGAGAGAGAGAGAGAGAGAGAGAGAGAGAGAGAGAGAGAGAGAGAGAGAGACTGAGAGACTGAATGAGAGACCACGTCGTGATTTCGCCGCTCAACCTCTATCTTGGCTCGACTCGCACCCTACTGCCCTGCCATCACTGTCTCCTAATCCCTGCTACATGTGTAGGCCTTCAACCTACTGCACTGCTCTGCTCCATAGCTCCCGTAATCAAGTGTTCCTCGTCTCTAGCCTGCTCAATAGCCGGATCGCACATGCGGGGTCCTTCCCATTCACAGACAGAGCACGACTGGCACAATATGACCAAGGGGGAGAGAAATATCTCCCGATAGGACAAAAGAGAGAGGGGGGAACCTTTTTATTAGAGATAGAGAGAGAGTACATGTTTTGCACCCAAAGACACAGACCTACTGTTCCTTTCATTTTCCAAAGGGCATCTTAGATACCTTGTAATTCAACCCATAACCAAAATTTGACCGGGCCTACTAGATCTTAATGTAGAGTCACTTTTGTGGATCAAAAACTTGTATGTGAAGTAATAACTAATAGCCATGCTAATAATGTATAGATAATGTATAATTTTTGGCACTATAGTCCATCCAAGACACTAATTGTTTAACTCGGTAAACCATTGGAGGAGATTGTCCACAAACATCACCCATTTAAAACCCTGTTGGTAAGGTGATTATAACATGCTAACCATCTGTTGAAAGATACCACAACGTCATTGAGCATATCATGCATGCTATTCAAAGACTTTAACTATCATAGGAAAAGATATAGGAGTAATATTTGTCGAGGAAAATTTTGGTGTCCCATTCCAGCATAAGTGCTACAAGCAAGTAATACCTTGACTTTAGTTCATTTGCAACCAGTAAATGTTTACATGTTGAACATCTCTTACTATCAAAAATGTATAAACTCTGGTGGAGGCATATGGAAACAATCCCTAAGGACTTAGAACATGTCTACAAATCCTCAAGGGGGGATGTCTCTCTCTCTACCTGTGAACTTTGAAGCCTTTGTACATAGGGTGTGTGCTTGTGTTTCAAAATTCTTGTACTTTCTAAAAAAAAATTAGGGTGAATTTTAAAAGTATGATTTAATATCAAGGAATGATAGGTTGTGCATCATGTAATCCACTTTATGTACATTCCTAGAGTGCAAGTGAGTCATATGAGACTTTCTATCGTGTGGTTGTAAACAAATCCCAGCTTGAGGCTTTATAATCTCTGATCCTAGACTATACCTTAGTAGAAGATTATTGGACAAGGTGAACATCCATGTGACACAAACTCATAAAAAAGAGAACTAGATTAGAAATGCTAGGACTCTAAACATTGAGTAGGGCTGCCCAATTTCGGAAGCAGGTGGATAAAGGGGTATCTCGAGAGATCCTCTGGATGCATTTCAAGTGAAAAATGGTGGAGAAGGCACGTGCAGGGGGGAGAGAAAGACAGGTGGCTTTTGTATGGCGAAGTCGGCGAGAGAGAAAGGGAGGTCGCTTTTGTATAACGAAGTCGGAGAGAGAGAGACAGAGAGAAAGAGAGTGGAGCTCTCTCTGTGTGGGTCGTGCAGCTCCTGTGTTGAGCCTGAACAGTGTATAGCGAAGTCGGAGAGAGAGAGACAAAGAGAAAGAGAGTGGAGCTCTCCCTGTGTGCATTGCAATGGCGGCGTTGGACATTCCTGTGGGAGGCGCAGGATGGTGAAGGCACAAGGGGGCGAGCTCGGTGGTACATAGGGCGCCAGGCGATGGCGACGATGCAGGGCAAGCAAAGAGAGAGGAGAGAGAAGAATTTCTTTTGCTTTTGTTTGGAGCGGAGGCATCTGAGGAGATTCGTTAATAGGGTAGACGACCGAGTAGGTGTCCCTAATTCTGAAGCACCTCTGACTAGAGGGTATCTCGGGAGATGCCCTCTTGGGTGAACGATGAAAAAGGGAATGTGAAGACGTTGCGGGACAGGTGGAGGAGAGAGGGAGAGAGAGAAGTAGATTTTTTTATGCGCGTGGTCTACGATCGCCAGAGAGAGAGAGCGAGAGAGGAGGTCATGGCGAGGTCTGCGATTGCCAAGAGCTCGCAGAGAGAGAGAGAGAGAGAGAGAGAGAGAGAGAGAGAGAGAGGAACTCATGGGGAGGTGTGGTGCACTGGTTGCGTGCCGTAGGTGCAAGGCATGAGCGGGGTGCAGTCACGAAAAAGAGCGAGGGAGTTGCTACGGACTGAGGTGGACGATGGAGCTCCTGTGCAAGCAAGCGAGGCATGCGGGCGACGAGAGAGAGGAGACGGATCTCGACAGATTTCAATTAATCTGCGCGTAGACCCAGTATGATTAGTAAGGCGTTGAATGTAAGATGCCCTTATAATATTTCTTTGTGCAATAAAAGACAAGGTGAAAGTTCACTATGGCGTACATAAAGCTGGTAAGATGGCTTTAATATTTATAAGAGAGTTCTTTGTGAGATTTGTGAGGGAGAAAATGAGAAAGTGACACTAGCGTTTTAAAACATTTGTTGTCACACTAAAGTATTATATTGTTAAAAAGAAATGCAGCTATAAACCATTTAGATTACAATAAATTTCAAAAGATTAAAAATTGATGGACAGAAAAATACCTGGCAGCATCAAGTAAGAAATTAAGATAAAACAAAGTGAAATTAGATGGGAAAGATTGTGCATGGCCTTGTACCCAATATCGCTTTTTAAAGAGAGAGGTAAACAAATGTCAACACCCTCTGGCAAGGACTTACAAAAAAAATATTAAAAAAGAATTTTTCTATCGGGCATTAATTAGTAAGCTTTATTCAATGGTCTAGGTTTGCACCCAAAATCCAACCCTTTACTAAAAACTACTTATGTAGTCCAAATATGCTGAGAACATTTCCAAGCAGTGATGTACTCTATTGGAACCAAGTTTGTAGTTTCAGAAGCTTTAACAATCTTGCATTACCCTTTGAGTTGCCAAGAAAATTAGACAAACCCTTGCTCGATTTTGAAAAATCAAAATTGTGACCAAGGGCATGATGTAGAATGAAGCGGCTTTGGCGACAAGTATACCTCAAACATACAAAACCTTGGCATGAAAAATAGCACGTATATGTGATTCATACCATCCCCTATCTACAAAAATCATATAACTTACCTAAAGCTCTACATATTGGTTTTTAAGTATTTGCAAGGCCCCTCCACCTTACGTGCACCAACCCTATTTCTATCTTAAACAGAAAATAGACAATCTTTGACTAAAATTTGTCAACAAATACTCATCTATATTGCTAGTCAACAAATACATGTCGCCTACTATCTAAGATACCCTCGTGGGATTTTAGGCATTTCAAACATAAATAAGTATATGCTCTTTCAATGTAAATGAGCATATACTTATTTCAAAATTATGTTCACTATTAGTATGAAAAATACTCTTTGGAACAAATTTGAAAGAGGATCCCCCCCCCCCCCCCCCCAAAACAACATACCTCCATGTACAATATATGCATCCCCAATTTTGGGGACACCTCCTATTGTACTCTTATGGGAATTTTGAAAGAAAACCCCCTATTGTGCACTTGTGTGCCACCATACAGAAGGTACTAGTGAATCTCCACAAAAGTAACCTTAGATGGAATGATGACAAATATTAAATTAATAGACGTACAAAGTGAATGCATGCTCTCATTGACACCTAGTGAAAATAAATAATAATAATTCTTTTTTGAAATTGAGAAATAAAAGTGAAGCTACTATGATGCAAGCATAAGTAACTCTCTAGAGACAATGAAAACAAGACACCCATCAACAACAATCAAGTCTCATGATATTTACAAATTAGAACAAATTTTCATAACCCTTGGTTGATGAAGAAACTTGAGCAATCATGTCCCATGTGTAGGGATTCTATATCTCATAGCCAAGTGATTCTTTACTCTTGGCTTATAGCTATTGGTGACTCTTAGTCAATGGGACTGTGTCTACACCTCTAATGGAATTATGGCCTTTGGTCTAGACCTCTCAAATTCTATGGGCATGATCTCTTGTATAGTTAGTAGTCTAGTCACCTTGTGAGTATATGTGAGGGCACAGGTCTAGCACACATGGAAAGTGAGTTGCAATAGAATCCAAATGGCCATCCTAGTCAGCATGGCTTTTTCACATTCTATGGAGCCACTCTTGACCTTTGGAGAGTTGCCCCTTGACCCTTGGGAAAGGTGCATTGTGACCCTTGAGAGGTGCACCTAGCCATGTTTTTCTACTACTTAAGTAGCTCATTTGTACACACAAATAAGTTAGTTCATTTCTAATCAAGTTTTCATTTGAGTCTACAAACACTCTCTAATCATTAGTGTAATTATATATTATGTCTGCTAGTCTTGTTGTTCCACCCTAACTCAACAGTTGATATCAGAGCTTATGATAAGGTTAGCATTCTCTAATCAATCTCCTTTAAATTCACATCTAATAATTGAGCTCTAACATATCTATGTGTGGACACGTCCTTGGTAGACCCAAATTGGGCTGCTATCCTCCATGGATTAGGTGAGCTCAATTAAATATGTATTAGGGTTCACCATCAGTAGCAGTCTAGTGTGTGTTTTAAATAAATGCATTTGCATTCAAGTGTTTCTTTTCATGTCTGTGCTCCTTAAGCCTAGAATCACTACATTGATTTCTTGTCCATTGAATTGATCCAATTGGATTTCAAGCTCAAGAACCCCTCATGCTTGACAATTTGGCTCATGCTCAAACAATCAGCTCCATTCAATCACATGTGTGCATAGGATACTCCAAGCTCTTTCGGTAGAGACCTTAATCCCTTCATTTTTACACCATTAATTCACTTAATTGAATCTCCCAAAATAGGTGTGTGTGTGTGTTTTTTTTTGTGTGTGAGCCTATTTTGAAATGCGTTAATACATTCTTTTTTGGGGAAGTCCTCACACAAATCATGTTGGCTCATCGGCTTACATGTTTGACCTCTAAACGATGCTTGGTGGGTTGTGGATTCAAAGCCTACTATTTTTAAATGAAGCAACGTGGCCAAACGTGAGCTCCATAGTAAACTGCAGCTATACTCGATCGGGTCCAATAGGGAGGGTGCATGCAGTTGGACCCAAAGAGCACGAAAAAACCATGTTTTATGATTTTGGCACTCCAATAGGATGAAGTCCCATAGCCACTATCACTCCTCCGTTCCCCCCCCCCCCCCTAACCTTCATGGCAGCCATCCAATTTTTTGAATTTTGTGCTTCATCAAAAGATAGAGGCTCCTCAACATCACATAATCTAGACACAGGCAAATCATAACAAGTTGATGCATAAAATTCATGGCAAGAACTTGAACGAGTACAACTACATAAAGTTTCATCCAATTTACTATCATGCAAAGTATGCACCAGTCATTTTGGCATACCTCTAGTTTGCTCATTCTCAGCCCTTTCCTCATCAAGTACATCATGTACATTTGCATAAGTAATAGGATGATCTGTAACATTTTTGGAAACCCCCATAGGCTGTACATTTGCCTCATTGGGATTTACATTGGAACTTCCACCACTAAAAAGAGGCAACAAAGTGTCATAAATGTCATGTGAGCTTACATTATTGTCTCTAGTACATGATAGCAAGAGCTAAAGAGAATCTTCCACAAACACAATGTCTCATGAGACTAAGATACGCTTTGTTTGCAGATGATACAACCTGTAGCCTTTCCTTTCAGCATTATAACCAACAAAAATGGATTTAACAACCTTATCATCCAATTTTTTGTGTTGTGTTTGTGGCAGCAAAGCATTAGACAAACAACCAAAAATGCGTATGTGCTCAATAGAAGATTTTCTATCATGTCATGCTTCATAAGGATTTGTTGAGTGCAAAGCTTTTGTAGGATACCTATTAAGTACATAAGTGGCACACATGATGGCCTCAAGCCAAAACAAATGCGAAAAAGCTTGACTTCTGCCATATATTGTGCCATTTTTTAAAGTGACTTGTTTTTCCTCTCAGCCACACCATTTTGTTGAGGTGTATATGGCACTGTACATTCGTGTTTTATCCCACGACTAGCCAAAAATGCATTAAACTCATGAGACATACTCCTCCCCTGAATCGGAACGGAGGGTGCCCATAGTACATTTCAAGACATTTTCAACCATAGCCAAAAAGTTATTTGAAGCACATAAACACTTTGGACTTTGCTTTAAGCAAATACACCCATGCATTCCTAGAGTAATCATCAATGAAAGTCACAAAGCAAAGGTAAATGCCCAAGGATGGAGTTTGCATCATATGTAAGATCCCCAATTTTCGGGTCTTATTTAAAAATAAGAAAAATAACTTTCAATATGTGTTTCGTCGAATTTTGATTGATTAGCATTGGAAAGTCATAATTATGTCGGGATGTTACGGTGTGGCGTAGTTTAGCTACGGTTTTTATTAGTTAGTTAGATACTATTTGAATGGTCAAATTTAATGCAAAAATTGAATGGTAAGTGAGAGAGTTGACCACCAAAAAGCAAAGGCTTGCTTTTAGGAAAGAAAGAGTCTTTTTATAAAAAAAAAAAAGAGGAGGAGCTTAGTTTAGAACTCTTTTCTTGGAAGCCAAGTTTCTTCTTAGAGTCTCTAAATCGCGCATTGAAATCCGTGTCCTTAGAAAAAAATAAAAATAATTTTATTTTATTTTATTGAAAAGCTATGAACGTGCGCGAACTTGTCTCTCCTTGCCTCACTCTATTCTTAGCTAGTGCTTTTGGCCTTGAGAGCCTATATAAAGACCTCTCTTCTTTCACTTTGAGGAGGATAGATACACTCTCAAACGCGGAAGCTCTCTTGCCTTGACGTCAGGATTACTTATCTATTATACGGAGTGGTGCAAGCTCTTCATCACCATCTCCATAAACTCTCCTCTCTCATGAAGAAGAAGAAGAAAGATACTCTCTCTCTATTTGCTTATTACCTTCTCTCTTGTTTCACGGTGTACGCGCTCTCCGGAAGTCTTCGTGGCGGATACCTATACGTAGCTCTCATCATCGCTCTCTTGCAGCAATGCAAGAAGCCTTTCGACAACCCTAATCAATTCTAAAGCACGGTGAGAAACCATAAACTCCATAGTCATCATCTCTCTCTTTATGTCGTTTTTCTGTGTAGTCATCCTCTCGGTGATTGTTTTTTTTGTATACGAGTGTATGTATGGATTAACCAAGTACATACGAGGTTTCCTCATGATTGTTTCATCATGCTTTACACATTGATTTATGCGCATGATGCATTATGGTCACGCACGTGCATACACGCACGTGCATAAAGAAGCGCTTTTCGTTTCAGGTCATAGAAGCGGTAGGAATACTGTTTTGGTCATAAATCACAAACCGTTATGAATCAGCCTGAACCCTTTATACCATAGATAAAACACATCATTTAGAACATTTTCTCTCTTATGTGTCATGTGAAAGACACGCACGAGTTAAGAGATATGGTCAAAAAACAGATTGCTGCCCACTACACAACCAAATTTTTTGACTCCAAGCTCCTTGGAGAACTACTATATAGATTCACCGGATGGGCATACCCACTTAACCAATTGAAAATCTTGATAAAACTTGATGATAAACGAATTTAGGTCTCTGTTATCACTTCGGAAATGCGAGTTATCAATCACTCTATTATCAGTTTTACGTACACGCGTAGGAGTGCTATCAAAGGGGGATACCATATGACGTTGTGAGTTAACCGAGCCGTTTTGATATGTTTTATGATTTATTTTGGTGAGTTGATTTCAATTATTAGATGGCTCTAAACTTACATGAGAGTATATGGTTAAACATTCCGAACCGCATAGGCAGATGTGAACAAAGTGACTTTCTTTGGGGGTTACCGTTTGTTGTGTGAGTATCATATGGTCAAAGTGATGTGATGGAGTGATAGTCTACATTATAGAGCTAAACTTCATGCATTGGGTTGAGGTCAAACACTTTTATTTGCATGTTTTGCATACTCCCGAAAATGTCAAAAAATTGTTTTTGCACATGTGTGAAGTTATGGTTTATGGTTGACCCAAAAGGTCGAAGTTGTTTTGCATCATGGTGTTGGAATGTTATCATATGATGTATGGGAACTCATGGATTGATGTGGATGCCTCATATTTATGATTGCTTTCCACTTTTCTAGGTTAAAACTAGCTCTATGTGCTAGAGTGGTGAAGTGCAGATGTGATGCATCAACTTTGCATGGTTGACTGTTGTCAAAATTGGATTTTTATATCATGATTAGTCACTGGTCGGACTCTTTTTATGCATAAAAGAATCACATCTTAAGGGTCACATGTGTGTAGACTTCGATTGATTGTAGGGGATATGTCAAACTCCAAGTGTGGGAGTTGGTTCAGTGTGATTATGATTTATGGTTAAAAGCTGAGATTCCCTTATGCATTATGGTTGATATTTTATGGTGGAAGCTGGAGTGGCTTATGGTTTTTTTTCTAGATTAAGTTATGTTGCCGAAAAGCTGCCAAAATTTATGCAGCCATGTTATGTTCTAAAGTGGTTATACAGGATTGGTCGTGCCTCACCCAAGTAGGGTGGAGAGCTCACCCGTGTGATGTGATTGGATTATGGTTTATGGTTTATGGTTTTTGGATTGGATCATGAAGTGATTAAGATGGTTTATGGTAGACGTGTAAGGGTAGAGATCCTGTACAGTCTAACTGTTTGGAAAAGGAATTGTTTGTGCATCTGGGAAGTGCTATTGTGATTGGACTCATGTGTTATGTTTCTCATGGCAGCATCGCTACAAAACTAGGATCACCTACATCGCTTAACCTTAGACTCAAGGGTCACTGACCTGGGGCTTTGCTGGATCGGGGGTGTTTGTTAGGTATTCTTCTTTTTGTTAGGCTCATCTACACGGTTAGTGCGTCAAGGGTTGAATGAACTACACGGCTAACGCGTCACGATCTTGCCTTGGCTTGGTCTAAACACTCGATGCTGGGCATCGAAGAGGCGTGGCACCTAAACTGGTGTGGTTGGTGTTGATACCCTACCACCTACTGGTATTTGGGATCCTTTCAGAGCTCGGGTTCATGGAGGGAGGCGAAGCAGCCTCACCTATGTCTGGCTCAGGTAGGATGGAGGTGTTCTGGCTCTCTCCCGATGAAGTGAAATTCTCTATGTCCGTAGTAGAGCGGAAGTGGATAGGTAGACCGGTTGATCCCTACACAGGGTCCGGTGCTCTGCTAGTTGTTTTTTCATAAACTTTTTTTTTATGTTATGGTGTAGCCAGATTTTGTCATTGCATTAATACATGGTTGCATGTTCCATTTAGATGGGCATTTAAAGATTCTCTGTTGTCAATTTCTCATGTCTCTGTGCACTCTATTTCACCCTCCACTATATTCTCTCTCTCTCTCTCTCTCTCTTCCCACAACGTTGTGTACACATATATTCACCCTCCACAATTTTATACTTTTTCTTGAGTACACTTTCATTCATAACACCTATTCAGGGGTGGCACTAGTCGATAGGTACCTCTGGATGCAGTCCGGCTCATGGCCTAAACTCCATGCTTGGTCGGGCGCTGAGAACTCCTCCCCTATGCAAATGCTTCTGCAACTCTCATGTATTTTGAAAATTGTATAAATGTGTAAATTGTATATTTTGTGCATAAACCCCTGGGAGGGGTATCTCTCATCATATGTGCCCACAAACATCACTATGCACAAGTTGCAACCTGCATGTGGCCCTAACTAAACCATCCTTTGGAAACTTCAAACACTGCATCTTACCCAAAATACAGTCTTCACAAAAATGTTTGATAGGTGCTTCAAGAGGCTGCAAAGATACCGTATCAAATTTCTACAAGCATAACAAACTGGCCAATTCAGATGCCCAAAATGTGCATGTCAAAGTTTTGCATCTAAAACAGTCTTTAAATCCACAACAATATTTACAAAATTTTACCCACACTTATCATACAAAGTGAGCTTATACAGCCCATGGCATAAAATGCTAGATGCAACAATTTCATCACCAAAATTGAGATCATGTAATGTACATCTGTCATCCACAAATTTGACTACAAGACTAAGTCTAGCAAGTGCAAATACATACTAAATATTCTTTTTTATCCCAGGTACATACAATGCATCAACATGTGTGAAATAACTGCCATTTGTAACCGGATAAGAGGCATTGTTGGCACAAGTGACTGAATTCCCATAAGGGACATCCTCAAGAGAGGTTAAAAAGTCATGATGGGAGTAGGTAATGTGCTTTGTAGCACCACTGTCAAAGTACCACACATGAGCATCTACATCAACGTACATATATGCATCATGGACAAAAGGATCATAAGTGCACTCTGCACTAAAATCCCATTATGCATCAACATCAGTATCACAATCTTCTTTCACAGAAGACTCAACAATAGTTGCACTTGTAGTGGAACCAACCTCTTTCTTCTTAGCCTCTTTTGCCTTCAATTTCAAACACTGCTTGATCAAGTGATCATTAGCTTTACAATAATGGCAACACATCTTCTTTTTGCTCTTCTCACCAAAATTCCTAGACGAATTGCTAACAAAGCAGAAGCATTAGGAACATGTGATTTATCACTCACAAAAGAACCATGAGAAGTGGCTACATTGCTGTTACCACCTTTTCTTTGAGCAACAATAAAAGCCTAATCAATTGCACGTTGTTCAGCTTTTTTTTTTTGGGAAAGTGACTCTTGCAACAACAATGTGCATAATGCATCAAACTTGATAACGTTAGGATTTCCTTGGGTCATCAGCCTCCAAGTACTAGCAAAAGTCTGGCCCAGAATTTGGCAAAGCATCAAGAACAATATGTACAAGGGAATTCTAAAAAATGACTTTGCTTGCAGCAATAAGTTGCTCATTATTACCCTTGACACCAGTAAGTAAAGTGTCCATTTCATCTTCCTCATGCATAATCTTCGACTCTAGCTCTTTACGCATTAATGCAATTTTTGCCTCGTCGTGACTTGCATAAAGACTGTGAGGTCCCCACCCTGTTACCATATCCACTTGGCAATAAGACGGTACCTTATAGGTCGCTAGGCCCTAATCGCTTGAAAAAACATAGTCAAGAAGGAATTGATTTCCAATGGATGGTCTCTCGTCACCAAGTAACTTGAGTCCGACGAACCATTGAAGAGGATTCCTAGCCATGTTTTGTAGGGAAAGCATGAAGTAATATAATAATTTTATATGTTCCTAATTCTCACCTTCCAAAAGAGAGAAAATCTAAATACCTTTTTTCTCATAGCTTTCAAGGGCACGTATATTTGGGACTTCTTGACTCTTGGCACAACGAGTCTCTAATTTATTCTCTTAATAAGAGAGAGTGGAGAGTTTCTGGACTAATCGAGACCACCCATCCTTGACTGGAAACTTGAGCCAGCCCCAACTTTCCACCCCACACTCACACTTTTTAGCTTGTTTTCTAATTACTACCACATGATTGTTCATACACAAAATTCCTTCTCAAGATTCGCATCACAAGTTTGTTAAAACAACCCTTTAGCATGATCAAATTGGCACCAAAAAAATCCTTTCTAGAAGAAAAAAACCGTACGACCCTTCTTCATTAAAATATCCCAACCCCAAGAGTTCACTCCTCTTGGCAAGAGTTTATAGCTCCCGGTGTCTTTAGTTACCCATGCAACTAAATTATCCTACAATCTGGACACAAACGCGTAGTGACTAAGTTGCAACCTGGGCACAAACTCGCAAGTAATATCTTGCATTCTAGGCACAAACCTGCAAGATGTGTGCACCCATATGCACTACTTTAGCGTTCACTCCGCTAAGCCCTCCTCCTTGGATATCAAAGGGAGTTTTGACTATATCGGTATAGGATTTTGAATGAAGAAGGTTCAAGAGTTTTCCTACGAGTAAAACATTTATTTCCTACTTCAGACTGGATATCCTCAAACAATCCTTCCATATTAATACAACTTAAAGAAAATTAACAAGTTCAATTGATGCAGTTTCAATTTGGGATTGACTCAATGTTTAGGTAGTTTTCTCCTTCCTAATTACATATGATGCATTGAACAAAAAAGAATTTTCCTACCTAATCATGAGAAAGAACATCACTTCGTGGGATAAGTGGCACATCCTCATTCATCAGGGCCTTTCCTTTACCTTTACCATCACTAGTTCCGTCTTCGTGATCGTGTGATCTACCATCGCGAGTTCTCTTGGATGCCATTCCCACTAATAGATACTTAACTTAACTTAACTTGAGAAGTTTGTAAGGTAATGCATAATTGATTTTAAGTGCTTCAATACCAACAATTTATGGTTATGACATACATTACTCCTATATATGCTTTGATTAATTATGTCCTATTCTTAGGAAAACATGTGTTATAACCTATATACTAATCACATGATTAATCACTTATATCTACTTGCAAGAACAATCCATCATTTTAGTCGAACAAAATTCTTGAATATGATTAGCTAGCTCATGCAAGCATCTAGGTTATATTGATGAAGAATTGTGCATGCAGTCAACAAAATTGATTATGTAATCGAGCAATGAGACATTCATTACTTTGTAATGTAGAGAAATTACCATAAAACTGGTATAATGATTGTTGATTTCCAATTGAAGATAGTTAAATAAGCGTATAGCATTTGATAATAGAGTAGCACTTAGAAAGGATTCCAATTGAGAGAAGAGATTGATAATAACTTGATTAAATAACAGATTGACATTACCCAAATGTGCTTCTGAGTTATTGATCCCTCAAAGCTTTGATGTGGTAGTCACTAAGTTGTTTGCCACAACTGAGTGGACATGCCCTTTATATAGATTTTGGAGGTTCCTTGTTGCCCAAATCAGCCCCATACCTCCCCTACTCTCCCCCTCTTCCTAAATGCATGTGTAGAGGTGTCACAAGCTCCCACTTAGTCATTAGAGGTGTCTCTCTTTACCCTTTTGGGTGATACACCTCATGTACTTACCCATACTTATAGTCAACCATACCATAATAGATGGGTCCATGACTATGGGTCATTCATGGACATACATACACATGCATACATATACATAGCTTGGACTTAAGAATTAATTTATTAACACTAGAATGAAAATTCATTGTCTAGAGTGAGCTTAGCTTATCAGAATTTAACTTTGACAGTTTTTATTGAAAGACAAGCTTGAGGATGACAAGCGAAGGTGTCAGATGCACACATCTACTATATTTAGTAGTTTTTGGAGCACGCAACTATTTTTATGGAAATTCAAGATGGGGTAGATTTAGACGAGATGATCACGTCTAGGTGGGTGCAAGCACCTCAAAATTTACTATATTTGAAGAAAGGTGACAAAAAAGTAAAAAAATTATTTTTGAAAAGCTTACATCAATATATTCATCGTTAGTACATCAAAGGTAGAGACTTTCTATTTATGACCAAAATGGCATGATATTAATCATTTACATGGGAATCCCCTCTACAAGAGTGCTAGAGACCTTACAAAGACCAGTCAGAATATCCCAAGCCTATTTGCAAATTTTATTGAACAAATATGAGGAGTAATAGTGCGCTTCACAGAAAATGCAATCAAAGCATGAGCATGTGCATCTTTTATATACCAACAAGCTTGCTTAGCCGTAGGCAAAACTGCTATGGCAGTAGCAATCATGTCACCAAAACTTGCAACAACCTCAACATCGCCTACATCCTCAGAACCGATACGTAAATCAATGCCCTGCACAATATTCCAAACTCCGTTTGACACAAGGACATTTTGCATCATGTAAGCCCACATAGGGTAATTGTTCCCATCCAATCTGTCCTCAGCAACAAACATCTTGAACACATGCTTACACTTGATGTGGAAACTACCCGAAAAGAGGAGAAATGAAGCGGGAACAACACGTGCTATATAGCACAAACCATAGAAGATTGTGAGGGACTTGTTATGCAGAGAACGAAACTGATAGAACTCTTGCATAAAGTGCCAAAATACCCTATGCAGGATTGCATATAGTGGAAACAGAGGCCGAAATGAGCCCAAATGAAAATTTTGAGCAAACCAAGCTCTATGAGCTTACGCGAAGTATTTTTTGACATGCTGACACTCGCCAAAGATTACAAAAATCAAAGAAAATGAGCAGGCGTGTGCTAAAGCCGCTAGCCACTAAGCCCGGAAGTATGCAATTTGCTATGATACCAATTGTTGGAATTAGGGCTGCAAGAAAACACACACAGCTTGGAGAAGACAAAGGAATCTCAAGGCACACAAAAGAAAGTGTATTACTTAGTGTACAATGGAAAGATAAGATAGCCCTAGAGTGATGGGCGTATGCACAATGCACAAAGAAAAAAACCTCCTAGTGAGGGAAAAAAATCCCCGACGGTCCTAAGTGTGTTTGCACACATCACCACCACATGTATATGGTAACATCCAAATGTGACCAAAAGTTGAGCACTCTCGTAGTGTGTGGTACTCAGACTCTCAAACTTGTAGTGAGCATAATGTGCACACTTGGTTTGGGGAGAGAGAGAGAGAGAGAGAGAGAGAGAGAGATGTTACTTAAGAGAATTAGGGAGAGAGATGGAGATGAATAAATAGAGATGGTGCTACCTAAGATAAATGCAAACACACACACACACACACACACACACACACACACACACCTGAGATGTATAGATAAAGACGACGGTGCTACCTATGATAGGTACATGTAGAGAGATAGAGAGAGAGAGAGAGTGAAGATAGCAGTTTCACCTACATTTATATAAACAAGACAACAGATTTGTTAGCTTTGAATACATATTACAAGTGTCAAAGAACCTATCATTTGTTCTCCTTATCCTACTTAGAAATTTGTAACTTGAACTACTATCCAAAATAAATTTAGAGTGTATACTAGTGTTAATTATCAAAAGGCCATTACCCCTTCTGATGTAAGTGGCTCAATCTTAAGTCCTTTGAGTCTTTATACCAAGTTAAACCATATTTTCCAAATGGTATCCTCAAGATCATGAGGTCATCACCCCTTTAGATTCAAGTGTCGTTAGGTATTTACAAAATGTAGTTGTTTTAAATCCTCTCTTTTTTACAAAATCCAAACTAATCATATATAATTTAACTTTCCTTTAAAAGTGATTTGAAGTATTAAGTATCCAAGTTAATCCATATTCTCCAAGAGATATCTTCTTGATTTTTACCAAGTATAAGTAACTCTTATTCAAACACATTGACCACAAAGGCATCAAAAGGCCATCACACCTTTTGGTGCAAGTGGCTTGTCTTTAGTGTGAAAAATTGCATTTTGCTTTTACAATATGAATCAATCTTTAAGAAATTTTCTTTTATTTCAAGTGTGAAGTATCCAAGTAAGATATATTTTAAAGAGTGTCTATTAATTTAAGCCAATTTATCCAATTTTGTCCATTCTATCCAATGTTTTTGAGAAAACAATCTTTTTAGTTTTTAATTAGATTCATGCATCATGCCTAAAATATGATAAAACTATCCAAATATCCAATCACCAAGTTTTTCAAAAGTCTACATTATGTCGAAAGTTACAAGGAGGCATTAGAGAAACCATCACAAGCCAGGCATCAGACAATTGCCCTAACCTAGGATCACACAGGCCATCCACATCCACATCAAAACCTAGTTGGTGAGGTCCAGGTAAATCATTATTATCAGGGACCCTTTCAATTTGTAATCCACACAAATAAAATAATTACTGCATATAAGCCCCACCAGTAGCATAAGTATAATTTTTATGCCAAATTTTGACAACTTAGCGTTTCTAGAGAGTGAATAGAACAATTTTCTAGAACCTATCCATTTCAGTTTCCATTTAAGCAAAGCATTCCCTACACTATCGCCAACCAAATTAGTCAATAGGATACATTTATCCATATAACTATCAGTTTGGTATTTATCTACATTAGCATATAAAAAAATGAGAAAAAAACCAAATTTGTAAAGATTTGTCAATATTTTCCAAATTTGAGAAAGTTAATTTATTCGGATTTTTAATTCCTGTGTTAATTTAGAGCATCCTCTAAAAGCAATATGTTACTTTTTCATGAAAAGAAACCATACTCCAAAAAGTTGGTGTATAATAATTGTCCAAATTTCAATTTTTTTCAAAGCAAAACATCGACTAAGGTTTATTAGATCTTTGTCAAAGGCTCAACCAAAGGTTTTTATATGCCCTGAAAGAATATCATCAGTGCCTCAACACTAGCAAAATTATAGGTAAAAAAGCCTGGTCCTAAATGCCATTTTTTTTTTTGGAGAAAATCATTAAAAGTTGAAAAACTAGGCAAATTTTTGGATCTTTGGTAAAGCATCAAGGCTTAAAGTAAGTTTACACCCACATCTGATTAGTCATCTTTAAAAAACAAAAAAAATCAAAACATTAAGTATCATCCACGACTGCATCAAGTGATACAAACACAAACTAGTCAAACCACTCAAACAATAGTACCCAGGGAGGACAAATAGCTACAATCACTTCCACAAAGTAGATCACATTCAGATTAAATATAATGCAGATTAAACCTTCAAAATTCTATGTTACATTTAGAAGGAAACAATCCCAATTGTATATTCTATTTCGGTGGGTACCTTCTATGGCAACTAAGAAAACCCAATTACAGCAACATGAATGAACCACCGTAGAGATTAAAAAATTTTGTTCCCATAAATTCTTCGCCAGGAAGAAGATACTACCACCAAACAAATCATTAGTCCCAAGATCCTTCAACCCAAGTGGACCAACATGGAAACCATCAGATTTAAAAAATAATAATAACCCCAATTTATGCAAGCAATTTATCACACTAAATCGCAATAGGTGGTTAGGAATAATCCAAGTAGGAGACAAAGAAAAAGACAAAACCTGAGAGACATTAGGTTGCTCCACAATCTCCAAAGTCAATATCTGCAAGGCTTAGGTCCGCTTTCACCAACATGAAGAATCATATCCTCTTTCATGCACAAATTCATAGTATTGCAAAGCTAAGTGAGGGAAGAAAAAATCCCTCACCAGATTTATAGGCATACTGTAGTAGACAATGAGCGATTTCTAGTTGGGTGTGCAGGTACCCAGAACATCCTTACAAGTAGTATTTTAGCAACATTATGTCTAGCATAATCATGTAAAATCTTATGGTAATCATCCTTAAGGAAATAAAACCATCGGCTCCAATAAGTATGGCACAAGAAAGTGCAATAACAAATGCAAGGCAACCTCCACACCAATTATGTTAATCATATACAACTGTATACCCATGAGCTCCATCCTACATAATAGAGCCAATTTCTTTACTTGAGGCAATAGCATGGTAAAGACTCCTAGTAAATAACCACAAGAAAATATAGCCATTAGCTCTAAATATATTCTTACAAAAATGCATTACAAGGCTAAGGAAACCTAGCAAATTGTAATGTAGCAATTCAAGCACAATAAAGTGGCCATGTGACTCGGTAAGGAGGTCCCGAAAACCAATTTTTTTAAAATTAAAGGAACCACAAGTCATAAAATTATCAACAACATCAAAAGTCCCCTTCAACCTGAGGTAAACATGCAATATAATCACCCACAAGACAAAATAACTACCAACAATGTCTAGGTAGGCCTTAGGTCAAGTCAGGTACATATTTAGGCATTAGCCATCAAGTGATTCTTAGTTTAACATGGGTGAATCAAAATAGTGTGTGTGGGTCAAGGATCAAGAAATCCTACCCAAGTATAGTGACCATGTGTGTGTGTGTGTGTGTGTGTGTGTGTGTGTGTGTGTGTGTGTGTGTGTGTGTGTGTGTGTGTGTGTGTGTGTGTGTGTGTGTGTGTGTGTGTGTGTGTGTGAGAGAGAGAGAGAGAGAGAGAGAGAGAGAGAGAGAGAGAGAGAGCGGTTGGGGGTTCAGAGAGCAGGGGGGCTGGAAGGTGGTGGTGCAATGTGGGGGCTAGAAGTTGGTGGTGGAACATGGAGAAGCAAAAGGGGTTGCGGTGTGTCAAGAAAAGGGCCATTTGTTTCCATTGGTAGAGGCGACAATGGGCGGCATCTACTAGTGGTAGCTAGCGCTAGGGGTGGAGGGGGAAAAAAAGCTTTCTCCAAAGCTCATTGATTATCCTCCCTCATCCTATCCTTAGTGGAATTCATTTGTGGTCGCCAACTTGGTTCTTTTGGCAGTGATGCAACACATTACTTCTTGCTAAATCTTTTGGAGTTCTTGCATAGACCAATTTCAGGAACTTCATAGCATAGAAAAGAGGGATAGCCCCCACACACCAAAGATGCATGGTCGGTCATCACTAGCCAAGACAGAGGACAATCTTGAGCTCATTTACCCATCCTAAAAAGGTAGAGCCCTGGTAGGGAAGCTCATTGTCTGTAGCCTCTCCCAAGTGCTAGGCCTTGGAGCTTCTTCTTTTCATAGTTCAAGCTCCATTTTCCTTAGCGAGTGGTTAGTGGAACCCAGATACTCTTTGAATTTTCACAAAGATATGGTGAGGGGGATTGAGTTAGCATTGGGAGAACTTATTAACCATGACTCTATTTACGCCCTAAGACAAGTTGCACACATGCTTGAAGTCAAGTGGCTTGTATCGAGGAGTATCTTTGAAAGCCCCGTATTTGGACATCCCTTGCATTGCAAAGAGTATGGCCATATGTTGGGTACTAAACCTCGTGTGACTTGGAGGCCCTTGGAAGTTGGAATAGCTTAGATTCTTGGAGAGTGAATGCAGGTTTGTATCATGTTTGAGGATGTGCACGTAGATAGCACACACTCATACAATCCAGAAGTATGCATTGCTGGTACTAGAAAGTGATGTCTTGGATAATACTTTAGAAATACCATTTTCATGTTTTACATGTAGAATAAACTAGCATGATGGGTATCACTGGATATATTTCTGAAAGTAGAATCTTAAACTATAAGATCTAAAAAAGTTTAAGTTGTTTTTAAAATTTTACCAATTTCCAATTTTTGTAGATGGTACCACCTAAAATTGTCAATACATGCTTTCACTCTTGATTGTAAAAAGTTATATAATCAATGCTTCTTGGTGACTAGCATGTACCTTTTAAGCTGCAAACCTAGTAAAACTGGGAGATGCAACTTAGTTGGAGCTTCTGATGACAATTAGAGCTTGCATATATGAGGGGGAATGTTTTTCTTTGAGATGTAGAAGGAGGTTCAACTCCCTCACATTCAATGTGAGACAATTTTGAATTTGTGCACATTTTCAAGGATTATAGTTCTTGCTACATCTAGATGACAATGGTTGCTTGGCTCAAACCTAGAGAAGGTAATCAAAGGGGATTGTCAATTATAGGCTTTTGGATCTTGTCCAGTAGCTCAACAACAATGGTACCTTGGCAAGTGGTCTTGGGGAGATCCTTTTGCCTCTTCCACCCACCCTAGGATCCCTTTCTCTAAATGATTTGGCACGGCTTGCAGACATGCATTGATGTCTAGGTGGTAGACCGTTCCAACTTCATTACAACATTGGCACCAATAGTAGATCATAAACAAGCTCTTTGCAAACTTTTGGACTTGGCATTGAGCTAGCTACCATGCCCATCGGAGTATTTTCTTTCAATAGCTGGTAGCACATAGAGGGGTGAATTTTGAGAGAAAAAATCTCACAAATTATCAAGGTATCTAAACTAACATAATATGGCGGAAGGGGGAGGCCTTTACACGTGTCGAAATTTGCGACATGAAGGCTAAAGTCCAAAACTGAAGCCCCTATCCACGCAATACAACAGGAGAGAGAAAAAGAGAGAGAGGCCTTCGAAGGTGGCTGGCTGTACTAGTCACTAATATGGGGCTATTGAAGATGTTCGGCTCTATGGGGAGTGAGGCATCTTGACCCCTTCATCCATTCAAAAAAACGAGATGGGGATACCAAAAGTTCACATGCAAAAATCATTTAGAGCATTGGAGCTCCTAAATTACTATTATCTTGAGCGACTATAATTTTAATCTTCTTTGTTGATAGTATACTTGAGAATTTTTTTGTACGTCCACCAAAAAGCTCTTTCTAGTATTTTCCAATGCCCATGTGTGACACATGCCTAACTCAATTCATATGCGGCTAAGGAAGCATTTTGGTTAATTCTTTTTCTCTTATTTCTCATGAAAGCCGTTGAGGATTTGGACAAGACAAACGTTATTGAATCTAGTTGATCATAATTGGCTGGGCCTACTGGCCACAAATCTATCATGGCACAAATGGAGGACTTATCGTAAGGGATATGTACAACCCATATAACTTCTTAAATTTCAATGTGTCTTGCATTGTCTCTCAAAGAGTTCCCCACATCTTCAAGAATCCCCTTTTCATCCGCTTAAGCAAGTATCATATTGTATGTCACACAACCTCTTTTTTTTTTTTTAACGATCAATCTACCGATTACTTCTTGCTAATAATCTCACTTTTGTGGAGTATGGGCCTCCTCTTCAAATCTAGAGGACCCTCATAACGTAGGCCGTTTCTTGTACAAACAAAATATGCATAAGCTATCAAGCATGAAACAATAACCAGTATTGGCAACTTGTGTGTCATAGCAACCAACCCAATCCGAGATTGAAAAAGCATGTAAATTTTTCTGACTAGCTTCGAGACTGCAATGAAAATATATCCATTAGATAGCCTAGAAAACAATGTTTGATGCCACTGAAAAGAAAAACATCATCGCTAAACTCAATGAAGATCTGGTTCACTTTAGAGAAATGATGACCCAGTGGAAAGACCAGATCGGGCCGCTTGTCAACTACACTGATGATCTACTTCACTTGTCCATCCAAGTGTCGAAGATTTCAAAGAAAGATCTTCCCAACAAGGCTAGTCATGAACTTCAATTCAAAGAAATGGCTGAGAGAATGTTTAAGGCCAGAATCAAGGTGATTCAACCAGATCCAACCGGATGGATGACCATTGTCTACATATGCCACAAGTTGTCCAGATCTAGACTGACAAATGGAAAGAATAAGATGTATGATCCCGACACAAAGAAATGGCACTAGCTCACACCCTATGAAGTCGAGACGATGACCACTTGAAGGGAGCAACTAGAGCAAGGAGCCATTTACAGAATAATCATGAAGGATAATGTAGCCTCCACCACTACTCAAAATAAGAAGGTTCCAAACAATCTAGAACCAATCATCAACGTCGTGGGCCACCAACACTAGTGACTCAAATGCCACCTAGTGCAGTCCAAAAATTTGCAATAAAGAAGGCCATATCTAAAATTTTGGATATAACAAAATTCAAAAAAGGGGAGGAGGATGTAGTTGGTGGGAGTAGTCCCCTATGAAGGACACTCTTATACAAAGGCACGACAACAGTTTTATACTATGCATTGAGGGACAATCAAACAGAACCCATGTGGTAGTACCTATAATAGGGCCCGCTACTTTCCTTTTAGATCTCTTGCAAGTCTTAGGATCTTGTTTCTTGTATACCTAGACTTTAAATAGTTAGAATCTTAGTTGATCAGTTGTACCATTGTATCACTCTGAGCTAGAACCACTCCCAGTGTTCATCTAATCTTCATTCAAGTATCATTGAACTTTGTATCTGAATCTAGATCTAAATTTGAGTATGTACCAATTGTATCCAACTTTATATGAACTATATTCTAAGTTCCCTCAGTGTCTCATAATCTGAACTTGTCTATTCATTTTGGTCTAATCATTTGTATGAAGTCTAGTACTAGTTCATTTGAAGTTTTCTATGATCGGGTGATCTGGTTTACACTTCATTTGAGTTCTATGTCATCTAGATAATCTGATCTCTGGTATTTGAATGTGATCAGCTCATTTGGCGTTTCATGTCTAAACTTGATCACTCATCAAATACCTAAACTGCCTTTTTAGTCACTCCGAGTCTAACTCTGGAATAGCTATCAAGCTCCAGGTCATTCCATTTCCCCCGCCACTCTAGGCTCGAAAAAAACATGTTTAAGCCTTCAGCATTTCCTTAAACTGCCAATGTAAAGAGGCCGTCCTAGACCCCTTTCACTTCAAGAAGAAGAATTGTGCACTACCTCAAGACCAACCCTTGTACATTGCCAATGGTTAGGACTATAACATTGATATTCTATAATTAGTGAATACCAACAATATTCTAGACTAGCAAGGAATTCGAGGCTTCTTCTCTTGACTATTACTACAATATTTCCCTAATCCTTATAGGTCATCTTGTGCCTCTTTATCATCCACATGCTCACCAAATATTGTCCCTAGTCATGCTTTGTGCTACCCGCATGAAACCCTACATTCTTAACTATCTTCAATGCAATAGACCGCCCTAGGTAGTGAGCACTTAATATGTATGTTCTTACTAGTTCATCTATGTTACAAAGCTTCTTTGGTGTGTATCAGACACTGGTTTGTTTGTACATGGGATAGGCACTACCCCCATACACTAGAGTAAGACCTCCCTTCACTCATATTGGCCATCACATAAAGGCTAAAGAGGGCTTTCAAAAGTTCAAGGGCTATGGATTTCATATTTGCTGGCAAGTGAAGACTAGAAGTAATCTTGTAAAGAAGAACCTATGTGGTGTTTTTGAACCCATGGGCACACAATAGACCATCCAAACTAGGGTTTCTCAAGCACAATATTAGCAAAAGAATAAACAAGCATTGGGGATCATCCATACTGTGGTGGATGAAAACTTTGTTCATCACTTGGATGATACCAATATAGCCTTTGAAGCTTGGCCAAATAGGGAGAGGCTTTTTGGAGCCAAAGCAAAGAACTCTAAGATCTCATTAAGAATTCTTGCTTTGGATTCATTCTGCAAGAAGGAGAGGAGGTATATTGCCTTGCCAGTACACTAAGTTCGATATGTACTCAATTGATTTGTTTGTTGGGGGTTGCGCATATAAATATATAGGTATATCACTTTCATCAACAAAACAGGATACATAATAGCTTAGTAGAGTTACATGTTTTGCATTTAGATGAAGGTGTTCTTTGTAATTGTATGTTTATGAATAAAAATGGTTCATTTTATTCAACATTGGAATGTGTGTAGAGGGGTCTTTTTTAGACTCTATATGTCCATGATGCCTAGGGTTTCTCAATAATGCATCCAAAACAAAGTCTATTTGGAAGAGTTATTGAAAAAGATGACAAGGTTGTTATGCTTCTCAAGTCTCTACAAGACAACAAGAACTTTGATCAACTTGTCATTTGTCCATAAGGAGAAGGAACCCACCCCTTCCACAACTTGAGGATGTGACCAACAATTTGTAGCAAGAAGAGAAGGAGATCCTCATGAATAATAAGAAGATAACCAGACTAACAACCTCTAGCACAACTACTTCCAATGAACATGAGAGGACTTCTAGTGGATCTAATGATGTATCTTCGAAGGGGAAGAGATGCCCTTAATATGGCAAGCTAAGCCAATATGCCAAGGGTTGCTTCACGAAGAACCCTTTCCCTCATTGTGGAAAGAGAGCAAACGATTACCCATACAAATGCTACCACAAAGACAAAGGGAGACACTCCAAAGGCAAGTGTCATGTGGTAGAAGAAGACCAAGCATTCTACCATCATTTTTTTGATGAGTCAGAAATGATGTATATGTTTGTATATTGTGTGTTCAATTGAAAAAATATAGAGAGGCCTATAAACCGGCTCTAATCAAATTGTGCCAATTTTTTTTAGATGCATTCGCTATAACTATGTCATTATTGTATACTTTTGCGTTTTTATAAAACATATTGGTACATGTTTCTTTGAATTATGCCTGGAAGAATTGATGTCAGGTCTTCATGCACCCACACCACTTGGCTAGTAGGTAGCCAAAAGGAGTTTTTTGCAAACCATTAATTAATTAGTTTTGGGTGTTTTTGGGGGGGGGGGGGGGGGGGGGGGGGGGGGGGGGGGGGGGGGGGGGGGGGGGGGGGGAAAGGGGGGGGGGGAGGGGGGGGGGTAATTTGTTTTTTTTAGTTCTTAAGGGAGCCCTAAGGGCAGCCAAGGCGAATAGCCTAGTGGTTAAGCTTGTCTTTTTAGTGTCTACGTGCTGAGGTCAAATCCTAGGGATTAAGGGTGCTTTTGAAGCTAATTTGAGATGCTGAAGCATCGAAGATACTATGTATTGAAAATTGAAAGTAGAGCGAGTAGTAGGCCACATTGTGCTTGGTATAAAGAAGCACAATATTTTATCTACATAATGTTTTTTTTTCCTTGCTTGGAGTTAAGTAAACCGGGTTATTTGGTATATTGTCTTGAGAAACTGGCTCAAAAGATTTAAACTAGCCACTTGTTTAGAGAAGCATGTATATTGAATGGACAGGGAAAAAAAGGCATTGTTGTGAGCATTGGCTAGACTAAAAGCTACTTTACATGTTGCACACTGCAAATTAAGTTCGTTTATCTTCTTTGATTTGGGGGGGGGGGGGGGGGGGGGAGGGGGGGCAAGTCTATATAAATTGTTTATATCTTGTATGTGCGTTCAATGACTAATTTAGAAATCCCTTATGTAGATTTGTGATGAATGAGACGCCCTTTTCCTATTCAATTTGTGTAAACCGCCATTTATGGGCACCCTTTTGTATGTGGGAAATGAATTTGTGTAAACCGCCATTTATGGGTACCCTTCTGTATGTGAAAATGTGTAACATTCCGCGTTAGAAAACTCCTCCTATTGACCTTGAGGGAGATGTTAATGCCCCCCGCAAGGTGCATGTGCACGAGTGTGTTGGGAGACCTAACCCTAACGACGACTTGTTTATGGCAAAGAAAAAGTTGTTTGCATCATGGATTGCAAATATAGCAAAGGGGAGTGAGTAAATTGACTTTTGCCATCAATTGGAACAAAAAAGTGTGCTCTCATGTTGTTTGTTTGAGAAAATATTCACTACCTTCTCTTGAAGGGCTATTAGAGTTAATGAGGCATTGAGGTCAATAAAGTCTCATGAGCTGTTTTCATTAAGTTGGCAGGCATTTTTACTTGAGCGATTATACTTGAGGTGGCTTTTTACCAAGTGACCCGCAGCAAGAGCTGACATGAGAGAGAGCTCTCCAGCAAGCACAGCTCCAGCTACTATGCAAGCTAGGCGTTCCGCATTGGCGCCCGGGCACTCCTTGTTTGGCCCTTTCACACCTAGCAAATCCAAACAAGCAGCTTGTGATGCCAGCTGGGTCCCTCCACCTACAGTACCCACCTGCAAAACTTGCACAAATTAATACTGAGGAGGTGATTAAGGCATACTTATACATAATTACTTCTAATTTCGTCAGCATCTATACAAAATACTAATGAATGTCATACTCATACATAATTACCCACCTGCAAAACTTGCACAAATTAATACTGATGAGGTGATTAAGGCATACTTATACATACATAATTACTTCTAATTTCGTCGGCATCTATACAAAATATACTAATGCATGTCATACTCATACATAATTACCCACCTGCAACACTCGCACAAATTAATACTGATGAGGTGATTAAGGCATACTTATACATAATTACTTCTAATTTCGTCAGTATCTATACAGAATACTATTTCATTACATTAAGAGCTCCGTCTCCTTGCCTGGCCATTTTCCATGGAAAATCTTGAAATTGGAAGGGTAATTATACCTCTATTGCAGGCATTGTAACAGAAACATATAAATCCTTGCCATTATCAGCCAGCTCCATCAATGTAATGCACTGAGAACTCTCCACATTCTGTGCCGGATCTTGTCCCGTTGCAATAAAGACTGCTGACACTATGTTTGCTGCATGTGCATTAAAGCCTCCCACTGCCCCGGCCATTGCAGAGCCTGTCAAGTTCTTCAAGGTATTCAAATGCACCAAAGCTGGTACTGTTGTTTTCAAGACCTTAGCCACCACATCCTCGCTAATAACTGCCTCGCATACAACGCTCTTTCCGCGTCCCTCAATCCAATTTATCGCCGTGGCCTTCTTGTCCGCACAAAAATTTCCTGCAAAGACAAGGTGTAATGCATACACAGAAAGACATTGCACGATGTCTATTTGATCTTAGAGTGAAGAGAGAAGAAAACTGCTTGCAAACCTGATATGCTCACAATGACCATATCTGCAAAGGTCTGTTGGAGGTAGTCAAGGACATTTTGAACCCCCTTTGATACCATGTTCATTCCCATCGCATCACCAGTCGAACACTTGAAACGCATGTAAACATTGCGGCCAGCTAGTGTTGCCTGGATGCTTTGCAGCTTCGCAAATCTACTGGACCTGTTTTGCCACTCCAAATACATAAGCTTAAGTCACCACTTATATATTAGGAAGCATATACACCCTCCTGTCCAGCACACATGATGCACCTACATGATTACAAGTGTTTATTATACCGCTCCTATCGAGCGCACATGATACACACATGATTATAGGTGCATTCCTCAGGCACCAGTGGCATTCAAGTTGTTTCCCAACCAGAACATGAATACAAGTAAACCTTGGCATCAGACATGCAACAAGAAGTCAATACTCAGTTATCACTCACCTATTAAACACATTGCAAAGCATCTCAAAACTCTCTGACTTCTCGACGAAAAACTTCAGCTTAGCGGCCCGCACTGCAGACGGGAAGGACACGACTGGAGCTCTTGTCATGCCATCTTTAAGAAGGATGCTTGTCGCGCCTCCAGAAAGGGCTACTGCTTTGCAGCCACGATTAGTGCTTGACACAAGGCAACCCTCTGTAGTAGCCATGGGGACCATGTATCTGTAGCCGTTTAGCAAGAGAGGGCCAGCCACACCCACAGGAATTTGCACATACCCCACCACCATCTCACAGCATTGGCCTAAAACAGAGGAGTAATTGAAGCCAGAAAAAGGAAGGCCGTCCAACGCTCTTCCGGTCAAGATGGTGAGAGCCTTTCTCCGCACAGAGGCCGCTCTCTTGCAATCCCCAAGCTCAGATTCTAAGGAATAAGAGGGAACTTGAGAGCATGCAACAGCAGCCGCTATGTCCTCGTCGGAGTTTTCCTTTAAAGCCTGGCCCTTGAGCTGCACATGGGCACGATGCGGAGGCCACAATGCAGATGATGGTGAGGTGGGCATCTGCTTGATCATGTGGCTCTTGAAGTCCATCGCTCCCTCTTCGTCTTTGCCGACATAGTTCTGCACATAGACAATGCCAAAGAAGCCCCAGAAGTAGATGATGGAGACAATAGCGGCAACAATGGCAAAAATCTCAGAGAGAGACAGGATAGGGAGCAGGGAAGAGGACCCCCGGTTTTCACCCCAGCGCTCGAGGAGGACGTAGCAAGCAGCAAAGAAGAGGAGGATAAAGACTTTGTTGGTGAGGCTGGAGCTGGCGGGTAGGGGGAGTACGTCGGGGGGGAGGTGCTGGAAGCCATCACTGTGCTTCAAGTTCTTCGAAGTAGGAGCATGGCGCGCAAAGGCCATCATATGAAAGCTTCTGTTACGCTTCATTCTGGAAGAAGACAATTTCTCACTCTAAACAGGGCATACCACCCATTTTCTTGCTTCTCTCTCTCCCTCTCTCTCTCTCTGGCAGCAAGGAGTGAAGGTACCCTCTACTTCGAAGGCTGCCCTCCTCCTTCCTGCACCACCGCCAGCGCCCGCTTCCTCTCTTTAAAGAAACGGCTTCCGCTTCTCCAAAGAAAGTTGGTACACGGAGCTGCTACTACTCAGGAGCCCCTCGTGTTGTGCAGCTAAAATCAGAGGAATTCTGTGGCTTGCCAGTGCATGTGCTTAGCCTATGGAGGTAGCCGCAGCAACCCTCTCGAAAGCATTCCATTCTGCACTTTCGAGAGATCAGATCCTTTAGAACTCTCGAAAGCATTTCATTGTGCACTTTCGAGAGAGATCCTTTTAGAATTTAGCTGTAGAAAATTAGAAGATGATTTATTTCTAGCACATTGGGTGCAGGGATCACTAAGGGTACGTCTATGCGTGCCGTCCTGAAGGATGCAAACACACAACCATATTATCCTAATAAATTCAAAAGAGGAAATGGTGTGTCACTCACTGTTCTATGCTTGTCATCGTGAAAGATTCCATGTCGCGAAGAAGAGAGAGCCGCTGTTGTCACGCTCAACCGTCTCAATGCTCTCTTTCGTCGGCTAAATCTTTAAGGTCTCTTGAGATAGTTTCCTACGATGTTAAAACTCTCTTCTTCTTCTCTCTCTCTCTCTCTCTGTCTCTCTCTCAAGCGTGCGCGTGCGCGCACACACACACACTCGTGAGCACACGATAGAGAAGAAGGTAGAGATAGAGCAAGAGCACTTCTTTAGCATGCACCTCAAGAATGAGGATTTTAGGTCAAAATGGAACTTTTATATGAATCTGATCCATTTATACATGAGCGTCCACAGTGGTCGGTCATAACAAAAATAATATAAAAATGAAATAAGTGGTGCGCCTCTCATCCGCAATCACCTACGCACCTATAGGACCGACAAGCCCGGTCCATAACTCAAATAAAGTGATTAAGCAACCGTCAAAGGTGATAGGGTGTCTGTAAGTGGTGATAGCCGTTTTTCGGCTCTCCATAATTGCCATAGTAAGTTACTCCACCCTACCAAATTCACCCAAACGCTATGGCTATCCCTACCATTTCACTGTACATAGGCGTGTGTGAGTTAGGGGGCTTTTCCCATATCTTCTTAAAAACCCTTAGCTAGCTAGTCACTGGACTAGTTGAGCCAAAAAAATAAAAAAAATAAAAGTATATTATGGCCTCTTTGTGTGTAAATATTTCATTGTATATATGGCCTAAATATAAGGATTTTTTATAATTATTTTGATATTTTATTTAAATATTCTACTTAGGTGTGTGTTTTATTAAACCTATGTACACCTTCTTTCATTCTCTTACACCATAATTATATTTTTTGCCAATATTGTACATACTCTAACTTCATATTTTTCCTTTATACAAATCACTCCCACATTTTCACCCTCACCCTCGTGAAAACAAAAAATTGATTTCTACTCATTGGTTACTTTTATTATATTATTTACTTGCATACCTTTTCCTCTTTCACCCAAAATAATTCAAGGAGGGACCATATCATATGATTCCAATATCTTTCCATATCCATAACTCCTCCATATTTTTATTATTATTTTTACTCATTATTCTAACACCATGTGCTCATTGAGCTAAAGTCCATGAATAGTCCATACACTAGTCCCACCATGTATATATTTCTTTATTCACCAATAATCCTCCTCCATGCATGGGTCAAGGGCAACTTGGATGCTTTGTATTATAATATGACAAAGGAGGGGCTCACTCTTGGATGCATTGTACAAATTCAACAAAGGAGGGGGCCACTAAAAGACTTTTGCAGGCATAAAAAACAGGCTTTTTGGTGAGAATTTTTGCACCTATCTCCACTTCGAATTTGGAGCGGTGGTCAAAAGAGAAAATGTAGCCCACGCTCTGAATAATCACCTCAAATTGTTTCATGATTTTTGGAGCTACCAACGGTGAGCTATGATTTTTTGAGTGGACCCCAGTCTGCCCACTTTTCTCACAAGTAGCTTTTAGTCTTCTCTCACCCTTCCACACACCTACTCACTCTTACACATCCCTCCCTCTCCTTCCCTCACTCAAACCTGCAATTTCCATGGCTTCTCCCACCCTCTTCACCATTACCTTTCTCTCTCATCCCTATAGTTCTTTTATGAACCTCTACATACATACACCATCTCTATGCCTCTCTCTATTATCTCCAAAGTACAATTCCATCTTAACCCTTATATATATACATAAATTCAGCACGTGTACCATGATTAATCTCTGCAAATCAAGAAATCTCATCAACGAAATTACCATTTTCATCACGATAATCAACCTTGGCGGCGGTGGCGTAAAGAAGAGAAGACGAAGAAGAAGATCGATAGTCATTTTGAGAACCTACACAAGTAAGTCCAAAACATCTTCAAGCTTCACCATCACAAGGATTTGTTCACTTCATTCAACCATCCACCTCATTCTACCCATTGTAAATGTAACATTAACTTTCTAGTGATTACTAACCACTAACATACTAACACAAAGTAGCCATCGACCTAACCATAAAAGACACCTCGCCTCAAGACATGTGTATAGCAACTCTCTCTCTCTCTCTCTCTCTCTCTCTATCTATCTCTCTACTTACTTTCACCTTATCTACCATCAATAATGCTCTTTTTTGAGCCCACACCCATGACTCAAGCAGACAAAGAAGGCCCGCAATGTTTTGATATTCAAAAAAATCATAATCCTGATTTGTTAGCTTGTAAATTAGGATTTCCAATAATCTTAATGAGGGGTCTCCAACCTATAAATATGCCCCTTTCCTTCTTGTAAAACAACCTCCAACATCTCACATAGCACCCCAACACTCTATGCGTGAGGAGAGACTTAGGTGTAGCAACCACTTGTGAGCTTCACTCTTGGTGTGAGAGAAGCCTTCAAGCTACACATTGCAAGTGAGAGAGCGTGAGTTCCACAAATCTCAAAACCACTATTGTATATGCTCCTTCATCATCAATAAATTGAGGTTTGGTGCATCAAAGACGCGATTCGACGTTCAAATCTTCGTCCTTCCATTTGTGCAACACGGTTTGGTGAATTCAAGGTGACTTGTGTATTTTGAGTTTTTATCGGTTGATCTTGATTCTAGAAAGTTTTTTAGTGTGTTTTTCATTGCCAGTTTTGTGTCCATTGTAAGAGGGTATTGTGGTGAGAGGTCTCCCACACCCTAAGACAGTGTGTGTGTGTTTTGGCAATGTTTAGCAATCACTAAGCATTGAGTGAGTTTTGTACAAGTTCTACGATAGCATCATAACGAACCATCTCAATTTGCAAGTCACAAATAAGGTATTACGCAAGATCCTTTCCTCTCTCTCTTCTCTTTGCTCTAGCTCTCTCTGGTCCATTTCATGTGTGTCTTGGTGTGAGGTTGCTTGTGTGTGTGGTGTGGTGCATCTTCTTGGTTGTGCCAAAATCTCTCTTGCGTCCTAGTTCGCATACCATAACTAGGTGGTGCCCCTATCTTGTTTGTGTTTGGCTGTGGGTTTGTTGTTGTGTTGTGCTTGTGGTTGCCCCAGCCCCAATTGAGCAGCACGGGAGCCTTGAGGGGTGTTTAGAGGTCGCCTCTCTTGTTGCCCGCCCCGGACCGCCTCAATTTTGGTGCCCCCACGGAGGACAAGCTTGTGTATGTTTTGTGAAGGCTCAACCTTTAGCATAATCAAGTAGCTTGCATGAATCACGAGAATTTGTATGATCCCTTCATTCCCATTGCAAGGCAAAAGGTACACATAATTGTTAGTACTAAGTTGCAATTTCAGCGAGTAATTCGTAGAATTTTAGGTCCTCTTAGGTTGGTAGAGATAAACGCATCAGTAAATCTTTTTATTTTGCCTCTCATTAGGTACGACCTTAGTTTGGACGTCTATATTTTTGTTTTGTTTTAAGAATTAGGTCATGCATAGACCATGGATAATGGCCCAGGAATACAGGTTTTTCCCTTTCATTTCACTCCACACATTAGATTAAACATTGCAATTAGTAGAGAAATCCATTTTCAACAACGTATGGTATTCATGTTTGGTGCCCAAAGAGTAGGAGAAATTCTCGCGTCACCAAACCCTGTCATTCTACCTCTTATTGATTATCATAGGTCATTTGATGTGAATATTTTTATTTTGTTGTAGAATAGATTGCAATTTAGAAAATATTATTGTGTAAATCTTTTAAAGAAAGAAAAAACAAAAACGCGTCACTTTGAAATCAATTCAATGGAGAGCCAACGCCAAATGTGTGGATATCCTCTTTTCTTTGGAGAGCCTGGAGAGGATGCAGAATTATTTCTAGCGAATTTCAAGATGTCTTGCCGTATCAAGAGGATAGTAACTGATCAAGAATGTGTAGAAATGTTTGAGGTAGTCCTTAGGAAAGATGCTAGCACTTGGTTTGACTCTTTGCCTGAGGAAGTTAAAGAAAATTAAATGGAAGTTGTCAATCATTTCAAGAGATACTTCTTTGATCCCCAAAACACTCAAAAGCTATGGCAAGACATTGTTTCTCATAAGCAAAAAGACTTAGATGACTACTACTTGTACAAGCAAGAGTTTCTACGTCTTTGGGCTATATGGGTGAGAAATGTTGCTAACCCTGGTGATGGTGCAGAGTTCCTAAAGAAAGAGAGGTTCATAGCCGGACTCTTTCCTGACCTTAAGGTAAAAGTTGAGGCGGGTGCACCTGCTACCTTTGATGCAGCTGAAACTAGGGCTGCTGAGAAATATAGAAAACTCAAGTGCTTAAGGGGAGAGGTTCCAATAGAAGGTCTGAAACCCAAAGGTAAGTCACAAACATCAACATCTAGGGAGATTCCTGAGGTAACGGCGGAAGTGATTGAGAAGTTAAATGAATCCTTAAGTAGCCTGTCAATTCACCTTGCACAAGCTGTAGGTCCAAAGGGACAAGCAAAGAAGTCAGAAGAGCGAGATCCACCACGACCTAGGAGAGTCTTGCAATGCTGGAATTGCGGAGAGTGTGGACATGGGATGTATAATTGTCCTTGGCCCCGTGGGGAGCCAGGCAGACCTAACTTGAATTACCCAGTGATGAATGCAGGTGAAGGAACTAGTCAGCAACCACGGCTTCTACAAAGGCCAAACGGAGCAAGACCACCTCCACAAGGAGTGGAAGGAGTTCCACCTTTGCCAGACCCAAACGTGCATGTGGTAGAGGTGACAAATTCAAGAGAGGTTGACATGGAAGCAAATGGCATTAAGCGTGGCCGAGGGAAAGGTAAGGAGAAAGAAGGAGTTACATCACAAAGTGACCATGGACGAGAAAAGAAGGCAAAGGAGACCAGGGAAGCTAAGAGGACTCGACGTCGTATCAACCTCCAAGACTTTCCTCTTGGACATGGAATGGCTCCATACAACCTGTTGGAAGACATGAGAGGTAAGGGTTTTGATATCTCATGGCCTCAATTTCTTGCATTATGTCCACAAGTTAGGAGGGATTTAACAAGGGCAGTTATCACTAGGAGAAAGGTAAAAGAGAGTGTGCCTGTTGTAAAAATTGCACAAGCTGAAATGAATGAGGACATTACACATGTGCTAGAGTGTTACATAAAAGGGAGATTGGTTAGGAAAGGTCTAGTGGATGGGGGTGCACAAATTTGCATCATGACAGAGGGACTCATGCAAAAACTAGGCATGCACATCCATGAGACACCTGAAATTAAGGTCAAGATGGCAAACAATAGCAAGGCTAGGTGTGTAGGCATTTGTAAAAATGTTTTTGTGGAGGCCTTTGGCATTAAGAAGGCAGTGGATTTCTATGTCATGTCTACCAAAGGAAATGGTTACCCATTTATCCTAGGGAGACCATGGCTAATGAAAATGCGAGCTTTGCAGGATTGGGAGAGTGGAAAGCTAATTTGCAGGAACGACAATCATAAGAAGGTTGTCTTTGACATGAAGGAGCAACGCCAAGAGGAGCTCCATGAAGAATCATCTCAAAGTGAGACGGAAGAAGGTTGGACCGACAACACTTCAGAAGAAGAAAGTAGCGGCAGCATTACTGAAGAGGAGTCTTCCATCAAAGTCATGGGGGTAAGGTTTAAGCCAACCAACCAAGAGAACTCTTGTCAAGGTTTGGAGGAGGTAGGTTCCCAAGAGAACCAAAAAGTGGAAGATGAAAGAATGCTAGAAGGTATGCTATCTACAACACTTACAAAGGATGAAAGAGAGGAGTTCAAATGTGTGCTAAGGAAATTTCCTAGGCTTTTTGCTAAAGACTACACCGATGTGCGTGGAGTAGATGCTGTTCAACACAAAATTGAGTTGAAGCCAGAGGCCACACCTAAGGCTCAGAAGCTACGAAGGCTAGGAGTCATCAAGGAGCAGGCTTTACTCAAGGAGGTAAGAAAGCTTCTAGCAGCAGGTTTCATTTATCCAGTGGAGAATTCAGAGTGGGTCTCTCCCGTTGTTGTCACTCCTAAGAAAAACGGAAAGTGGAGGGTGTGTGTGGATTACCGTCCACTCAATGAGGCAACAAAAAGAGATCACTTTCCCCTCCCATTTCAGGATGAGATACTAAATGAGGTAGCTGGTCATGAGAAGTACATTGTGTGTGATGGCTACTCAGGCTACTTTCAAATAGGTATCGCATTGGAAGATCAATTGAAAACAACCTTTATCACTCCTTGGGGTTGTTATGCTTTTAGAGTCATGCCATTTGGTCTGACAAATGCTCCTGCAACATTCCAACGTTTCATGAACATGGTGTTTCAAGCATTCTTTGGAAAGTCAATTAGGGTGTTCATTGATGATTTCTGCATTTATAGCTCAAAATCATTGCATCTACAAAGGGTAGAAGAAGGTTTAAAGAAGCTCTACGACATGGGAGGTCAACTCAACCCCGACAAGTGCCACATAGGTGAGGATGAAGTGATCTTGCTCGGTCACAAGGTTTTCTATAAAGGCATTGAGGTGGATCCTTCAAAGGCAAAGGCTCTTATTGAGCTCCCATCACCGAAGAGTCTTAAGGAGGTCATCTCTTTCATTCAGAAGGTGAAGTATATGTCACGCTTCATTCACTTAGCCTCGGAGTTGCTTCATCCTTTGCAAAAGTTGACACAGCAAGTAGAATTTGCATGGTCTGATGAGCTTGAAGAGTATTTTTGTAACATTAAATTCATTTTGGCAGAGCTACCAACACTCATGTCTCCTTGTTGGGAGTACATATTCTTTGTTAGCTCTAGTGTTGGAAGGGAAACAATTGGTGCTGTGTTGCTACAGCAAGATCCCCACAGTACAAGGATGCGACCCATCTACTTTGCTAGTAGGGTCATGAATGCTTTGGAGAGAGACTACACAGAATCAGAACTCATGATGCTTTCTCTCATGTTGGCGGTGAGAAAGTTTAGATCCTACCTGCTACCAAAACCTTTTGTAATTCTCACTGCAGAAAATTTGTTCCCTTGCGTGTCATCTCAAATGAATCTTAGTACTAGGATCTCAAAGTGGATTATGGAGTTGCAAGAGTTCGAATACTCTTTCAAGGTAGAAGATAGTGTGCGTGCACAATTGGCAGGGATTCTCACTTATAGGGTACATGAGAAGGAAATTAAGGTGCCTCAAGTAAAGACCCTACCATTGCCACCACCAAAAAGTATTCCTAATGCTTTTACCTTGTTCTTTGATGGAGCTTTTCGACGAGCCACAGGGAAAGCAGGGGGAGGGCTAGTGTTGCTCAACCCAAGTGGAGAGGTGGTCATGAAAGAGAAGGTCAATCTACCAGGTTCAACTAGCAACAATGAAGCAGAATACGACACACTACTTCATGGTTTGAAGATGTGCATTGGCCAAGGGATAAAACGTCTCATGGTAAAGGGAGATGCACTTCTCATTGTTAAACAGATTTTAAGCATTTGGGCATGCAAGAATGAAAGCTTAAGGACAAAAGTACACGCCATTCGTAAGATGTTTAATCAGTTTGAAGAAGTGCAACTATATCATATTCCGAGGAAACAAAATGAAGATGCCGATTTACTTGCACAACAAGCAGTTACATGTGTTGAGAGAGAAGTGCAGGTCATCATGGTGGCAGCAGCTGTCAAGCAACCAAGATACCAGGGATTGGAGTCATTGGCTCCCATTATTGGCTACATTTTGGAGGGTGAGTTTCCACAAGACTTCACGAAGGCTCAGAAGAGGAGACTCATGAAGAAGGCAAGTTTCTATCTCTTCCTAGAAGGCTCCCTCTATCAAAAAGGGAAGGATCAAGTGTGCAGAAGAGTACCAACTATCGAGGAAATTCCAGCCATTCTAAAAGGTTTGCCTGAAGAGGCATGTGGTGGTCATTTTTCCCAAGAATCAACTGTGAAGAAGATTTTGCTTGCGGGGTATGTTTGGCCAAGCTTGCAGGTGGATGTTCAACATTGGTGTAAAAGCTGTCACAATTGTCAGATAAATGGAAATAGAAGGTTGGTGCATGGCCCGAGGCAAATAGTTCTTGCAAAAGGACCCTTTGAAAAGTGGGGCATTGATGCTATGGGTCCTCTGCCTAGGACAAAAAATGGTAAACTCTACATTCTAGTGGCTGTAGACTATATGACTAGGTGGGTGGAAGCTCAGTGGAAGCTCAAAGTGTGGCAAGAGTGAATGAGAGGACAGTTAGCAAGTTTGTGTACAATCACATTTGTTGCAGATTTGGCACACCTTTGGAGATTGTTTCTGATAATGGTCCAGGGTTTAGGAAGGGCTTGCTCACAGAAGTTTGTGAAGAGCTTCACATTCTACATCGTCATAGCACACCATACTACCCACAGTCAAATGGTTTGGTGGAGAAGGCTAATGGTGTCATTGCAGGAATCATTAGAAAGATGGTGCAAAACAAGACAAAATTATGGGATGACTTCTTGGATGGTGCCTTGTGGGCATATCGAACCACATATAGGGAAGCCACGGAGTTTACACCATTTCACTTGGTCTATAGTCAAGAGGCTTTGCAGCCTATCGAGCTCAACATTCCAACAATGCGACTTCATGGCAAAGGAGCACAAGATGATCAAGAGGTATGGATGGATCGACTTCTTACGTTAGTGGAGCTTGAGTGGAAAAGAGAAGCAGCATACGAGTGCTACAAGAGGAAAGCCACACAAACGAAAGAAACGCACAACAAGAAACTGAAGGACAAAGGCATCAAGGAAGGAGAGCTTGTGCTAAGGTATGACAATCGACTTGACAATCGTTTTGATGCCAAGTTTGAAACTAGATGGCAAGGGCCATACATAGTCAAGAAGTCTTTCAATTCTAGTTACTACCAGCTTATGGACTTGAATGGTAAAGAGCACTCCAGGAAGGTAAACGGCTATCGCTTGAAGCCTTACTTGAGTTGCCTTCTACCAAAGGATCTACCAGAGCAAAAGGCAACTATCTCATGTAAGTATTGTTCCATGAAGCATGAGTGTAACACAAACCAAAATTCCAAGGGGCCAAACAATGAAGATCTTGTCAAAGACTCTGAAGCACTCTCTTTGGAAAAGATGCTCTATGATGGTACATGAATATACCATCATCCTGGGGGAGGGCTAATGATAGCCGTTTTTCGGCTCTCCATAATTGCCATAGTAAGTTACTCCACCCTACCAAATTCACCCAAACGCTATGGCTATCCGTACCATTTCACTGTACATAGGCGTGTGTGAGTTAGGGGGCTTTTCCCATATCTTCTTAAAAACCCTCAGCTAGCTAGTCACTGGGCAAGTTGAGCCAAAAAAATAAAAAAAATATAAAAAAATAAAAGTATATTATGGCCTCTTTGTGTGTAAATATTTCATTGTATATAATGCCTAAATATAGGGATTTTTTATAATTATTTTGGTATTTTATTTAAATATTCTACTTAGATGTGTGTTTTATTAAACCTATGTACACCTTCTTTCATTCTCTTACACCATAATTATATTTTTTACCAATATTGTACATACTCTAACCTCATATTTTTCCTTTATACAAATCACTCCCACATTTTCACCCTCACCCTCGTGAAAACAAAAAAATTGATTTCTACTCATTGGTTACTTTTATTATATTATTTACTTGCATACCTTTTTCTCTTTCACCCAAAATAATTCAAGTAGGGACCATATCATATGATTCCAATATCTTTCCATATCCATAACTCCTCCATATTTTTATTATTATTTTTACTCATTATTTTAACACCATGTGCTCATTGAGCTAAAGTCCATGAATAGTCCATACACTAGTCCCACCATGTATATATTTCTTTATTCACCAATAATCCTCCTCCATGCATGGATCAAGGGCAACTTGGATGCTTTGTATTATAATATGACAAAGGAGGGGCTCACTCTTGGATGCATTGTACAAATTCAACAAAGGAGGGGGCCACTAAAAGACTTTTGCAGGCATAAAAAACAGGCTTTTTGGTGAGAATTTTTGCACCTATCTCCACTTCGAATTTGGAGCGGTGGTCAAAAGAGAAAATGTAGCCCACGCTCTGAATAATCACCTCAAATTGTTTCATGATTTTTGGAGCTACCAACGGTGAGCTATGATTTTTTGAGTGGACCCCAGTCTGCCCACTTTTCTCACAAGTAGCTTTTAGTCTTCTCTCACCCTTCCACACACCTACTCACTCTTACACATCCCTCCCTCTCCTTCCCTCACTCAAACCTGCAATTTCCATGGCTTCTCCCACCCTCTTCACCATTACCCTTCTCTCTCATCCCTATAGTTCTTTTATGAACCTCTACATACATACACCATCTCTATGCCTCTCTCTATTATCTCCAAAGTACAATTCTATCTTAACCCTTATATATATACATAAATTGAGCATGTGTACCATGATTAACCTCTGCAAATCAAGAGATCTCATCAACGAAATTACCATTTTCATCACGATAATCAACCTTGGCGGTGGTGGCGTAAAGAAGAGAAGACGAAGAAGAAGATCGATAGTCATTTTGAGAACCTACACAAGTAAGTGCAAAACATCTTCAAGCTTCACCATCACAAGGATTTGCTCACTTCATTCAACCATCCACCTCATTCTACCCATTGTAAATGTAACATTAACTTTCTAGTGATTACTAACCACTAACATACTAACACAAAGTAGCCATCGACCTAACCATAAAAGACACCTCGCCTCAAGACATGTGTATAGCAACTCTCTCTCTCTCTCTCTCTCTCTCTCTCTACTTACTTTCACCTTATCTACCATCAATAATGCTCTTTTTTGAGCCCACACCCATGACTCAAGCAGACAAAGAAGGCCCGCAATGTTTTGATATTCAAAAAAATCATAATCCTGATTTGTTAGCTTGTAAATTAGGATTTCCAATAATCTTAATGAGGGGTCTCCAACCTATAAATAGGCCCCTTTCCTTCTTGTAAAACAACCTCCAACATCTCACATAGCACCCCAACACTCTATGCGTGAGGAGAGACTTAGGTGTAGCAACCACTTGTGAGCTTCACTCTTGGTGTGAGAGAAGCCTTCAAGCTACACATTGCAAGTGAGAGAGCGTGAGTTCCACAAATCTCAAAACCACTATTGTATATGCTCCTTCATCATCAATAAATTGAGGTTTGGTGCATCAAAGACGCGATTCGACGTTCAAATCTTCGTCCTTCCATTTGTGCAACACGGTTTGGTGAATTCAAGGTGACTTGTGTATTTTGAGTTTTTATCGGTTGATCTTGATTCTAGAAAGTTTTTTAGTGTGTTTTTCATTGCCAGTTTTGTGTCCATTGTAAGAGGGTATTGTGGTGAGAGGTCTCCCACACCCTAAGACAGTGTGTGTGTGTTTTGGCAATGTTTAGCAATCACTAAGCATTGAGTGAGTTTTGTACAAGTTCTACGATAGCATCATAACGAACCATCTCAATTTGCAAGTCACAAATAAGGTATTACGCAAGATCCTTTCCTCTCTCTCTTCTCTTTGCTCTAGCTCTCTCTGGTCCATTTCATGTGTGTCTTGGTGTGAGGTTGCTTGTGCGTGTGGTGTGGTGCATCTTCTTGGTTGTGCCAAAATCTCTCTTGCGTCCTAGTTCGCATACCATAACTAGGTGGTGCCCCTATCTTGTTTGTGTTTGGATGTGGATTTGTTGTTGTGTTGTGCTTGTGGTTGTCCCAGCCCCAATTGAGCAGCACGGGAGCCTTGAGGGGTGTTTAGAGGTCGCCTCTCTTGTTGCCCGCCCTGGACCGCCTCAGTGGTTAACATGCCCCCCTTCCTGATGTAGTTTCCGTTCTCGGAAGCTAGTGAGGTGAGGCCCGTTCGTCGAGGTGGAAGTGCATCTGAGATTGAATGTCTTTAGCTTTCTTCAAACACTACAAAATCAACAAAAAATGGCACTGTAATTGCATTCTCATAGAACACATATAGTTAAAAAGCATATGCAGTTAATAGGCACACAGATTGATTGATAACAAAATATTATACAATTTTTCAGTAATAAACATTGAATTGTAATATAATCAAACTGATAAGCACTTGTAAAGGTCAAAAAATAAATTAGGGTTGCTAATTTAACAATCGAGAGGCACTAGATGTCAACTATTAATACCATGGGCAAGCTTCTCAAGTCTCTCTGGTCAATTAAGTTGTTTACTCGTGGGAGCAAAGTATTTCATGTTCGAGGGCTGACAGCTAGAGGCTATACCTAGAAGACCTTCTAGTTAACCTACGATAAAATGAATTGCATATGAAATCATCGCCTGAATTATTCCCTTCGTTTGACCCCCCAAAGTGTTTTCCACATTGATTCAATTTTTTATGTGTGTGCTTATTTTGTATGCCTTGGGCTTTTTGCTTTTCAAAAAAAAGCGCCCACACTGGAAACCTCTAAAGCTCTAGTACCATAGACAATATATGTGAGTGGAGTACCAAATCAAGCTGGGATTTCTCTTCCAGCTTAAGATTTTACATTTTTGGCACTTTTGTTTTTTGTTGGTTTGTTTTTCATTGCATTTTAATATCAGATTAAGAACCTAAAGTAACTATTGACAATTAGGAAGGCATTTCCTATGGTATTAAGAGAAGATCTTTAATGTCTATCTTGATCAAACTAGTTTAGTTAGACTTCTTGTTTCATAAACCTAAACAAAGGACTATGACATAAAATTACATTGAATCTAATGTTTAATACTAAGAAAATGTGTTGAATATTGTGCTACCAATCACAGTTAAAGCAGACAAACATGGATGCTAAAAAAGACAATAGACAATATGATAATGGACAAAAAACACATGTTTGTGTTTATGATCGTGCTCGATTCGAAGAGTGAATTAGACAAATATTGCATGAAGTTCAAAATCCCAACTACTGCAGTGGGAAGAGGCACCAACTTTTATTGAATACAATTAAAACAACATAAAGAACCATAACCTAAGTATTTGCACCCCCTTAGAGAGTCAAGGGAACATGATATTGTATAGATGGGTGGGTAGCCCTAAGTCTAAATCCCTATCCTCGTCATCGTCAAGAAAAATAAAGTCATCACATCAATGAGATTATATGTGTCATCTTGTAATCAGGTAAATCTTCATAATCATTAGATGCACATATGTTCAATAAGAATGTCACTAGGTGTGTACAATCATTTTGCTTAAAAGGCTAGGCTTGTGCAATTGGAGAGATGTTCTCTACTAAGTAGGGATCATTCGTGGTCAAGAGACGATCGTATCAGCCACTCTAATTTCTCAAAACTTTTCTCACATGCTAGTGTATCTACAAAATCCTATTCACACGCAAGCACCGGGTAGACTATGTGAAACACTTGTGAAAAGTAAAGAGGGTACCTCTCACCCAAGGTAGGAGTGAATGATTGTAGCATACTAGCCATATCTGTATACACAGATAGATTTTGGTTAGTATGCAAATATTATAAGGGTCATGTCAAAAGATCGTTTCCTTGTGCATTATGATTTTTGGGTCATGTACTAGAATTTGTAGGTTTCAAGCTTTTTGTTTGGTGGCTCTTGCTCTTTTACTTTTTTATTTTTGTTTTCTTGAGTATAGGGCTATATGTATACATTTCCTAAGATTGGGAGATTGAGAGGTCAGGGAGGAAGGTTAAGAGGGGAGCAAGTGAATGATGGATGTCAGCAAACACTTCCCCCTTCCTTGGGGAGATAATAACTTTTGGAACGATGTCATCAACTTTTGAAACGGATTGTTCCCAGTTGTAATGGGCATGATAGACGTTCTTTCCAAGAAGAATAAACACAAAGTTCATCTAACAAAGCTTCACAAAACTCCCTCAAATATTCCCTAAAAGTAGTGTTTGTCAATCTTTGGAAGGTAGCAGGGGCATTGGTTAAGCCAAAAGCCATAACACAAAATGCGAATACTCCAAATTTGGTTTTAAAAACAGTTTTAGTTTAGTCCTCTAGTGCAATTGTGGTTTGATTGTAGCAAGAGTACCCATCTAAAAAGGTATAAGCTTCCTTCCCTGTAACTCTTTCAAGCACATGCTTTGAATATGGAAAGGGATAATGGTCTCTCTTAGTGGTGGCATTGACCTTCTTAAGATCCATGCACACTCTGAGTTTCCTATTCTTTTTTGGCACAATAACTATTGGAGACACCCATTCTGAGAGCTCAATAGGGTATATGCATCCACATTTGATAAGCTTTTCAATCTCTTCTTGAACAATCTTTGCATACTTAGGATTCATTGGGTAGGGTCATTGTTGGACTGGTTTAGCCATGCTATTCATGGGAATTATATGTTGCACCATAGAATGTGGAACACCTTTCATATCATGGTATGTCCAAGAAAATATATCCTTGAATTCCTTGAGAAGATCCTTAAGTACATATTCCTCAGTCTCTGTTATATCTTGGGCAATGAAAATAGGTTTGGACTTCTCACTTGGGTCTGCTAGCTCTATTTCCTTAACTATCGATGGACCATCATAGACTCCATTGTTTTCATCGATAGGTATTCTCTAGGCCTTTGTATATACAACCTTACGCTCCTCTGTGGTGTAGGATTTGAAATGCTTAGGTGCAGGATGTAAATCTGTGGAATCTTGTTGTTCTGTGGTCTGTGATTTCTCTTTTGCTTCCTTTTGTTGTTGAGCTAGTTCTTGATTTTGTTGTCTCCTTACAGTACGACTCAACTTTGGCTTCTCTATAGCTTCTAGTTGTGCGATGTCAATGGGTTGTGGAATGCAGTACATGACATTTTGAAGGTATTTACCCCAATTATTTACAAACTTCCGATGAGCATCACATACCCCCACATAATCAAGCCATTCTATGGTAGATTTCTTTTCATTTATCCTAGCACACGCATTTGCTTGATATCATCGCCTCTTATATCTCATACTTCTCTTTTTTAATTTTCAATTACGACCTTCCTCCAGTGAAGAGTCACTAGATGAATCGCTACTCATGTCTTCTCCTCTCCCGGATAGATTGTCAATTAGGGAACTGTTGGGCTCCATATGGTTCGTTTCCATATTTGCGCCAATATTCAATTCAAATCCTTTGTCCTTAGAGTCGGTTTCAATTGATGATCCAGATCGAATCTAAATCATGTGAGCTATAGTCTTTTGAGACGCTTTTGGTTTCAGGGTCAATCAAGCCTTCACCTTGTAGGTCCCCGCGAACTATGTGATTCATATTTAAAGGTACGAGTTGTGGTATTTCATCCCCCTCAGGTATTACCCAAGTCGTTCCCCTGTTTTCCCAAGTGTTTATGGTTGCTGCTAGGTGGACCCAATCCACTCAACCATTCCAAGTAGAAAATCCATATAAGGGGAATCTTCTCCAACATTAGTGTCTTTTTACATGTGTAACAGTATTGCAATGGGACCAAGTGAATTGTGGTGTCAGATTGATGGTCAAGTATAAATTTGTTTCCTAGAGGATGTACCCGACCAGTCACAAGATCAATTCGAATGATAGAGTCTTGGAACTGTAAATAGACATGGTTTTTAGACCAGTCATGCACCATTTTTGCTTTCCTCATGAAAGGGCATCCTAAGATCATATCAGATGACATAGTGTGCTTGGAAAAATCCATAACAATGAAGATATGCCTTATTTTGTGTCGAAGGACCTTGATCTTGAGACCTTCTAGCATCCCAATAGGTTTAACAATAGTCCCATTGGTCATCTTTACCACTATGTTCGTAGTCCTAAGGTGAGGTCTCCCCATAGATTCCCAACAATTTCTAGTTGCAATGCTAACCCCATCGCCACCATCAAGGATTCCCTTCTCAGTTAATCCCTTAGTTGTGATTGGTATGGTCGCATTGGATTCATTGCCTCCAAATTATTGTTCCAACTTGTTAATAGGTGTATCAACAACAGAGTTCTCATCTAGGTTGGGTTGTGGATCTAAGTGTTCCTCCTCTATTAGCACCTTGCTAGCTCCATCCATCTGTGCAAATTGTGGTAGCCCGACTTTCATTTCTCCATTGAGGAAAGCTCTAAGAGCTAAGAATAGCTTGGTGTCTCCATATAGTTTAGCCATGATGGTGGTTCTAACTTCTGAAGCCATGAAATCCATCAATTTGACAATATTTAACGGCACTTTTTGGGCTTCAGTCCCTTGACATGGGGAGATGGGATCTCCATTTCTTCAGGTAATCTCTCTGTAAACATACTCTACAACAAGAAGGGAGTATGCCCACTTCCCAATGACTTAAAGTCATTTTCTTCTTGAATGACACTAGGTATGGCTAGTGATCTATGGTCTTTGTGAGGTAGACTTTGCGTAGGGAACACCGTGTCTGTAATTTGGATCTGCCTAGGTGTTGGCTCTAGATCCCTTTGGGTCTCTTCTACCAAACTCATCAATTGCTTGACTCGCTCGATCTCCTCTATAGGGTTTGGGTAGGTTCCTATCTTCTTCTTGGGTTCCTTGGGTCCTGGCCATTGTGGCTCATGATGATCTTCCTTGGTTGTTTCTTTCCTAGTGACCGTTTTAGTCTCCATGGTCTCATTCAAATCAGAATCCTCTTCAACGTCGTTCATATACATGAGGTCGTCACCAATCCCTTTGTTGGTCTTTGAACTGAGGTCTAACTTCGCTATTTTTTGCAATCTCTTCCTTCGTGTTTTCTTCTTCTTGTGAAATTGGGTAATTAATGTTGTGTCTCTTTCTTTAAGAATATAATTTTGGTTTTGGAGCATCGATTGTGTGAGTACATTTACTGGTATCACAGGTGTACTTTGTGATGGCTCCTTGATAACCTCAATTCAGTTCAATGGCGTGATCTTTGCTGCATTTGGATTCTTAGGACATTTGGCAATCAAATGATCTATGCTACATTGACTACACATGAGTATCGGCATTGTAGTTATACTCGCTTGATTGGTTTTCATTAGTGTGGCATTCTTTTGTAGTCTAATAGGACACTCGACTACATGATGTAGAGCCCCACACTCGTAGCATTGAAGAGGTGGTCTCTTGGCAGTGAAATTGATATTTTGGCCTCTTGCCCCAAGAGCAACGACTTGATAGATAGGTTTGACTTGTCCCCAACTAAGATGCATTGTACATTATACGATGTATGTATAATACACTTTATTGGACGTATTATACGACACCTATTTTTATTCGACCGTATTATACGGTGCCATATTAGCAAAACCACCGTATCGTATAATTTATTAGCATTTTGATCGAATACTATTTCGATCTATATATTAGTTCGATTGAAATAATATTACGATCGAATTAAGTTTCTTTATATACCGTGAAAACGGCTTGTGTTGCTCATTACATTGAGCTCTCTTCTCCTCTTCTCATCTATAGATGAGCCTCAACAACAAGAAAAATATAAAAAAATTAGTTTTAATATTATTGAAATTTTTAATAGAAATTATGTTTTGGAGTTGATTGTAGTCTTTATCTGCTCTGTGTCAAGTATAACTTACACTGAGAGGTAAATTAAGTAAGGTAGTTAATGATTACTTGCATTGTGTAGAGGAAACTCACACTAGGAAGTGTTCAATAAAAGTAAAGTTAGCAGTTATTTGCTTTGTGTTGAACTATGTTCACACTTAGAAGTAACTAAAGCTAGATATTTACAATGAGGAGTTACTTGTTGTGTGTTGAACTATGTTCACACCTGGAAGTAACTTAGGTTAGATTTATCTAATGATTGTTTGTCATGTGTAGAGTAGTACTCACACTACAGAAAATCTAGGTAGATTAAATAATAATCTCTCCCTTTGTGTAGAGGTATTCTCACACCTAGAAGAGATTTATAGAAGTAGTGAATTTTGATTGCTTGGCATGTGTAGTTACACTCACACTTGGAGGGAATTTAGATACGCTTTTTAAAAATAACTTGCTATGTGTAGAGTTTACTCACAATTGGAAGTTATTGAGATAGATTAAGCGATTTATTTATCATGATTCAGGTGTAAAGTGAGAGCTCACACTTGAAAAAAAAATATTTTTGGTATTTATTAATAAAAGAGGTTGAAAACATTGATAAACAAAGTAATGTAAATGGTATTAGAGTTTAATTTTAGATGTGTATTTAGTAATTAGTTATGTTTGAGTTTGCAAATCTTAAGAAGATAGTGAAAGGATATGAGTGGAACTACGTAGAAGAATTGGTCAGTGGAAAGACTACATCAAAGTTGAAGTGTAAGACCTGCAGCCATTATTTTAGCGGAAATGCACAAAGGATAAAAGACCATGTGTTCAAAATTCCTGGAAACATTCTAGCTTGCAAAAATCCCCCAAGAGGTATTGAAGAAAAATTTCCCGAGTGGGCACTCAAGGCAAAGAGAGCACTTCTTGAAGGCAAAAAAAGGGAGGTCCCAAAATGATGGCTCCATCTATGGCTAGGGACATCGAGATGACACTCGAGAATGATCAAAACCCTCCCTCTACCCCTGCTTCAGGTCAAGGAGGGTTTCATTCATCCTTTGCTGGGGATTGCAGCTCTAATCCTACCGGAATCTATGCTAACATAAGCCGAAGTGAAGCATGGACTGGAGGAGAACCTGCATCAAGTGGTCCTACTTTGCCTCAGGCATTTGGTAAACAATGGGTGCTTGAACTCCATCTTAAGTGGATGCAAGCATTTGTTGCATGTGGAATTCCTTTTAATGTCATTCAAAATCCTATCTTCAAAGATGCTTTAATGAGCACGATGAAGAAGGGTTTTGTGGTACGTGATTATAATAAGATGCGTACAAAATACTTAGATAAAGTGAAAACTACAACAGAAAATAGTATGGATGCACAATTGCTCTAGATGGTTGGACAAATTGTCAGAAGAAACCATTGATTAATGTGATGTTGATTTGTCCAAGAGGTTTCTTGAGGCGATCGATACATCCTTGAAAGAGAAAACTAGTGGATATCTTGCTGGTGTGTATGAGCGTTTGATCAGAAGAGCAGGAGGACCTAAAAATGTGATAGCCATTGTCACAGATAATGCATCTAACTACAAATCAGCTGGAAAAGCAATTGAAGCAAAGTATCCAGAGATAACATGGGTTCCATGTGCTGCTCACACTTTGAATTTTCTCTTAAAGGACTTTGGGAAAGTTCCTTCTATTAAACAAACTCTTCTAGATGCAAACCACTTGGTGAAGTATATAAGAGACCATTCATTTTCTTATGCTTTGTTCAGAACAAAGTCCCCCACCAAAAATTTACAGATTTTTTGTGTGACCCGTTTTGCAACAACATATTACGTTCTGTCAACACTGCATCAGGTTAAAGCGGCCCTTGTTGAAACAGTGGCACACAGAAGATGGGACATTTGGCTTGATAAATATCCCAAGTATGAACCTACTGCTTCTGCAGCCAAATGCTATCAGCTTGTAAACTCTCCTGTTTTTTGGAGAAATGTAGACCAAATTATTTATGTCACAGAACCCTTCACTCATCTGATACGATGAGTAGACAAAGAAGCCTCTATCTTTGGACGGGTTTACTGGTACATTCATGAAGCCACTCGCAAGTTAAAAGACTGTACATCTTATGCAGAAAAAGAGAAATCCATGATGATGTCATTTGTCAAAAGACGATGGGAGCAGCTGCATACTCCTTTGCATGGAGCAGGTTTTGTTTTAGATCCTAAGTTCCAGATGCATGAGCAATCTTCAAACAATGAAGTGATCAGTGATTTCAAGAAAGTGTGTGCTCAACTACTAGGCAATGTGGATGGACAGGTGGCATACACACAGAAGACGGCATATACTAGCAGAGAAGGAATGTTTGGGGATCCTTGGCATATAGATGCTATCAAGACGATGAGCGCACCAATTTGGTGGAAAGAGTACGGTGGAGACAAAGTACAACTTCAACATGTGGCTATGAGAGTATTGTCTATTTCCGCTTCGAGTGGTAGCTATGAAAGAAATTGGCCTTCATTTACTTTCGTGCATACTAAAAAACGAAATCGATTAAGTCCTAAACGAGCTGTGGATTTGGTTTATGTATTTTATAACATGCGACTTATGCACAAGCCAACGACGTTGGCCACACGTGCCACAGAAGAAAGCTTTGGGCGCTTTCAAACACATGAAGCAATTGCAAATGAGCTCAACTCCGATGATGAATTGGAATGGAACTCGGAAGATATTGATCCAAAATGTTCAGATGTTGAAGAAATTGATGACATGGTGCCTGTGATTGAGGGGACGGATGATCTATAAAGTAAGTTTGTATTGTATTCTCTATCAATTTTGCAATGCGAAAGTTATGTAGAGTTTAGCTTCAAAATTTCTCTCTCTCTCTCTCACTCACTCTTTTCCTCTTTCTTTGTCTCCCTTTCTCTCCATCTGCTCCATATCATTGTCAAAAAGAGAGGGAGAGAGAACAGAACTTACACAATTGTAACAAGAGCCGACATGTTCATTTGTTGTAGAAAAAAAAGATTTACATACCAAAAAGAGGTTTTGTTACAAATCTTGATATTTAAGATACAAAAAGAGCTTAGTATTGTGAGGGAGATTTAATATAAATCATGGGTTGCATCTCCTAAAAAGTCAGATACACAAAATTTTGATTGGCCAAATGAATCACTTGAACCTGCATTGCCCATCTCTTCTTTGCTAATAGGCCCATACTTTGCCTCGTACCATGCCAACTTTCTTTCTAAAATTGCTATACGAGCGCGCAGCATGGCTGGGGTCTCTCCTTGACTTGCCAAATCCACGCCTTGGGTTGCAAGCTGCTCAATGACTGGGGTTTCTTCAGGCAAGTATGTATATCCTCTCTTGTGAGGATGGTCTTCTTGATTAGCTTCCCGTGCATGAATCTTCTCGGCTAGGCATCCTTTGCCAACACCTCCTGTAGTGGGATGATCGTTCCAATCAACTTTCAGCCGCAAAACATAGTAGCAATAGCATTTTTGTACAAAGTAAATTGCCACTTGATTATTGTTTGGTGGCAATGTGTACACTTGGATAAATCTTGCAAGGATATTTCTTGCGAGGACAGTGTGTTGCAAATCTAAAACCTTCAAGGGAGCGGAAGGTTTAACATTTCCACTAACTCAAAATAATGTGTTGCGTACAAAGTAATCCGGGCATAGCTGTCTGCATTGCCTGTAATTCAGTGGCTCCCCTTGAAGTTCTGATTCGTCTTGTTGGGTTGCAGCCAAAGCGCTGAGGTCTCCTTGAGCCACCCAAATTTCTTCCTCTTTGTAAATTTTTTGGCCAATGCATGATTAAGCAAAGGACCATTACGCTGCTATGCATTCTGGTCGGGAGCAATATCTTCCATAACTGAAATGCAAAATAATAAACTTTAGTGAAATAGGTCTTAACAATTGGAAAAGAGAGCTGTTTTAGAGAATTGAGCGATCCAACTTGAAATACTTTAAAACCTCAACTTGAAGAACTTTAAAGACGTAATTGAACACCATTAATGAAACACTTTACATATCACCACACATTGCACACCATTAATGTCAAAAAACTTGATTTGATTTAATCATCAACACGCCTCAAGCCGGTTTCGGTTACAATATGATAGCCAACATTATGGCCTCCATTCAAACAAAGGCTTAAATCCCATATCTTAGGTCTATCTAAGGGTTTGGGGGATTTTCCACTAGCAAGATGTTTATTTACATTTCGCAAAAATTCGTGCTTGAGAACCTCAAAGGGCTCTGGAATGCACACAATCAAGCGTCTAAGAATATATGAGAGACCATATATATGAAATGCCTTGGTGAATGGAGGAGGATTGGTGCTAATATTTTCAGGGACAGTCCACGGATAATCTCGTTCAAATTGAGCTCTACATTGAGGGGTGAGATTTGGCATCTTGGAAAATGTTGCTGACGTGCTTGATGGTGTGCTTTGCCCCCAGTCCGCAATGCTAGCATACACTCCTTGCTCGCCAAAATGAAGTAGAATATTTCTAGTGTGTAGATCATTATGAATGAATTTGTGACTATGCACGAATTTAATCATCTGCATAAGAGCATTACAGAGCTGTACAGTTCCAGACGTGTGTTGGAACTCTCTGATTGCAAGCTTGCTTCCATCATGATGACATGCCTGAATCCACTGCTCAAGATGACCTCCATTCCAAAGCTTGAAGATCATCATAGATATTTTGCTATACCAAACAAGAGCACAATGAAATATCATGCCACAATGCTGAACAATTGTAGTAGTTGCCTCCTCTAGCACAATCTGTAATGTCGGCTTGTGTCCTATTTGGTATTTGTAGATCTTTGCCGCATAGACAGATCTTTGAAGAGAGGATGAGCCATTGATACTTATTTCACATTTGCAAAACGTCCCTCACCTAATTGGGGTGCTTGCAAGTGAAAGATGGAATGCTCCCCAAGTAAGTGTAGGACAGGAGGACATATTGTATCATCCAGGTGTACAGCTAAGGGTTGAGCACATGACGGAGGAGGTACATCCTCTTCTGTCCTAGGACATTTTGAAGAGCCTTCAATCTTATCTTTGCTCTTCAATTTTGAATGTAGCTGTGCTACAAGATGTATTCGCTCTTTGATTCCAGGTTTGGTCTTGATTTCTGGATGAACCATACTTTCAAAACTTCTAGTGACCTGACCCAATAATTGCTTTACTCTATTATATGCATCACTCCATTACTGCGCAGAGCTGGGTCAAATGAAACTGGGAATGCGCTGCACAATTTCAACCAACACCGTTCCACAAGTTCAATCACAAAATCATCGAACTTTGCCTGCAATGGATCAAATGCTCGTCGCAAATGATCATCTGAAGCTCCATAGAGAGACAAAATCAGAGCATCACTAATGATTTTGCGATGCTGACGCGTTAACTTTGTCTCTACCATGTCTGAAGCCTGGAAATACATGAAGCAAATATAAGTAAGATAAATCTGAAATAGATAAAAATTTGACTAGAGACGAGGAATCTATTAAATCCAATCAACCTAAAGTGCAATGCAATGGTCAAAGAATTCAGGATTGAAGGATGTAAAATATATATCTCCTACCTGCAGTGCGACACGGTGGTCAGCAGCAACTAGAGACGAAGAATCCATTAAATCCAATCTCCTTGCAATGCGACGTGATGGTTAGCAACAACCAAGAACAATGGATTTAAAAAGTCTAAACTTCTCCCTGAAGTGCAACACGGTGGTCAGCAACAACCAGAGACCAAGAATTAATTAAATCCAATATCCTTGCAGTGTGACGCGATGATCAGCAGCAACCAAGGACGATGGATTTAAAAATCCTAAACCCCTCCTTGCAGTGTGACATGGTGGTCAGCAACAACCAGAGACGAGGAATCTATTAAATCAAATCTCCTTGGAGTGCAACGCGATGGTCAGCAACAACCAAAGACGATGGGTTTGACAACCAGCGATGAGGAATCTATTAAATCCAATCTCCTTGCAGTGCAACTGATGGTCAACAAAAACCAAAGATGATGTATTTAACAACCCTAAACCCCTCCTTGCAGTGCGACACGGTGGTCAACAACAACCAGAGACGATGAACCTATTTTTTTAAATTCGATCTTCCAATAGTGCGACGCAATGGTCAGCAACAACTAGGAAGAAAAGATGTAAGTTAGCTAACTCCTCTGTGTAGTGCGACTCGGTGGTCAGCAACAACCAGGGACGGAAAGTCTAATTGAACAACCTAAGCTACTTCTTGCAGTGCGACACGGAGGTCAGCAACAGTCAAGGGCGAAACGTCTAAAGTCTAACCCCGCTTGTAGTGTCACGAGGATCAACACAATCAAGGACGGGTCTCTAAACCTGCACACTAACGACTAGGTGTGAGCAAAGCTCCACAACAACAATGCTAGTAAAAAACAAAATGTAAACTAACATTAAGGTGCGAGCAAAGCTCCACAACAACAGTGTTAGCAAAGAAATTACAAAAAAAAGAAAACAATACAAAAAATATTACCTGCTCAGTTTGTCTCGACATAGGCCTGCTCTGCTCTCTCTGTACCTGCTCTCTCTCCCTCTCTCTCTCTCTCTCTCTCTCTCTCTCTCTCTCTCTCTCTCTCTCTAGCAATTGTCTATACCTCTCTCTAACAACCGCTATCGCGGCAGTTCGTTCGAACTACCGCCACATCTTTTTATATAAGTCCAACAATATTTCGATCGAAATATATTTTGATTGAAGTATATTTTATTCGAATAAACGCGTATAATAGGGATATACAACATATAACTCGTAATATACATACAATTTTTAATATACGGGCGTATAAATGCAACTTAGGTCCCCAATAGACGTCCATGTAGTATTGTGGACTTTCATCAAGTGCATCAATCACATAGGCAATATTAGGGTCTAACTCATCCTCCTAATCCACACAAGCAATAGATGACTCACAATCCACTTGATTCACATAAGTGATTCTTGGATGTGGGGGTTGCAGTCCTCGCATTGGAGGTGGTAATGGTGTTGTTTTAACAACATTTTGGGACCTAGGGATCATGTGTTGTGACGATTGTTCAAGAGGTGGGACTGGCATCAATGCAGGCACTCGAGGTGTATTCGTCCATGCTATCGCTGGTCTATTGGCCATTGTGCGTTTAAATACTATGCGATCCTCGGCTTGATGACCATACCTACCACATGCATTGCAATTCCCATTAAATTTTACTCTAAACGTAGGGCATTCACTGGTACTACGTGGACTAAAGAAAACTGAGCACCATTGTTGCTCCCTTTTGGGATACATATGATTGTTTTGTGGAGCACGATTGTCTCTAAGACTTTATTGAATGGCCTTGGTGAAATCTGCTAAATTCATCTCATATATCTTTGGCTCTTTAGCAATAGACTTTATGGTCATTCACTGATGCCCCGATTCTTGTGAGCTAATAGGTTTAGGCTCAATAGACACTATTTCTCTTGAGTCATTAACCAATTTTATCGCATCGGTGATGACTGCTTCCCAAGTGAATAATACCTCTAATGACTAGGACAGTTTAGATATTCCCTGTTTCCTCTAAATTTTTGTGTGAGCTTGGCTATTTTTACTGCCTTACTTCTAGGTTCTCTATGAGGCGTGTTACACATATTTTCAGCAATAGATCGATAGCTTGAGAAAATCTTGCCAAGTCACCCAAGTGAGCAGGTATATTGGGGACATGCACTCTCAGGACTGCATGTGGAATGGGGGTTGACATCGGGTTGGGCATACAGGTGATCCTCGGGTCCCAAGCTGGGTACGATGTTGTGCCATGCGATGGCCCAAAGTTGATATGTGTGGCCCTGGGCATAGCAGACGTGGGATATGACATGCTAATGCTAGCTGGTATGGTCTCATTGAACTAAGGGCTTGGATGTTGTGGTCGTGGAGCATAAGTTATTGAAACAATGGGAGGGGTAGGAGCTACATGAGCACAAGGGCCCATAGGTGTGTAGACCCCAACTTTTTAACATTCCAAACTTGGATTATTTGGGGGATCTGCATGGGCATTTTAGCTGCATTTGCATGCATATAATTGCAATAGTATGCATGCTTGTCCTAATTTGACGATGATTGCATGAATGCATGTTGACATGCTTTGAATTTTTGCACTGAATAATTTTATTATGCTATGGATTGGTAAGTCAGTCTGCAATTATAATTTTCTAGAGTAGGTATGCTCAAGTTCATTTACTTATGACCATAGACAAGATGGAACTAGACTATAGGCCATTCTTAGGTTTTGAAATATGATATTTAAATAAAGTTGTACACTGAGTTGCTAGATAAGTTCGAGGCCAAAAGTTGATATGAGGGGAGAGAAGTAATCAGGGAGTCACAAAGGAAATTAATTTAAAAGTAATCACGTTTAGATCTTTGGGATCTCAAGGTAGCAGTTTCATGACCAATTTCGCCAAGATGCAAGAGAGTAGGAGAAAGAAAGAGGGTTATTTAATCCTTTGCTGAGCTGTGTTAGGAAAAAAAAACGCGGTACAGTGTATGGACCGGTCAAAATTGTAAAATCCTAGTTAGATTTTGAGTTTGCTTTTGAAGAAACGGGAAATTTATACAAGTTTTAGTGTAACTATTGGTAAAAGCTTCAAACCTTGATGCGAGAGAGAGAGAGAGAGAGAGAGAGAGAGAGAGAGAGAGAGAGAGAGAGAGAGAGAGTAGGGAGAGAGAGGACTTAAGTTCAAGTCTCGCCATTCGAGGTCTCACAAGATTGCCACTACGGAATTTAAAACAAAACCTTTTAGAGGTGAGAACGAGGTCTTAAAAGACCATTGAAAAAGATAAAAACAATCTTTTTTAACGATGTTAGTTGGCAGCTATGAACCGCCACAAGGGGGCGTCGCCAGGCACATCCAAGAGGGAGGAGGAGGGAGCCAAAGAGGCATGCCATGTAATACTGTGTGTATGTGTGTGTACTCCCATTGGGAGAGAGCAGGAGAGAGAGGTCGTCAGAATCGCGATAAGAGAAGGAGCATGTGAGTGGGGGACTCGCCAGGAGAGCAAGGGTGCAAGCGAGGGAGAAGCAGAAAGAAGGGGGAGCCCGAGAGGGCGCTGTGGAAGGTGATCGAGAGCGAGAAGAGTGAGGGAGCGAGAGATGGAGGGGCTGTGCATCCTCCCATGAGGAGGATGTGCAGAGAAAGAGTGAGAGTTTGAGAGCGCTGACCTACTTAGCGTAGAAGCCAGAGAGTGGGATAGGGAGAGTGCAAAGCCACCAGGGTCCCGAGAAGCGTGGGAGGCTTGTCGTAGGTGAAATGGGGGGGCGCACGTAGTTTGAGAACGCCACATGAGAAAGAGGGAAAGAGAATTCCTCTGTGTGTGTGTGTGTGTTGATTAAGTTAGTAGGGGCGATGATAAATTTCGAGTGCTGCTGCCTATGTGGCAGCAGTCATTGCCATTAAAATACTCAACATTTTTTCAATCAACGACGACTACTAGTGCCACGTAGGGCACTAGCGCTCGAAATTTAACCGCAAATAGTTAGTAGAGAAAGGGGGGGGGGGGGGGAGAGAGAGAGAGAGAGAGAGAGAGAGAGAGAGAGAGAGAGAGAGAGAGAGAGAGAGAGAGAGTCTCGATTTGCTAGGTGTGATGCTATTAAGAGAGTGAGAGAGAGAGACCTACCTACTGTAGCTCATAGAGAGAGAGAGAGAGAGAGAGAGAGAGAGAGAGGGAAAGAGATTGCGTTTGTGTGTGTGTAGTGAGATAGAGAGAGAGAATACCCTATAGCGCAGAGTTAGAGAGAGAGAGAGGGAGTTATACTACAAACATTTTGTGTGTGTATAGAGAGAGAGAGAGAGAGAGAGAGAGAATAAAAACCGTGCGTAGCAAGATAGAGAGAGAGAGTATTCCTTTATGCACTGCCATAGTGTGTGAGGGTCGCAAGAAGTAGAGAGAGAAAGTTAGAGAGAGATTGCAACTTTTTTGTGAATGTGTGTGTTCATTGAGACATAGAGAGAATGAATACTCTTTGTAGCGCTAGTGAGAGAGAAAGAATAGGAGAGAGAAAGAAGTCGATTGTAGGTCTTTAGTGTATGTGTGTTAGTAGAAGGAGAGAGAGATAAAGGAGAAATCTTAGAGAGAGAAAGAGGGAGGATAAATGGAGATAGAGAGAGAAAGTGAGGAGAAAGGAAAGTGACTGAGAGTAACTAGGTGAGTGCAAAAAAGCTAGAGAGAGAATCAATTCAAGAGTGAAGAGAGAGAGAGAGATTTTGATTATGAATCCGCAAGAGAAGACGACGACGAAGATGTACCAAACTAAAGCTTGGTGAACGGCAAAAGCAACATTAACGTCGAGGGCAAAAGTGATTTGTGGTTAGTCGAGTCGTGATTTATAATGATAAAAAATAAAAATAGTAAAATCATAACTGTTTGTCACTTTTTAGAAATGAAAGCATAAATGAAATCTTTGCATTTTGCATCAATAAAGCTTACAAGCAGATTCATATTTCAATATTATTTCAAATTCAAAAGCAAACTTTAGTTGTTTGAAAGTATTTGGCAAAAGTCTCTAAGTCAATAGCAATGATCGCAAAGCTGGCATATTCATTTTTAGAATAAGCATTGGGCTAGGAATTGAACAGTTGATTATTTTCAATACAAATATTTTGGTTGGTGAAATCCCCTGTGTCATGATTAAATGGGTATATGTGTGGTCACAAATAATTAAAATAAATAAATGGGTATATGTGTGGTCACAAATAAATTAAAATCTGTATGAGTTCAGAGTGGTGAACATTGTTGCAAAATTGATAAAGTAGAGAAAGAAAAAATATACTAATCGTGAATATGTCAAAATTGTTTATAAAAGGATTGTTGTTCAAGATGCTTAGCAAAAATTAAAGTACTTTAGATGTTAGTTAGGGGGTTGTTGGCCTAGTTCGACTACAAAATACAGGAGAGTAAGTAAATTACGAATGTTTATTTATAAATCTGTTAAAATAGGCTTGGGAGTAGCAAGTAAGTGGCAAACTTGTGCACTTTTAGGTTAGTTAAGGGGACCGTTGGATTAGTTGGACGAGGATAGAAAGACTTGGAAGGCAACGTTCATTTGGTGCATCCGTCGAGAGCTCGACTGGCTATTAAAGCTATGGGGCACCCCAGTGCATAGACTTTGCATGCCGGGCGTAGCTTGGTTGGACTTAGAGGGCTAGAGTGAAATATAGAGCCGTTTAGTTTAGGTAAGTGAGTGAGCGCACATGTAAACATTCCCGCGGGGTCCTTGGACTTAAATAGCCGTGGTTGTTTGTGTGTGAGCGACAAGCAGATCAAATAAAGTACATGAGTGTCCATAAGTACTTAGGTTTCCCAGTTGCTAGAGCACAGTCGATCAAATCTCAATAGCATAGTGTCTCTATACTGGAACAGATACGACTAAGGTCAAGGACCATATGTCGTTAGAATGGGTCAGCGAATTGCGTGACTTAGTCAAGTGGAAGATACTGACCAAGATTCTTAATGCTACAACTTTTGTCGACTATATCCACCATAAAGGCCTGTGCATAGGCTGGTTGTGTAGTATGTTAGGGGAAGAAGGAGAGTGCGTAAACAAGTGTTGGGGTATAAAGCCCAATGCTGTCGCCCAGGTAAGTGGGCGGGCCGCCAGGTATGTACACATATTCTTTTGTAAAAACCTAATAAGAACTCACTATGCTCTACACATTACAGTAGAGCGAGTTCACCATATCGTTGTGCTCTTCTTCTCTCACTCTCTCTCGCGTCGCACTTCCGCTCGTACTCCTTCAACTGGTATCAGAGCTCAGATCGAGGCTCGGGGCAGCATTTGCAGGTAGCCAGAGTCACCTACTCAGATTGGAGTGAGATTCAACAAGCGAAGACACAGCCCAAATTCCTGTGGGTGCACCCAAAGAGCTCGGTGTTCTCAGAATTTCATTCTGAGATTATCTCGGCCACCGTTCGGCTTCGATAAAGTTCTGCGCGGACCATTTTCGACTACGTGGTCTTGGCGGGTGTAGATCCGACTCTGCAAATTTGGGGTTTTCGGCCTACGCCTGCAGGTGCTGAGGATATCGGCACTCCCAGAGTGTTGATTTGTGGCTGTCTACACATCGAAGGACGGCTCACAGTTCTTGGAGGCGTGTTACATACGACACGGGCACATCTACACACAGACTGTAGGCGACATCCACTAGTTCATCAGGTAGCTTGTGTTTGCTGCTTGATATTCCAGATTTCATCTTGACATTGCAGGTACTTCCACATGGGATGTATTGTTAGAGATGATGCATGTCTGTTGTGGGTTTGCTGACTGTAAGTCACGCAGCAAACAACCGCCGCAGTGGTTACAGCATACGGTGGGAAATTTGTGGATGTATGACTTTGTGGGAAGTCTATGTATTATCAGATTTACTGCAGCCTTTGTTGAGGGTCGAGTGAGGTTTTATTGAGCTGGGGGATTCTCGAATGTTGAGATCCTTTCGGTGATACAAGTCTTGGAGCGATCCCTCGAGCACCCTTAGATAGGCAGTTAGGATGTATTGACTATGAGTTAGACACTTGGGATTGCATCTTTGCTTTACTGCCGTTGAGGCATTGTCGCAGTCTATGCTTACAAGACAGTGACAAGACAGTGAGAGACAGGACAGGTGCAGGACAGGTTTACCCATAGCTTACAGTGTTAGAGAGATAGTGGTTTTTTGAGTTGTTTTTGGTCTGTTTTTGAGTACACCAGAGCCATTTTACAAAGGAGACTTTGCCGAAATTTTTGTAGAATCTGAAGCTTTCTTGGTTCATTTGACAGATTGATATTGGTTCAGAGGTCAGTTTACAAGGGAAACTCTGCCGAATTTTTCCTAGGAAAGTAAACTACTGTGAAGCGTAGCTATGGCTGGATCACATGACACTGCACTTTACAATATCAAGAAACTGGATGGAACCAATTTCCCATTATGGAAGAAGCAAATTTGGCACGTGTTGGTACAAAAGAAGCAGATAAAACCTATAAAGCTCAAGGGGATAAAACTAGAAGATATGGACGAAGATGAATGGAGTGAAATGGATGAATTGGCACATTCTACCATTATGCTGACTTTGGCAGAAAGCGTTTACTTCAATGTAGCAGACGAGATGTCGGCTTATCAAGCATGGTTAAAGCTGAGTGATCTTTATGAGAAGCAGAGTGCAGCTTCACAGGTATACTGGCTTAAGAAGCTTGTTGACTTGAAGATGAAAGAAGGGACACCTATGTCCAATCATCTGAATGAATTCAACACAATATACAGCCAGTTGTCATCTCAAGGTGTCAAGTTTGATGAACCTGTTAGAGCTATGTTCCTGTTGATCACATTGCCGGAAAGTTGGGACACTTTTCGCACAGCTTTGAGTAATTCTGCACCTCCAGATGGTTTGAACATAGCAGGTGTAGAAGGAAGTCTGCTTATTGAAGAAACCAATAGAAAGACAATGGACAAAGGCAAAGGAACAGCCTTAGTTGTCAGGGGAAGGACTAAAGAAAAGTACAAAGGTGGAAAGAGGAATCAGCCTCGTAGCAAGTCCCGCACTGCTAAAGTCAAGAGTGACATAGAATGCTACCATTGTGGCAAGAAGGGTCACATGAAAAGAGACTGCAGAGAATGGAAAGCAGAAAAAGGCAAAGAGAAAGCTGAAGACTATGGTGAGAAGTCCTCAGTGAAGATTCAAGAAGTAAATGTGACAAACACTGTTGTAGAGGATGACAATCTAGTGTCAGGAGACATCTACTTCTTGAAGAATACAATGGACTCAAGTCTTCTTAGAGCATCTGATGGAAATGCACTCAGTGACTGGATTATAGACTCAGGGGCATCACTTCATGTGTCTCCAAACAAGGAGTGCTTTACCACTTATGTGACCACTAAAGATCATGTTCGGCTAGGCAATGGGCAGACATGTGAGATCTTAGGTGTTGGAGATGTTCAATTGAAGTTTCAGAATGGCTCTTCTTTCACGCTGAAGAATGTGAGACATGTTCCCGCGATTACAAAGAGCTTGATGAGCACATGTTTACTTGATGATGCTCGCTACGTCACCACTTTTGGACAGAACATGTGGAAGATATCCAAGGGTTCTATGACAGTAGCACATGGAGTAAAGTCTGGAGGACTTTACATGATTTATGTATCAAATGTCTCTAAAAATTTAATCAATGTAACCGAGCAGCCAAACGTTTCTTTGTGGCATAGCCGGTTAGGACATATGTCCAGGAAGGGAATGGAAATCTTGTCTCGTTCTGGTTATTTGCCTGGCTTGTCATTTAATGATTTTGTATTCTGTGAACATTGTCTGTATGGTAAGCAAACACAGCAGCCACATAAGCATAGAAGCAGTAGAAGAGATACACAGTTGGCACTTGTTCATAGTGATTTGTGTGGACCTATGCCTAACCTATCTCTAGGGGGAGCTTCTAACTTTATGACATTTATAGATGATTACTCGAGGAAAGTATGGGTTTACTTTCTCAAGCACAAGGATGAAGCGTTTAGTGTTTTCAAAACTTTTGTGACACTTGTGGAGAATCAGAGTGGCAAGAAGTTTAAATGCTTACGCACTGACAATGGTGGAGAGTATGTTTCAAAGGCCTTTCAGGACTTTTGTGAGTCAAAAGGTATAAAACGTGAACTTACTGCTCCTTACAATCCTCCTGAAAATGGTGTTGCTCAGAGGATGAATAGGACCATACAAGAGAAGGTCAGAAGTATGTTGTCTAATGCACAGCTGCCAAATGGGTTTTGGGCTGAAGCTGTATCAACAAATGTTCATCTTATAAATAGATCTCCTAGCAAGGTTTTGCAGAAGGATTTAGTGGCAGAGATGGTATGGTCAGGCAAGGTGCCCTCATACAAGCATCTCAGAGTCTTTGGCTGTGAGGCATATACTCACGTTGCAAAGGAATTTAGGAACAAACTTGAGCCAAAGAGTAGAAAGTGCATCTTTCTAGGCTATGGTAATTCTGGTGAAATGGGGTACAGACTTTGGGATCCCGAATCCAGAAAGGTTATCCGCAGCAAGGATGTTCACTTTAATGAAGCCAAAGATCATTCTAAACCAGAGAGGGTTGAGGAGATTAGAAGATTTGTCTTCCAAGAAGATGGACCTGCACGTGCAATACAAAATGTCAGGGCTCAAGAGGAGCAAGGACAGGATAGAGTGGAACCACAGGTTGTGGCTGAGCCTGAGCCACCTATTGTGCGTAGATTTGGACGTATCACGCGACCTCTTGATAGGTTTGTTCCATCTATGAACTATGTCATGTTGACTGATTGCAATTAGCCTTCATGTTACAAGGAAGCAGTGCAAATGAAGGACTCCGGGAATTGGCAATTGGCCATGCAGTCAGAGATGAAAGCTCTGCATAAAAACCAGACATGGAAGCTAGTTAAATCACCACACGACAAAAAGGCTCTACCTTGAAAATGGGTTTACAGGTATAAGATCACCACTCATGATAGTCAGCCAAAGTACAAAGCAAGGCTTGTTGCCAAGGGCTTTAAGCAAGAACAAGGCATTGAATTTGATGAAGTCTTCTCTCCGGTGTTCAAGATGACTACATTGAGATGCTTTCTTGCATTGGTTGCCATATTAGATTTGGTGTTGCACCAAATGGATGTCAAGACAGCGTTCTTGCATGGTGATTTAGATGTGGAAATTTACATGCAGCAGCCAGAAGGGTTTGTTGAGAAAGGCAAGGAAGATTGGGTATGCCAGTTGTTAAAGAGTCTTTATGGCTTAAAACAATCATCGAGGGCATGGTACCATAAATTCCACAAGTTTATGCTTTCTCAAGGCTACAAATGTAGTGACTTCGATCACTGTCTATATACAAAGAAGGCTAAGGATGGTAGTTGGCTGATCCTTATTTTGTATGTGGATGACATGTGGATTGATGGCAAGCACTTGGAAGAAGAAGTTGATTTGGTTATCTCAAACAGAGTATATTGACAAGGTTTTGTAACGTTTCAATATGGAGAAGGGAAAGGCATTGAGTGTTCCATTGCCACCATATGTGAAACTTAGCAAACAAGATTGTCCTGTGTCTGAGGAAGAATAGGCTGAAATGGACAAGATACCATATGCGTCTGCACTGGGTAGTTTGATGTATGCAATGATTGCTACTCGCCCAGACATTGCATTTGCAGTGGGAGTAGTAAGTCGATACATGTCAAACCCAGGCTAGAAACATTGGGAGGCAGTGAAAGGAATATTGAGATACCTAAAAGCTACAAAGAGTATGCGCATATGCTATGGGAGTCAGGAGCTAAGTGTAAAGGGTTTTACAGACTCAGATTATGCAGGTGACTTAGACAAACGAAGGTCTACGTCAGGGTATGTCTTTACATTGGCTGGTGGAGCAGTATCATGGAGTTCTAGATTACAAGATTGTTTTACTCAGTCTACTACAGAGGCTGAATATGTTGCAGCATCAGAGGCATGCAAATAATCAATTTGGCTTAATCGACTAGTAACATATTTGGGAATCAAAAAAGAGATGCCTGTGTTATATTGTGATAGTCAGAGTGCTATACAATTGGCTCGCAATCCAGTTTATCACTCAAAGACAAAGCATGTGGATGTGAAGTATCATTTCATCAGGGAAATGCTCGAGGATAAGCAACTTCAGCTTGTCAAAGTTCACACCACAGAAAATCCCGCTGATCTACTTACAAAAGGACTTCCCTCAGAGAGCTTTGCGCATTTTCGCAAGCAGTTAGGTGTAGGGTAGTACATCACTTCTCTACATCTCTTGTATATTAGCTTGTATAGTAGCTTCTCTCACACTTAAAGTACCACATTGGACTTTAAGTGGGAGGTTGTTGGGGTATAAAGCCCAATGTGGTCGCCCAGGTAAGTGGGCGGGCCGCCAGGTATGTACACATATTCTTTTGTAAAAACCTAATAAGAACTCACTATGCTCTACACATTACAGTAGAGCGAGTTCACCATATCGTCGTGCTCTTCTTCTCGCGCTCTCTATCGTGTTGCACTTCCGCTCGTACTCCTTCAACAAGTACACTGAATTGGAAAGGGCTCTTTACATAGACACTCAGTAGTTAGAGACCTCTGAAATAATTATCAATACACCTAGTGATCCTATGCCAAAGCCTTTAATGCATTTAGAGACATAGACAAAATTTTTTGACTGTGGTGGGGGTTATCATTGTGAAAGACATTCAATCCCAAGGGAAAGACCGCTAGCATTTAGCGATTTGCAAAAATACCGAGCATTAGGGAGCGGGGTTCCTAGGGATCCGTACATGGAAGCTAACATAGAGTGGCTCGAAGAATATAAATATTGGGATTTTAACCCCAAAAATACCGAGATGACGTCTAAGTCTAGAGAATTATTAAATCAACCACAATCAGTACAAAAGAGAAACACTTGCTGTCGATATTGTTGTCAAGTTCCACATCCACCGTGTGTGATAGGAGGTCCAAGTGCAACAGTTATAGTCAAGAGAGCTAACTTGAGACGAACAATTGGTAGATTGGCATATGTGAGTAAAATAAAACCTCATCTACGACCTTTAGTAACTCAATTACTTCAGTCCCTTAGGGAGACTAAAGAAGGTAATATTGAGATAAAGCGGGAAAGCTTATTGGTGGTAAACTCTACATTAGAAGATTAGTCTTAGCAGAGGCTATACCAGGGGGAGTGTCGTATGAGCGGAGTGGACTCTAATAGAAGAGACGATCAAACTAGGGCTAGAGAAGCACGTATGAAGAGACAAGAAGAGCTAATTGCTCAAAACCTCATAGATCAACTTGAATGAATTAACGAGTTGATTATAGAGCACTCACAAGGAGTCATCGCCGTAGAAGAATTGAGAGAGGGAAGATTAGTGGGGCAACCTACACAAGTAAAAGAAGTGGTAGAACAATCCTTTAATCTCAAAGGCTGTAGAGATCTAGGCTTAAGGAGGTTGTTTGCTAGACCTAGACCATGAGTACTAAATATTTTGGAAGACCCAAACTTTGAAAATCTGTTAGAGCAAATGGCAGTGCTAGTAGCACGAGCGACAACGTACTCTTAGCAGACTTTACACAGTTTGGGCTTAGGGATGTAAGACCTTGATGTTCATTTTCAAAAATTTGAATTAGTAACATGTGTAGCAAATGAAATCGTAGATAACGATAAAAAAGTATATATTTTCTCAGTTACCTTCAAGGATGAGGCTACCAGTTGGTATGGGAATGTACTAGCAGCGAAAAGGGCTACTAACCCTTAGCCTATAGTGCAAAAAATGGGAAATACAACACCCAACAAGGATACTTAAAAACGTAGGCTTGTAAATGGCTTACGAGATCCTAACACTCAACAATATGTGAGTTTAAGAAGACCGATAGACTTAGTAGCTGCTAAACAAGAAGCTAGAAATTGGGAAGAGGTGCAACTGAGCCAACAAAGAAGAAGGGAGTTGTTTAGTGGGCTTAGTTTGGTTACTTCTCCCACTATACCAGTTCCACAAATTTAGGAGCATGTTCTCGATTATGGAGTTACACCACCACAAGTGGTGGTGAATACAAATCAAACTCCTTATTGTTCCCCAAATCCATACATGACAGCTCCAACATACATGCTGGAGACTGGTACACCACCATCACTAGCTCTCTCACAGAAGAGAGGGTAGTCCTATTGATGACAGTCACATTTGGAAAATGAAAAGAGGAAATATTGAGTGCTTTAAGACCTCAAACAAAAGAAGTTTATGTTGTAGCTCAACAAGCAGCAGGCCCATCTATGAGTGCACCTCCAATGAGATCCAATGTATGATGTGGGAAGTGCAATGGTTACGGCCATTTCGCAACTGAGTGTCCAACTACATCAAGGGTAATGCCAGACCACATGCGTACACTATTTTGTACCTATTGTCTGAAGAATAATCATGTGGAAGAAAATTGCTCAGTAAAGCAAGCACATGAACGCTGTCAAGCGAGGGCTATGCAAACTAATTATAAGTTTATGGATAGAAGCAATACAACCTATGAGATAGGTCCACCACCACAACCTTTTATGAAAAGGGGGAGTGCTTGAAACATATCAGTAGTGGTTACAACAACAAAGGCAAGGGTTACCCACATAGGGTATACCACCTATGCCAAGGTTGCAAGGACAAATGAGGAGGAATTCACCATATAGACCTCCGTTTCGACGGAATAATTTTTGATACACTAATCAAAACATGGGGCCATCTAGTCCGATGGTCTGCTATAACTGTCAACAGGAAGAGCATATAGCTCCTTATTGTCCAAATCCCCGTAAAAATCAAGATTATATATCGTTATGTTGAATCTGTAGCGAAGAGGATCATTATGAAGACCGTTGTCCAAAACGGGTAACTTCAATGCAAAATGACAAAGAGAAAAAGAAGGTCGATGAGGGTCCTAGTACTTCTGCCAGATTAGTAGAGGTTGAACAATTGCAAGATGGATTCCCTCATAAATGAAAAGCAAGGAAAGTAACTTTTGCTAAAGAACCCACGATGGTCAGGGTGGTCACTCGATCTCAAAAGATGGACCATGTGAAAGGGATTAATATCCCAAATTCAAGTAAGAAGAGTGATAACTCTTTCATAAAGGAATTTACAAAATCTCACGAAGAAGTATCTGAGAACCATTCTGCTGATGAATCAGCAATTGGTTTTAGGTTACAAAAAAAAGGAAGAAATTACAAAAGGTATAGTACCTTTTCCAGAAAAGTTTACAGACCTTTGTAGCTCAAAGGAAAATCGCTCCAGAGACTTTTAATTTATGGGAATCTATGAAGGATTGCAAACTATCATTGGACTTGACCACTTTGGTAGAGATATCTCCTCTTTGTAAGAAGCAGTTATATAATAAGCTTGTACGTAGGAGAGGGAAGAGAAGAAGCTCAAAAATGATGGAGCCAATTAAGGACAAAGGAGTTCAAGTAGTAGATATGTTTATGGATTTAGAAACACCTACTATTTCCTTGGAAATAGGAATCCATAGAGTGACGGGAGTGCAATTAGATGGTGGAGCAACAATAAGCTTAATGACTGAGCAGACTATGGGAGAGTTAGGATTGAAACAAGTGGAACCTACAAACATCATTTTACGCTTGGCCAATGAAGGACATGTAAAACCTTTAGGAATTTTACAAGGAGTCAAGACTATAGTGGCATGACTTGAGTTTTATGTGAGCTACTTGATAGTTTGATCACATTCGTATGGGAAATCTTTTCCAATTTTGTTAGGGAGACCTTGGCTTGTACAAGCCAGGTGTGTGAAAGGTTGGCATAAAGGAGTGATCAATATTGGTCCTCATGATAGAGTGGAAATTCGAGTTGTCTCTAAGGAGTTTTTGAGGGAATATAAAAAGCTGACTGTGTCAGAAATGGAAGAGAACACAGAATATAGTGGTGATAAATCAGAGGATGAAGAAGCAGTTAAAACAACTCTTCTCTTTGAATACAGATAAATATTCTCGATTTCTGCATAATGGTTACCATATGCAAATAGAAGATGATTCCACTGGGACACTCTCCACATTAGAGGGTATTGGTAATTCTGATTGTCACCTAGGAATGGGTGAGTATGAAATTCATTACTCTTCGGGTTATGATTCTGATAAAGATATCACACAATGGCTATCCACCTCATATGAGTGTTTGGAAAACTGTTTTAATATAACCGTGAAGGATGACTTAGATGATATGGATAAGCCTAGAGGAGAATCTAGTGCACTTGTAGAAGTGAAGGCTATTTGGGATTAGTTACTAAAAAGAGCGTGAGTTAGCAGAAAAATCTATGGCTCGTGCTACAAAAAATGGCCGAACTATAAGGAGAAAAAGGGCGCACTATTTTGAAAGCTAAACATAGTAAAGACTTAGTGACGCTAATTGATGATTGTTATAGCGATGATGCTATACCATTAAAAGAGGGAATAGGAGAGATGTCTCTGATGATTAACCTCAAATGTAAATCTCATGTTGAACAAATAGCATCCTTAAGAAATGATGTTAAAGCAATGAGAGAAGACCTTGATGAGTGTAGACAATCTGCATTAGGTGTTTAAAACACAAGTGCCCATAAAGGAGATGAGAGCCTAATTGCATTAAGAGAGATGGATAGTAGTAATCATCGTGTCAATCAAATTGAAGAGCCCAATCTAGTGGCTATGCATACTTCAGGTTCCTTCGAAGCTAGAAAAGAGCTAACTAAGGAAACGAGTGAGTTGAAAATTCTCAATCCTTAATATCAACCCAAGTGCAAGCATTGTGGTATAGCAAGCCATATTGCTAGATCATGTGAAAAGAAGAAATTATCCCGATAGATACCGGTGCAAGATAGGAGATAATGTGCACAATGGATAGGGCATTTTACATGTAGGACACTACAAATTCCCATGGAAAGTAGGTGTCTGTAGCATTTATATATGTTTGGAATTCATAGCACAATAGAAGAAAGAGGATAGGGTTTCACATACATAGAGGGAGCTGTAGCTTTTTGGTAAAAGTAGGTTTCTGGACCTTATATAGATGCCTCTAACTAGGGCATTGAATACAAGTAGGATTCTGAAGCTTTTACTGAGAGTAGGCAACTGGACTGTACCGTGTGGATATCTATAGTCCATAGTATGTAGTACCTTTTGGCATAGCCGATGCACCTGCACTATTCCATCACATGTTAGTGAGAGACTTATATGATGATGCAGAGGGAGGAGATGGACTTTAGGGTTGCCTAGCTTTGCATACACATGTTTTTAAAACAAAACAAACAAACAAACAAAACCACAAAAATACAAACAAATAAAAAAATCACAAAGTCCAAAAAGAAATGTTTTCTTTTATGCTTGATTTTTTGTTTTATTGTAAACAAAACACTAAAGCCACAAAATCAAGCAAAACCATCAAAACAAACAAAAGAAAAACAAACAAAATTGTATAAAAATTAGGAGTATGTCCCTACATGTACTTTGTAGGGTGTGTGGATTTTATTTTGCCAAATTAGAGATGTGGCCACTTGGAGTAATGAAAAGTGTAGTGGTGTTGAAGCTGTACTTGGGGATGCAGCTTAATGAAAGCTTTAAAGTAAATAAATATGTGGTTCCGTTCCAATTCTAATGTTTCTTTGTGTTAAAAGAATTATGTTTAAGAAATGTCAAGTCAGTAAGAATTAACATGCTACTTTTTAAAGTATTTTGAACTTTTTAGCTTAGTAGTTTATATAGTTGAACTATTATTCTTTAGTCTGACTTATTAGTTAAGAGTTTTTGACTGGTTTCATTGATAGCTGAAAGGGATAGTAGAGATGATTAATTAATATAAGTATTGTAGCTAAACTAAGCTCTACCTTAATGTATTTATGCTCTTAATATTGATTTAACAACTTTGAAAGTGTAGTAGGTCTATACGGTTAGGTTTTGTCCCTTGACCTTAGCTTATTAGAGGTATGATAGAATGTTTTACGTTCATGATGAGCCTAGGGAGGGAAAATTATATGTTATATGTTGTGTACCTATCGTCATATGAGCTTGGTAGGTGGGTGGGTTCACTCTGTCTCTAGTGTCAGAGCCACGAGCTGTATCCGGGTTTTATATGAGGTAGTAAGTGTAATGTGAAAGGATATTCCTGCTTGACACACGAGTGAGTGTGGAATGCATGTCTGAATGAATAAATTAAAAAAAAATTCAAGTCCGATGTGGCTTTTAAAAATAAATATAAAAAAAATAAACAACTTGAAAAATCTGAGAAAATGCTTGAATGATTGCAATAAATTACAAGAATGAAAAGAATAAAAACAAAGAGGAAAATTTTAAGTTAGGCCATGACTTCCTTATTATTAATTGCTATTATAGTTCTCATATGTTAAGGTTTGGGAGATGTTACCTCTGTAGAGACTTAAAACATGGAAGGGGGTGTTCTCATTATTAAACAGTAATAATTTATTGACTAGATTTGGTAAGGTTTCCATATTTATTTTAACTAATCACCTTTAGTATTATGCACTACTTAGTTACTTGTGACCTGAATATCCTTCATTCATTCAGACATGCATTCCACACTCACTAAAGTCAAAAGCAATGGTTGCAAAGCTGGCATATGAATTTTTAGAATAAGCATTGGGCTAGGAATTGAATAGTTGATTATTTTCAATACAAATATTTTGGTTGGTAAAATCCACTCTGTCATGATGAAATGGGTATATTTGTGTGGTTGCAAATAATTAAAATCTATATGAGTTCAGAGTGGTGAACACTGTTGAAAGATTGATAAAGTAGAGAAAGAAATTTATTATTCGTGAATATGTCAAAATTGTTTATAAAAGGATTGTTGTTGAAGATGCTTAGCAAAAATTAAAGTACTTTAGATGTTAGTTAGGGAGCTGTTGGCCTAGTTGGACTACGAAATATAGGAGAGTAAGTAATTACGAACATTTATTTATAAATCTGTTAGAATAGGCTTGGGAGTAGCAAGTAAGAGGAAAACTTGTGCACTTTCAGGTTAGTTAAGGGGGCCGTTGGATTATTTGGATGAGGATAGAAAGACTTGGAAGGAAATCTTCAATGTGCATATGATTGATACACCCTTGTAGGTACTGTTGTAGGCATTGGGCCACCATTAGTGGTGCTTTGCTAATAAATGAGGTCCATGACGTGTTTTTTGTCATGCCTATCACTAGGGTAGGCATGGTGTTCGGATGTAGGTCAGGTGTCCGTGTAAAATCACCATTACTTTATTTATCCCTAATCAATATAGGGAGAGAAAGTCAGAGAGTTGACTTACTCTCTCTCAAACAGATTGTGCTTCATCCCCTTCCCCAATTCTCTTCTCCCCTCTCTTGCATGATTCCCTCTCTTGCACACTCCGCATTAGCGCCCCATCAATTGGTATCAGAGCTACAGCTAGGCAACAACGGTGGTCTCTCAGCAACAACGGAGCTCGGTGCTTTGTGGGCACCGGATCGGAGTGATTCGGGATCGCGGATCTTGGCTTCTCTTGCATGTGCAGCCCCTAGTGAGGAGAAGGGGGGATCTTTGAGAGAAGCCATGGCATCTCTATAGAAAGAATGATTTTTCAGCAACAAACAAAGCTTTGTGTTTTGCTTTGAAATTGAACTACAATGTTTGATTTTGGAAAAGCTTAAGGATTCTGAGCTTGGAAGCTAAAAGGAAAGTAAGCTTAGAAGCAAAAGGGGATTTTTTGGAGGTGTGTCTATCATAAAATCTAATATCTAACCAACCCATATGATTTTCTCATATTAAACTGATCATTTAATGTGGGAGAATAAACGGGAACAAGGGTTAGGATATAGATATGTGCTTATAGATCTGTCTCAACACGGGGTCACTGTTAAAGGGACACAAATGAGAGATGGTTTGTCAAAGAGTAAGGCTAGCCAATGGACCTTAAATACCTTAGGGTTGGATTCATTGAAGACCTCCAATAGTTAGTCTTAAAAGTCCTTTGACCTTAAGTAAGCTAGGGTTGTGCTTGAGGTGAGAACCCGGCCCAAGCTTGAGGTGCCAGTCATGCCTGATGACTAAGATGCTTGAAGTTCTTGATGATTGAGATGCTTGAGGTGCTTGTCATGCTTGAGATGCTAGGGATGTACTTGAGGTGGGAAACCAACCCAAGCTTGAGGGGCTTAAGGGCCAAGCTTGTGGTGAGAACTGGGCCCAAGGTTGAGGGGCTTGATGTGTCACGAAAGTCAATGCAAATACCTACAAGGAGGGGGCGAGCCATGCAAGAAGGGGGGGTGGTTGCTTGACCACTCTCTCCCCCAAGGGAATCTTCTCCATCTTGATTACAATGTTATTATGTATGCTAGCAAGAAGAGTGATGATAAGTGAGGAACTAGATCGTTCTCCTACGAAATGTTTCTTCTTCCTCTTTCCTACCCACATTCCATGCTAGCTCTCTCCACCTTTGAAGGTGTTTGAGGTCTTGGGACTAAGGCTTGGGATAGGTAATGCTTTCCACAAATTTTATGTTATGCTTGTGATGCATGAATATTTCCATATTCATTGCATCACCTAGGTCACAAGGAACACAAAGAGTGTATTGTAACAAGTCTCTCTTCATGAATAAACTATGATACAAATGCCTATTGGAGGGGGGACCGGCTCCACATAAATCCGGTCCTCAATTGTTGTCATGTTCTTTAAAATCTCTCTCTTGCAAAAGTATTGTTCATTCCAAGTTAACTAAATGCTATGTTTATGCTGCTATTACCAAGCGCAAGTGCAAAACGGACCCCGACGGCCTCAATGCCAGGACCGTGCATGCCAAACTTGTCACAGGAAGTGAACAGCGGGCACGACCTAGCTTTGGGTGGCTAGACGTGGACATTAATGATTAAGATAACACTAATACTACACATCGTAGAGAGAGAGAGAGAGAGAGAGAGAGAGAGAGAGAGAGAGAGAGAGAGAGAGAGAGAGAGAGAGAGAGAGAGACAGAGCCTATAGTGCATTCTCTAGGGAAAATTCCATATATACAGAGATCCTACACTTGTGTGTAGTGACCCTTGGAGTCAGTGTGTGGGCATGGCTTCCTTCTCAAGTGTTGACTCTCAAGTGCTGCAAGTGCCCCTTCGATAGTGACCTCTCAGTGTTCTTTTTTAGGTGTAGGCTGCATTAGTATAGGATAATCAGATTAGGTTAGGGCCCTAATCAGGAGAGACAAAGCAAGGAGCCAGGTCCCAGATGGTTAACCCTTGCTTTGTTTTATGAGAACTTTAAAATGATATCTCTTAGGTGGGACTTTGTGACCATCACCTAGAGAGAGGTGGCAATATACAATTGGTTTTTATACGAGCTTTTGGCTTTGGGAAAAAGAGAAAATGAATTAGCCTACGGCTATTACCAGAAAAAGTGCATCGCAGATGAAATGTTGGTGAAGTGCGAGCTCCATGGGCGTGTTGGTGTAGCGTTCGTTGATTCGATGCCGGCTGGGGCATGCTTTCAGTGTCAATCTTCAATTTGGTGCCGCTTTCGCGTGCTTTTGGTCATCTTTCTCCTTTTGTCGATGGTGTGGCGCTCGTTTTCTTATTTGCTTTAAGTGTCCGTGCATATGTTCTTATGCGTGTGTGCATGTACATGTTTTGTGTGTGTGAGTGTGTAAGTAGGTGCATTTTTATGCGTGTAAGTGTTGTTGTGTGTGCCCAAAGCATGTGGGTGTGTGTGTTTATAGTATATGGGTGAGAGAGAGTGAATTTGGGTCATTTGGTGTTTAGGCGGATTGTGAAGGTGAGAGAGAGTGAGAGAGAGGTTATGGTGAATATGGTAGTGTGTGTGTGGTGTGTAGGCTATGTTGATAAGTGTGTGAGTGTGGGAACGAGAGAATTTTCTTTTTATGCTGAATACAGAACGAGAGAGAGAGAGATAGAGAGAGGGTGGTGAGAGTGAGAGATGGAGAGAGAGCGAGAGATGGGGAGAGAGGGACCGAGGTGGGTGTGTGTGTGTGTGTGTGGAAACGAGAGAGCGAGAGCGAGAGAGAGAGAGAGAGAGAGAGAGAGAGAGAGAGAGAGAGAGAGAGAGAGAGAGAGAGAGAGAGAGAGAGAGAGAGATTTGATTACACTTGGTGGATAAGGGGGAGGATGGCTGCCCCTGGTTGGAGTGGCGTACAAGAGAGAGAAAGAGATTTTGGCCGCTTGCAAAAAAACAAGAGGGAGAGGGAGGGGTGGCGATAATGGAGGAGAGGGGAAAAATAATGGAGGAGAGGGAGGAGGGTGGTGCCATGCTTGGCGGCCCCTTCTGTGAGTGCTGGGCAAGGAGGGAGGTGGCGGCATGCAGGAACCCACAAACAAAATTGGTTTTTTATTTATTGTTATTATTCCATGCTTCCCTGAGTGGGGTTTGTTTCCACGGCCGCGGATTCAAAAGCCGGCCATCATTAGCTCTCCCCTTCTAGCTAGATGCATTCATATCTCTAGCTCTGCTTCTGATTCCCTAGCAGCAAAGTTGGAGGGTTCTCCCTCCTCTGGAATATCTAGCATGAAGTCTGGATCAAACCTTAAGAAGTACCTTTTTAGGCTCCATCCATTGACTCTGGTCTTGTGAATTCGACCATCTGCTTCCATTAATTTGTAGCTGCCATTGGTGTATTGCTTTTTGACAATGAATGGGCCTTCCCATCTGGGCTGAAACTTCTTATCTTTCCTAGTGTCAAATCAATTGTTGTATCTCAACACTAACATGCCTTTCTTTAGACCCTTTTCCTTAAGCCCTTGATTGAATGTGAGTCTGCGTCATTCTGCTTGTGTTGCATAGTGGTTGATCACATCTTGTCTATCTAGTTGAAGCCTTTCTAGATCCAAGATGTGGTTGCGGAGATGGGCAATTGGGCACTATAACTGATTAGCAATGACTCGCAAGCTGGCTATCTGTACCTCAATGGGTAGAATGGCCTCCTTTCGATATACTAGATGAAAAGGGGTGAAACCTAGTGATGTTCAAAATGTTGTGCGGTAGGCCCAAAGAGCGACCATAAGATGTTTATCCCAATCACTTGTGTGGTTATTCACCTACTTTGTGATGATCTTATAGATCATGCCGTTTATCTTTTCTACTAGACCATTGCATTGTGGGTAGTACGGAGTGGAGTGTCACCATGTGATGCCTAGCTTTTTCATCAGTTCTCCCACCAAGTTGCCTCTGAAAACTGGCCCTCTATCAAATATTATCCCCAGAGGTGTGCCAAAACGGCAACAAATGTGCCCAAATATGAACTTTTCCACTTCTTGGACTGTAATGCGTGTGGTGGTTGTTGCTTCCATCCATCGGGTCATGTAGTCTACACTAACTAGAATGTATAACTTACCTGATTGGGACCTTGGTAAAGGAGCAATTGCATCTATTCCCCACTTCTCAAACGGACCAAATGAGATGATAGGATTCTGTTGCTCATAAGTTAGTGTTCGATCACCGGTCACTTAACAACCTCTGCATGTTTTACACCAATGAGGTGTTAAATATGGAGTATGATTTACCCCTTGTAATTTTTTGTGTTAAAAATGCACATTGTAAGGCCCCCATTATGAGGAGAAGCCATCGTGCGTGAAGAAAAAATAACTCGCCGGAAAATAAAATCACTCACCGGAAACCAAAATTTTAAAGCCAAGTCTCGAGCCTAAGTGGACGGCGGCCGGAAAGTGGTCGGAAAACAACCGGTCGGTTGGCCGGTGGCCAGTAGTCAATGGCCGGTGGCCGGTGGCCAAATTCAAAAGTGGACTTGTCTTCTCAAGGGCGACCACACATGGGCGGATTGGAGGGTCTGATTTGGACTTATCTACACAAGGCGGCTACACATGGCTGCCTCTCATGAGAGAGGACAGCCCTTTTGGCCTATAAAAGGAGGCCATTTCTACACACATTTCATAGTGTGAATTTGATGCAACAAGGTGGGTGTGAGGTGGTGACAGTGAAGCAAGGAGGGAGCTCTATTAAGGGTATAAACCCTTTGTAAACTACTTCTTGTTTTGAAGTACTAAAGCCCTTGAGTGGCTTCTTTCTCGTGGACGTAGCCCACATTGGGTGAACCACATATATCGTGTGTACTCTCTCTCTCTCTCTATCTCTCTCTCTACTAGGATAATCTCTTGTGTGTGATATCTATCTCTCTCCATTAAGTAATCTACTCAAATATCTATTTAGCTATGTCATATTTCCGAACAACTGGTATCAGAGCAAGGCTTGCTCGTAGCTAAATTATCTCAAGGAAAGGATTCCTTGAATTGAGTGGGAGTTATGGCAGAGGAAGGAAAGCTCAAGATTGAAAAGTTCAACGGCAAAAACTACCAACATTGGAAGATGGAGATTGAAGACTATCTCTACCAGAAGGACCTCTATTTGCCTCTAGGCGGTCTTGTGAAGAAGCCCGCAACAATGGCAGATGAAGCATGGATTGTCCTTCATCAAAAGTCACAGGGAACAATCCGGTTAAGATTGGCGTCAATGGTGGCCTTCAATGTTTCGGAGATGAAGACCACGAAGGACTTGATGAAGTCACTTGACGACTTCTATGAGAAACCATCGGCGTCCAATACGGTATTTCTTATGAAGCGCTTGTTCAATTTGAAGATGGCAGAGAATGGCTCAGTTGCAGAACACCTAAATGACTTTAACACAAACATAAGTCAACTTCAATTGATGAAAATCAATTTCGATGACAAAGTGCGAGCTCTCCTTATACTATCATCTCTATCGGATAGTTGGGACAGCCTTGTGATGGCTGGAAGTAATTCTATTTCAGGCACAAATACTCTTAAGTTTGATGATGTTGTGGGTGCTCTCCTAAGAGAGAAATACAAAGGAGAAGTATAGGAGAATCATCAAGTGCTGCACTGTCAGTGCAAACAAGAGGAAGCCTAAGGAGATGTTCAAAATCCAAAAGGGTCGTGATCGCTCAAGACAGAATAAGTCATGCACAAAGTCAGTTCTTGAATGTTGGAACTGGGGCAAGAAGGGCCACGTCAAGAAGGATTGTTGGTCCAAGAAGTAGAAGGAGACTGAGTCTCAAGACAACAAGCCAACATCCAAGGCCAATGTGGCAGCTAAAGTAGAGCAAGATACTCTAATTCTCTCATTAGACAATGTGCCTAATTCCTGGATAGTAGATTCAGGGGCTTCATTCCATGAGACACCACACAAGCAACATTTCCAAGATTATACCAAAGGTAATTTTGGGTATGTATACTTGGGAGATGATGAAGCTTGTGAGATTGTAGGCAAAGGTACAATTTTTCTTAAAACTGCTAATGGAAATGAATGGAATCTTAAAGATGTTAGGCATGTTTCTTCTCTTCACAAAAATTTGATATCTACAGGACAATTGGACGATGAAGGTCACAACATTGCATTCGGAAGTAAACGGTGGAAGATCTCAAAGGGATCTTTGGTGGTTGCCAAGGGAGAAAAGGTTGGTACACTTTACTTGTGTACTATTGGCACGCAACCTTCAGCTTGTGCAACAACTACAGAAGTGGACAGTGCGGTGTGGCACTATCGGCTTGGACATATGAGTGCCAAAGGAATGCAAATCCTTCAAACAAAGAAGCTTCTACTAGGTTTGAAAGAAGTGGACTTAGAGTTCTGTGAAGATTGTGTTTATGGTAAACAAAAGAGGGTAAAATTTCAAAAATCAAGAAATGAAAGAAAAAATAAAAAACTTGACTTGGTTCATTCTGATGTTTGGGGTCCTGCAAGTACACCATCACTTGGTGGCTCATTGTACTATGTAACATTCATAGATGATGCGACTAGAAAAACATGGGTTTATGTCATGAAGAATAAGTCTGATGTATTTTCCATATTTCAAAGGTGGAAAGCCTTTGTGGAGAATGAAATAGGTACCAAGGTTAAATGCCTCAGATCCGACAATGGAGGCGAATATTGTAGCCAAGATTTTGTGCTACCAATGGCATTCGGAGGCAAAGGACAACCCCAATGACACCTCAAAAAAATGGGATTTCGAAAAGGATGAACAAGACAATCATGGAGCGAGCACAAAGCATGCGGCTACATGCAGGCCTACCGCTTGAGCTTTGGGTAGAAATTGTAAGTACGTCTGTGTACTTAATCAACCGGTGACCCTCAACGGCATTGGATGGGGGAGTTTCAAAAGAGGCATGGATAGGTAAATCGGTGAATTATGCATTTCTCAAAGTGTTTGGCTGTGAGGCTTCCATGCACATAGATAGAAGCCTAAGATCAAAGCTAGATGCAAAGCAAAAAGTGTTTCTTCATTGGCTATGGAGAAGGTGACTTTGGGTATCGCCTATGGAATCCTGAAGATTGTAAAATCTTAAGGAGTAGGGATGTAATTTTTAAGGAACAAAATATGTACAAGGATTACTTGGAAAGAAAACAAACAAAAGAAACAGGTGATGAGTACATGGAGCCTGAGGACGGTGAAGACTCAAGGACTGCAAACAGTGACAATGTGCAACAACGTCAACCAAATGAGGAGCCTCAACCTATTCCACGAAGATCTACAAGAGCAAGTTGACGTCCAGAAAGGTTTGTTCCTTCCTTCAACCATCTCTTGATCTCAGATTCTGGAGAGTCGGAATCATACAAAGAAGCTATGCAACACGAATCCAAAGAAGAATGGACGAAGAGCATGCAAGTGGAGATGGACTCACTACATCGCAACCAAACATGGGAGTTGGTTGAGTGGCCTAAAGGTAAGCGGGCACTTCAAAACAAATGGGTGTATAAGCTGAAGGAAGAAGAAGGTGGGAAGAAAAGGTACAAGTCTAGGCTTGTGGTAAAAGGGTTTTCTCAAAAGAAAGGTATTGACTTCAATGAAATATTTTCTCATGTTGTAAAAATGAACTCAATTCGGCTTGTCTTAAGCCTTGTGGCTGCTCATGATTTAAATCTCAAGCAAATGGATGTAAATACGGCATTCCCTCACGGTGACTTAGAGGAGGAAATCTATATGCTTCAACGAGCTTGTATGGTTTAAAGCAAGCATCAAGACAATGGTACTTGAAGTTTGATTGATGGATGTTGGATCATGGATTCACAAGATGCAACTTGGATCACTGCGTCTACACAAAGAATTTGGGAGATAGGAAGTTCATCATCCTAATGTTGTATGTTGATGACATGTTGATTGCAAGTGTAACATGTAGGACATCAAAGACCTAAAAGGGGATCTATCTAAATCTTTTTCAATGAAAGATTTAGGTGCTGCAAAGAGGATGCTTGGTATGAAAATATCAAGGGACAAGATGAAGAAGACAATAAAGCATCTCAAGAGGATTACATCAAGAAGATACTAGAAAATTTTGCAATGCAAAATGCAAAACCAGTTTCTACACCTTTGGCTAGTTACTTTAAACTAACCAAGGATATGTGTCCAAAGACACAAGAGGAGATAGCCTATATGTCTAAAGTTCCATATGCTGCAGTGGTAGGTTCTCTAATGTATACTATGGTCTGGACAAGGCCATATATTGCACATGCAGTGGGAGTTGTGAGTAGGTTCATGGATAACCCAGGTAAAGAGCACTGGCAAGTTGTGAAGTGGATACTTAGGCATCTAAAAGCGACAACAACAAATGCTTTGTATTTTGGAGGAATTGATATTTTTCTAGAAGGGTATGCTGATGAAAATATGGTAGGTGACAAAGATACTCGCAGGAGCACTACTGGCTATGTCTTCATGGTTGGAGGCACAACAATAAGCTGGGCTTCAAAGCTGGAGAAAGTGGTCTCACTTTCTATCACGAAAGCAGAGTATGTAGCAATGGTGGAGGCGAGCAAAGAAATTCTATGGCTTCACAGATTCTTAGAAGAGCTTGGATTCAAACAAGACAATTGTGTCTTGCACAGTGATAGCCAAAGAACTATCCATCTTGCAAAGAACTCAGTCTTTCATTCAAGGACAAAGCACATTGAGGTGAGATATCACTTCATACGCACTCTTTTGGAAGAGGGACAACTAAAGCTAGGAAAGGTGCATACACGTGAAAATCCTGCAGACATGTTTACAAAGGTGGTCAACAAGGAGAAGTTGAGCTTTTTCTCATATTCAATCGGCATTCAAGGATAAGAAGCCAGGATGGAAAGCAGTCACAGGTTTGGTTTGGAGATCAGTCTCCAAGTGGGAGATTGTTAAGTATGGAGCCTAATTTACCCCTTCTAATTTTTTGTTTTAAAAACACACATTTGTAAGGCCCCCATTATGAGGAGAATCCATCGTGCTTGAAGAAAAATAACTGGCCGGAAAATAAAATCACGGCCGATGGTCGGTAGTCAATGGCCGGTGACCAGTGGTCGAATTCAATGGCCGGTGGCCGAATTCAAAAGCGGACTTGTCTTCTCAAGGCCAGCCACACATGGGCGGATTGGAGGGTCCGATTTGGACTTATCTACACAAGGCGACTACACATGGCTACCTCTCATGAGAGAGGATAACCCTTTTGGCCTATAAAAGGAGGCCATTTCTACACACATTTCATAGTGTGAAGTTGATGCAACAAGGTGGGTGTGAGGTGGTGAGAGTGAAGCAAGGAGGGAGCTCTATTAAGGGTATAATCCCTTTGTAAACTACTTCTTGTTTTAAAGTACTAAAGCCATTGAGTGGTTATTTTCTCGTGGACGTAGCCCACACTGGGTGAACCACGTATATCATGTGTACTCTCTCTCTCTTTCTCTACTCTATAATCTCTTGTGTGTGAAATCTATCTCTCTCCATTAAGTAATCTACTCACATATCTATTTAGCTACGTCATATTTCCTAACATGATGCACATCCCTGTTCAGAATAGGCCAAGAGAATCCTGCCTGTAGAATCTTCCTACTACTAATATCTAGATCAAAGTGGTCGCCGCAAACACCATCATGGAAACTTGAGATTATCTCCATGATTTCACTGGAGATTGGAACTCGCCTGAGAATCTGGTCTTTGCCCTTGCAGTACAAGGTGCTGTTTATAAGGCTGTACCTTGTTGCCTTTTGGACAAGCCATTGTTTCTGGCCCTTTGTATACCCTTCAGGACATTCTCTTGTATCTAAGAAGCTGATGATATCAGCCATAACATCACTACCCTGAAAGAGGGGCAGCTTTAGTTTGATTGCTCCTACATGAACGTCTTGTATTCTTTCCTTGGCTAGAGCATCTGCTTCTTTATTTTCTGCCCTAGGGACATGAAATAGTTGCACTGCTTCAAACTTTCTTAGCAGATCCTTAACTTGGTGCAATTGGCCAAGAAAAACCTGATTTTTACAAATCCAAGTGCCATTTATCTGCTTTATTAAGAGTATGGCATCACCAAACACATTTAGGCGCTGAACCCCTTGCAAAACACATTCTTCTAATCCAAGAGTTAAGGCCGCATACTCTGCTTCGTTGTTGGAGTGGGAATGTAGCAACTGCCCAATATACAATAAATTTTCCTTTTGCTCATTGAAAATGACAATGCCAACTGCAGCCTGGACCGCTGTTCTTTTGTAAGTTCCATCAAAGAAAAGAGAGTGAGCTCTTTCTAGCTTAGGAATTTCTACCATTGGTGTCACTCCTTTACCTTTTGTGTTGACCTTAAGCTTCTTCTCATAGTGACGATGAGTAAGAATACCTGCTAGACTGTTTGGCAGACGAAGCAATGGTCTCCAGAGAAAGAGTCACATTTTTTTAGGGAATCTACATTTTTGCGGAAATCTCATTCTTTTGTAAAAGAGCTTCTCTAAGCCTAGAACTTGTAAAGAAATTTTTGACTATTTTTTCGAGAGCATTTGTATAGTGGAGATCCAGTTAGAAGTTTAGGACTTTTTGGCCGGACAAGCCATTTGTAAAGACCTAAACTATAAAGGTAAGTTTTGTAAGTTTGAACCTCATCATCTTTTATCACAAGTTTTGAAGAAGACAGCGTACGTTTGAGAGCTTCCTCTTGCTCCAACTTGTAATCTTCGCTACTGTGGCTACATCAGATTCGTTCATTTGTTCCTCATACTTTGCTCTTCCACTCAAGTGTAAGCATTCAAGATTCGGTGTAGGTTTTCAACTACGCGTTTGAGACCTTAAATCGCTGTTTTGAGTGTTTAAATGCGTATATTATGTTGTTTTGACCCTAGGAGAGGCTTCAGGGACCCTAAAACGATCCTTTGGGATCATCTGTTCATTGTTTTTGCTGACTTTGGGACGAACGATCGCGATCCATGTACCTCTCGAGAATGTTGTGACAGTGATAGGATAGATTCTAAATAGTCCCCTGTAGCTCCTCTTCAAGTTTTGTATGAATCCGATATGACTTGCATGGTAAACGGGCATGATGACTGTAGAGCTATGTAGGACATAGGCAGATTACTTGGCTTTAGTGCGTAATTTGCTTGCAGAGTTAGTAGTTGCATCTCATCGAGTTCACTTCATTAGTAATGACACCCTAGTGAGTTTCCATGCCTCATCCTGGTCGCTTCCCTTGTATTGATATGTTATGTTGATGCGTGAGAGCTATGCTATGGACGTCCGTCGCAGCGACCCGCAAACATTGGCGCCGCTGCCGGAGAATGCACCTTAGGTGACGAGTGACCAAGTGTGCAGTTAGCTTCTTTAAAAGAAGATCAATCCACAAATCCATTTTACACCTCAGTTAGGGTGCTAGACAGGGGTTTTAGAGCTTAGTGGGGTCTAGAGTCAGTGGACCGGCTAAATCCTCTCTTAGGAGATTTAGGGAGCTGTGAGTGAGAGTGTTCAAAGCATTTTTGCTCTTCAATTTCTCTAATTCTATTGAGTACTGAAATCTCACCCGAAATCCATCTTGTTTGTTTTGTTTGATTCATTTCTTTATGTTCTTTCATTTCTGTACTTAGGAGTAGGATAAGTAATTTGCATTCCAGTCAGATTTGGGGCAAAAGTTAGAGTCGAGAAACCAGGAAACCATAACTTTGGCAAAAAGGCCATAAGACTCCGAAATTTAGAAAATCTGACCAAACAGGGTTGATATTGATTCAAATCACCAAGTGGTAGCACAAAACACTGTAAAACACTTGTCAAAGGGAGCAGACAAAATTTCATCAGATTTGGCTCATGTACTACAATCGCGATCGGTGTACGTCTGTGCCAAAATTGGACAAGAATTGTTGTGTGCCTTCTTGATAAGATTCTAAACAAGTTTGTCTAAAGCAACCACACCGAAAAACATCAAAAATCAAGAAAATTAGGCTACTTGGGCAAAACTAGCCTAGCAAACCCAAAAAGTGCAAAATCTTGGCTTTGAGTGATCCAAATGCTAAGTGAATGGGGAAATAGCCTCAGAACACCTTTGCCAACAAGCACACCAAAATTGGTCTGATTTGGCCTTTGTACTACGGTCGCGATCGGTGTACCTAAGTGCCAGATTTTGACCAGATTTCATCTGTGGGATCCTCAGGTGTATATAAACATAAAAGTATACAGGGCCAAGAGCCAGAAACCTCAAAATACTTGTCAAACCATCTGAGTATTGATCCAAGTCCGAAATTGATATACTGACATAGAAATTGACTTTCATCAGGATCATATACATCAATTGGGTATAGACTATACAGAGGGAGAGCCTGTACACAGGACAACCCTAGAAAGCTTTCATATCCCAAAACAAACACCAAAATCAAGTCAAACTGATAGATTCGGAAAAACAGACACTTCCAACCAAGAACTGGTAAAAGCTTGACTTTTTGGGGTTTGAATACAAAAGTATTTGGTGGGTAGAATTAAAATAGCCTAGTGAACAAGATGGTAAAGTTTCATCAAATTTGGGCACTGTACTACGATCGCGATCGGTGTACCTCTGTGCCAGAATTGAATCATTTTTGACATGCTTATAGACCTAGACCATTTAAGATATCAAGAGTTGTCAAAACCCAAATTGGACATACTGTCAATAATCTGCAAGCAAAATTGTGTTGAAGTCATTGTGAAGTTGTTGAATCTGCTGTCAGTTGGAATGATACAGTGATCTCATAGCCATCAAGTGTATTCATTTGCAGAGACCAATCAAGTAACAATCCATGCAGTCGTGCGAGTTGAAAGTTCACTCCATCTCCAGGTAAGAGGTTTGGATTCAATCGGTAAATTTCACTTTCTTCATGTTTTGATCGGGAAAACAAATCAACAACCAACACTGAAATTTAGCGGATCAAGCAAGTGTTTTATCAACGGAGGAGAGTGTAAACCAAGGTGTAGTACGACCGTTAGAGTCGATCCTTGAAGGAAGTATTTCTGATACTTCTTCAGAGAGATCTTACGAGTATTTCACAGAACACTTGGGACATTTAAACCTAAAAAAAAAGAGAAAACATGGCAGCAGGACCATCAAACCCTTCGGCCACAATGAAGCTATTGCTCATCAAGTATCAATATGACAACAAGCAAGGTGCCAAGATCTACAAAGATGGTATGGACCGCTACTCTGTGAAAATAGATGATAGACCAAGTGAGTTCAAGGACTTAGTGCCTGTGAGCTATAGCGGAGATAGGTACCTAGATGACAAAGGTATCATGTACTTGGTAGTCCTGAATCCTAACATTGTGGACAAGTCGAGATTGATGGGCATGAAAGCCAAAGTAGATGAGGAACCTGAGGAGAAAACACCAACAACGACCTTCCCTGATGCGAGGTTAAGGTGAGAAAATGAAACTTTGAGAGTCAACACAGACAACGTCTACGTGGGGTTATACAAGTATAATAATGGAAAGCAAGATCTCTATAATAGATGCGAGGAACCCTACGTCGGAGAGTTGACAGAGCGGAAAAGACTTTATGTCTTCACCTACACAGAGGGATCAGAAACGAAAATCGTCGCATACAACAAATATGGAAGACGATAGCAACAATCGATAAAAAGGACTTGGAATGATATACGTACTTTGGGGGACCACTCCACCAGTATTATGTCACTCCAAGCCCACAGAAACCAGCACCTACAAATGTCATGCCACTCCACCAGTATTATGTCACTCCAAGCCCACAGAGACCAGCACCTACAAATGTCATGCCAGACCCAATGGCAACAGGTGGAGAGAGGACTCATGTAGCTGATTCTTTTAGTCAACCTCAGTATTCTATGCCAAACCCCATGGGAACATTACATCCCAGAGAGTCAATGGCTACGAATCGAGGTAGTGCGGTTCCTATCTCTACACATACCACAGTAGGTCTGACATTTGCAGCCACACCATCACATTTTCCTCCTAGTAGTAGATTCGTGGCAGGGGAGCCAATGAGAGCAACCCACGACATCCATGATGTACGAGAACAATTACGTCGAGACACGGGAGCATTGAGATTGGTCGCAGACCATAGACGGATGAGGCCATCCCAGATAGCGAAGTGCATGCCAAAGAAGTATAGCGGATCAGGGGATCCATATGCCCATGTGTTGCTCTTCAAGCAAGTCTTAAGAGCAGAGCAGATCACTGATTTCCATACTCAATATGAGGGATTCGGGTTGACCTTGGAAGGGACGGCCTTAACATGGTTTCAACCTTTGAACCCTAAAACTTGTCTGAATATTGAACATGTATTGCCAGAGTTTGCGGAAGAATTCTCAAAACGGGGTATAAAACATAATATTGTATCACAGATATATGCTTTTAAACAAAAGGAGAATGAAAAAGTGAAGGAAGCATCCTTGAGATTCAAGCAATACATTGAGAGGTGCCCAAAGAGAGAATTACCGTAGGACGAGAGATTGTCTGTGCTCTTCATTGAAGGACTTAGAAACGAAACCTTGAAAAAGGACCTTCACTTGAAAGCTTGTAGCACATTTGAACAAGTTACAAGGGAGTGTTATATCTTGTTGATAACTGCAAAGCATATGGGGAAGTGTCAGAGGATACTGATTCAGTAACCAGTGGCTCTTCATCTATTAAGAGTGAGCCCTCTACCAAGAAAGATGCTCAGGCTTCTTTGATGTCAACAACTGACCAAATGATAGAGGAAGTAACGAAGAGAATGCAGCAACATATGAGATCAAATCCGGTGATGAGACAGTCTCAGACAAGGAAATGTGACATGTGGGGGGGATCACCCGACGCCGTGGTGCACACAACAGCCAAAAGCACCAGTTGCGAATGGACTAGTACTGAAATGGTGCGCCATAGAGAAAAAATGGATGAACCATGGCACGGATGAGTGTTTTTACAACAAAAACTATGTGAGGAAAAGGCCGTATAGACCTCCAACAGGACCACCCCAGCCACCTCCTCCAAGATATCAAGTTGGGCCAAATGTGAATATGGTAGCAGGAGCAGACATACCTCAACCTGTGTTGGGTCAACAACCTCCTTTACCACAAGAAAATAGGGCCATGATTAGGTATGCTCAACCTTACAAAGCATCACCAGGAACAAATAATACACCTCAAATTTCTTATTACGAGGAACCGAATGAGCCTTACGTAACTGAACCTGAACCACAGATGTACGCAGACGAAGCCTATCAACCGTGGGGAAATAACGAGGGTATGGCACCACCAACGTATGTAGCACAACCTTCGAGGGATCAATATTTGGTGGATGAAAGAATGCTAATGTTCATTGCGAACCAGAACTACAAACCAAGAGGATATCCTAATAGGGCGGGACAACCTATGGGACCACCTCCTTAAAATCAACCACCAATTGGACCGTGCTATAATTGTGGAAGTACAGATCATTGGGAGCGTAGTTGTCCTTTCAAAGGCGAAAGAGTGAAAATTTTTGGGTTTTGTGACGGGTGTGGAGTGAATCACATACTGCCAGATTGCCCAAGGAATCCGGACAACAAGGGAAAAGCAACTATGAATATTGTGGGGGTGTTACCAAGTGCAAGCAGTGGATCAGAAACCAAACCCATGATCCAAATCAATGCGGTAACCAGAGCCCAAGACAAGGACTTAGAGAAAAACAAGCCATTGGAAGAAAAGGTCGAGTTGCCAATACCCACAGAAAACGAGAGTTTATCTTTGAGAACACAGCGGAAATCCTGGAAGGTGAAACGAGACAGAATGAAAGCAAGAATGATAAAAACCCAAATTGCCATGCAAAATGAATTACATGAAACAAAAGAGCAACTGAAACAAGAGAGGGATAGTAAAACTGCTGAGGACAACAACAAGCCGAGGAAAGCATCCTCAGGGGGATCAGTCTTGGTCGAGAAAGTGCTAGACCCTTTAGATGCTCTATTACAAGCGTATGAAGCAAGGCTAAAAACAAACCAAACCTTAGAGCAGAGATGGTTGACTTATCCTCAACCAGAAGTGGAAACGAAGCGTTTGGAAATGTGTAAACACCTTTATTAAAACAACCCAGGCATTGATGGAACCTAATGCGATTAGAACCCCAGAACAAGAAGTGCTGATTCACAAAGAGCGAGAAAAACTGAAGATCGATGAATCAGAACAAGTAAACGGATCCAGGCCTGAAACTATATTGTCATTGGATCACCGAGTGTGACGAACACCACTTATGATGCTAAGTCAATGACTATAATGCCAATTCCAGAAGTGGAAGAACCATGGCCACAACACTTATGGAAAACCATTAGAAATAGAAAGAACGGAAGTGCGACGTTACAGTCTGCACCAATTCCTGAGGTTAACATGGACAACGAATTTTATCAAGGAGATATGCAATCGATGTATGGAGATGCAAGAACGGAGCTTTCGATGGAAAGCAAAGCTCAATCCCTGAAAACCCTGCCTCATTTATAGCTGAACATGAGGCACAATCGGAGATAAGATTAGTTCCATCCCAGATGAGAGCTATCCCACAAATGATTGACTCAAAAAGTCTTCAAGAGATGTTGTCGACACCTGTAACATGCACAGTCACACTGTCAGAACTCTTGAGAGTCGACCACACTTATGGGAAGACATGGGGAAACATTTGGAGAACAAAGGAATAAAGATTCCTCTTCAGACAAACCCTACTGTAGAAGAAAACAAACTGGAAGGTCAACACAAAGCCCAACCTGTGTCCATAAACAAGGTCGAAGATTACTGTGAAGGTGAGGAAGGTAATACAACCTTACCTGTCGAATATCAGGATATAACGACGATAGCTATCCTAGACAGTGGAGCGGGAGTTGCGATTGCTACAAAGCAAATCTGGGAGAAATGGGGCTGTGCAGCTCTCAAAAAGACGAGAATGAAACTGCAACTCGCAGATGGGTATGTAGAGAGACCATTGGGAATCCTAGACCAAATAGTTATAACTTCATGTGGAATTAACTATGAGCACACCTTTGCCGTGGTAGATTTCGGAAAAACGAACAACTTTGACATTATTTTGGGGCTACCTTTTATGCGTCAACTCAAAATGATACAAGATTGGGGGTACGACCAAATTTACCTAAGGCATGAGGAGCTAATAACGAAAATCAACATGAAGGATCACAGCTATAGAGACGTTGCAAAAACATCAGTGCAGGAATTTAATTCAACCACAGTGAATGGAAAAGAAATACCTGCGTGGTTACAAATGAAAGCATATGTCTAGATGTATGGAGCATCTGATTGTGGAGACTTAATCAAAGAAGAATGTGTGTTGGAAAGGTCAGTAGAAGACGAGGCTTATCTCCCGGAACCTTTCCCCGAACATTTATTTGAGCCATTTGGGTGGACTCAAATATTGTTGTTAACCCTCACGGCTCACGGACACCCCATCACCTACGACGGACGTGTATTATGTATTTGGTAGAGTCAGGTACCGGGCTTGTCGGTCCAATAGGGAAAGGTAGAGTGATCGCCGATGAGAGGCGCACTCTAACTGGGACATTCAAGGGATTAGTTGGCTAAGCATGGGCGCCCAAGTGTGAATGGGGTGAGCTCATATAAAAGCCAACTAAACCTAAAATTCACTCATTCTCTCATTGTGCAATAGAAGCTGCTCTTGCTCCATCTCCACCTTCTCCTTCACCATCTCCTTGTGTGTGTGCGTGTGAGAGAGAGAGAGAGAGTGTGAGAGTGTGTGTGCGATCGAGCATTGCGACAGCACGGCGGCGACGAGGCGGTTGAGCGCGGCGTAGAAGCGTCTCCTTCTTCTTCACGGCGAGGATTCCTCTACGGCAGGAGCATAAGGCGGTGAGTGACACACCATTGCCCTCTTTGAGCTTACTAGTTAAACTAGTTGTGTGCTTGGAGCCGTCTGCGGCTCGCACACGGTGCATTGGCAAGTACCTTGCTTCGACAGTGCAGCAAGGAGCGCACATTTTTGGCGTCCCTGTCGGGGAATAGCCCTGCACTAAGCCCAAGAGGCACTTTGTGCTTCTTGTATGAGTGGTTTGCAGTAGGAAAGAAGAGGGAGAGGAAGGCGTATTTTTTTCTGCAAGTTGTTAATTCTGTTTTTCTGTTGCGCACAGTTTGCATTTTCTGTTTTTCTGTTTGCACACAGTTAGCATTAGTCACACAGTTAGCATTTCTTGCGTTTTTTGCATTTTCTGCATTTTCTGGTTTGCACTGTACAGTTCTGTCAAGTTTTAATTTTCTGCATTTTCTGTGTTTCCTGGTTTGTGCACAGTTAGTTAATTAAGTAGGTCAGTAATTAGGTGAACCACTGATTAGTAGGTCAGTAGGTAGGCGAGACAGTAAGTAGGTAGGTGAGGTCAACGCGCACCAAAACGTGTGCCAAAAAAAAAATTATATATATATATTTCAAAAAAATAAATAAATAAATATTTTTTTTCAAAAAAACAATTAAAAAAAAATCAAAAAATAAAAACGTGAGTGGGGGAGGTTAAATTTTCAAAAAATAAAAACATAGGTTATAAAAACGGACGGGTTGGTTTGTATAAAACTTAGGATTGGGATCGGGATCATTTCCCCAAGCCTAAGCCCAAGCCCAGGCCCAGGCCTCAGGCCTCAGTCCTATGATATATACTAGACTCACTCTTATATATATACCCTACCCCCTCAAGAGGGAATGAGAGCATGTGGGACAAGTCCTCCACTCTCCTCCCTTCTCTTTCCACTTGCACCCTTAGACTTGCTATTTGGAGCCTAGTTCCCCAGCTAGGAAAAGACTGTTTCGGGCTTTTCTGGAGCAAAATAGAACCAAACGGTGGGCTGTAAAGCACAACGCGTCCCTCCTAGCGATACACTCGTTTCGAGCTATCACACAACCCATTCCACGACACGCTCTAAAAAATCTAGCAAAAAAACAAACAAAAAACACGCAAAAACTAGTCACAAGGCCTCCTAGAGCAGCTTTTTGACACCTGAGGGTATCAAAAGCACATGCACTTACGCTCTGGGCGGGTGCTAGAACACGAGCATATTGAGGGTGCCTCTATTCATACAGACACCCATTACCCATCCACGATAGGCTCTAGACCCTCAGCGGCGACACAAGGTAGCACCACCCAAGACCCTAAAATAGCCGCTAGTGATTCCTCCTCCGACTCAGAAATCATGGAAGCATACCCTACCCAAAACACTGAGAGGGAAGGCCATGCACCTCCCGAAGCTCCACAGCCTAGTACTAGTATGCTTAGCCGTTTCATGGAAACATTAGGTAGAGCTACTTGCTCGAAACCTGATGCAAATGAAGCACACGAAGAGGGTGGGGAAGTGGACTCTCCGTTCACACCGCACGTGGACCCCACACCACCAAAGAGTGTCCATGTGGATATCCTGCCAACTTCTTACCAAGAAGGCCCTGTTGAGCTGCCTCCTTCAGAAGTTCCCTCTAGAGTACCGTTGGTGACAAGAAAAACCACGGGGAGCAACATTGCTTCTACCTCACAAGAAACCGTTAACACGTCGACTCTAGAAGGATTGTTCATTAATGATCATTGGACATACGACCTCCACACTGAAGTGTTGACGGATCTACACTCTGGCCACGCCTACCATGTAGGATGGATAGAGATTGTACAATCCACCTCTAGTGCCACGAGCATCGAAGATCAACAGAAAATGATCTGTAATGTTATCCATGGCATTATTCAATCGGAAAGGCAAAACCGAGGGGTAAATATACTCTCAACTAGCCCCATGAGATTTCTGGATACGAGCAAGGCTCAACAGCCTACTCTATCACAAATGGAGACTCCTCTAATGAGTCCCATGGACCCATCTTACGTCATTTCACCTGGGGTCTCTATGCAATCTGAGCCTTCGAGCGAAAACTTTAGCTTCCCTAACTTGAGTCAACCCTCTATTAAGGAAAACACAGTGCTCACTCCAGGGATAGGCCTGACAGAGAAGGTACCGATGACATCTACGGTTAGCGCAGTGCCACTACCTAGTGTCGTAGTACCTAATATGGGGCCTCGACCGTATGTGCCTCTAGCCCCTTATGCACACATGGCCCCCACACCTCCAATTGTACCACTTGCTTATGCTCCTCGAGTGCCGCTCCCTAGCCCTTATCCGAGTGGACCTATGCCCGGTTATGTTCCATATCCTGCATCATCCACACATATGCCAAGACCGGTACCCGTCCCTCTCCCACATATGATTCCAAGAGTACCTCCACCGGCCCTGCCTCCTCACATAGGTGACTTGGCAGCGTTTTCTCAAACCATAGGTCGATCTATCGCGGAAAATATGCGTCATGCATCTGATAGAGAGCCTAGAAGTAAGGCAGTACAAATTGCCAAACTCACGCAAAAATTCAATGGGGACGAAGATGCTAGAAAACACATTGAAGTGTTTGAACAAGTATGTGATTCCTTAGGGGAACGCAACGAACTACATAAGTGCAATGCCTTAAGCTTGACATTAAGTGGGAAGGCTGGAGATTGGTATAGAACCCTAAGGGTGGACGAGAAACCAATCTACCCTACCCTTCGAAGGTTGTTTCTAAAGGAGTACATATGAGAAGGTGTGCTTTGGGGTGTAGCATCTCAGCTACAGAAGGCCGAACGTAAGGAAGGAGAGTCAGTAAGGGACTTCATTAGTCGTCTAAAGCACTTAAACTCTCGCTGCCCTGTAAATGAGCGCTTCAACAATAACCAACTGCTTGATCGATTCATCCGCGGGTTGAGGAATGAAGGAATCTATAATGGACTAGTGATTAGAGGTATCACAACCTGGGAAGATGTCACTGCCAATGCAATCCAATTAGAGGACAACTTGATGATAGCAGGCATGAGGGTGTCTACTGACACGAGATCCACTAGCTCACAAGCCATTGAGTATGAACCCATGACTGCAAAGCCCATTGCCAATGAGCCAAAGGTATTTGAGACATTCTTGACAGACCTCACCAAGGCAATCCAAGAGTCTCTTAAGGATAATCGACCCCCTCAAAATAGTCACATGTATCCAAGAAGGGAGCAACAATGGTGTTCCATTTGCTTAGGTCCACATAGCACTAGTGAGTGCCCTACGTTTATAGTAAAATTTAATGGAACTTGCAACGCATGTGGTAGGTATGGTCACCAAGCTAAGGATTGTTTAATGATCAAACGTATGATGGAAAATAGACCACCTGTAGCCTGGACGGATGCACCTCGAGCTCCTGTATTGATGCCTGCTCCACTTGTTGAGCAACTACCGCAACACATGGTCCCTAGATCTCAAAATGTTGTACAAGCTACACCGCTACCACCTCCTGTGATAGGACCGCATCCCCCGCATCCAAGAGTCGCCCCTATGAACCAAGTGGGTTGCGACCCATCAAATGCTTATGTAGATGGCTGTGAGGAGGAAATAGACACTAGTATTGCCTACGGACTTGATACATTGGAAGAGTGTCCTATATACTACATGGAAGATTGTTGGGGGCAAGTCAAGCCGGTTTATCAAGCTGCTGCTCTCGCATCCAGAGGTCAAAATATCAACACCCAGGCTAGGAGGCCACCTCTTCAATGCTACGAGTGTGGTGGACCACATCGGGCAGCGGAGTGCCCTATTAGGCTGCAAAAGAATGCTGCACAGATGCAAATGAATCAAGGGAGCACGTTTGCAATGCCAATACTCACATGTAATCGTTGTGGCATAGATCACTTGATTGCCCAATGCCCCTATAACCCAAACGTGCCTAAAATCACACCCCTAAATTTGGTCGAAATTGCTAGTGTGACATCGCCAATACCACCCGTCGCACCCGCTTATGCGATTACACGGTCCATGCTTCAAGGGCCAGGCCATATCCTCGAAGAGAGAGATACCGCGTCAGTTATCCAAGCAAAGAAAAAGAAGACACGAAGGAAGAGGTCGCAGAATACGGAAAATTCAAAGCCAAGTTCCAAAACAAACATAAGAACAGGAGATGACCCCGTGTATATGAATGACCTCGAGGATGATTCAGATTCAATCGAGACAATAGAGACTAGAACCAATACCACAAAGGGAAAGACCGACAAAGAAAACCGTAACATGGAACCAAATGAAAACCGAATAAGAGAAAACCATAAAGAGCCTCTGAAAACACCACAAGTGTTTCCAAATCCAATCCAAGACCCCCAAGATAAACCGCAGGGGCAAAAAGGGAAGAATCATAAAAAGAAGATTGGGACGTATCCAAACCCAGTAGACGAGATTGAGCAGGTGAAACATCTAAGAGGTTTAGTGGAGGAGACTCAAAGGAAACTAGAACCAGAACCCATGCATGTCAAAATTCATGACACAGTGTTTCCCACGCAAGTTCATCCACCCCACATGAACCATAGACCGTTAGCCATATCTAGTATCATCCAAGAAGGGAGTGAGGACGGGACATCAGAAAGTGATCATACACCCTTCTTGTTGGAAAGGATGTTTAACGAAGGAATACCCGATCCCATTGAGGAATATGAGATTCCATCCTCACCAGTTCCTAGTCAAGGACCTACACCCTGCAAAATGCCAATGAATGTTGCCAAACTAGTGGACTTCATGTCTTCTGAGGTCCGAACCACTATCATAGCAAAGCTGTATGGAGATCCTGAGTTATTCCTTGCACTTCGAGCATTCCTTAACGGAGAGCTACGAACGGGATTATCGCAGTTTGCGCAACCAAATAGGCCTGACTCGATTATGATTGATGAGGAAAATCATGTGCAATCACTTGACTTAGATGGACACGAGTCTGTGATCGAGGTACCCATTAACGAATTAGGGCAGTATTTTGAAGGCGACGAGTCTAATGCGACCCTACCCATCACTACCAAGGGATTAACTATAAAGGGAATTCTTGATGGTGGTGCGGGAGTTAGCATCGTTACAAAAGATTGTTGGGAATCCATGGGAAAACCCCGCCTCAGTGTTACTAACATTGTGGTAAAGATGGCAAATGGTACCATAGCCAAACCTATGGGGATGCTCAAGGATCTTAAGATCAAAGTTCTAGGACACAAGGTACAACATACGTTCATTGTAATGGATTTCTCTAAACACCTTATGTCATATGAAATGATTTTAGGACGACCATTCATGAGGGAAGCACAAATGGTTCATGATTGGTCTAAAAATCATGTCTATTTGCAATTCCAAGACTCTGTCCTTAGAGTGGATTTGGTGACTGGTAAGGTACACCCCTTAGGGAGTAAAACCATTATTGATCATCGCTCTGACACCACAGTTCACTCGGCCCCACTACAATATTGTTACACTTGTAAGAAGGATACAGACATTGGCCAAGATTCTCCTTATATGGATATCCTACCTGGGATGACTGAGTCAGACAATGTGGATTGGGTCCACCTAGTAGCAACCATAGACACTTGGGGAAATAGGGGGACGACCTGGGTAACACCTGAGGGGATGAAATGCATGTACCCTTAAATATGCTACAAGTAATGCATATCGCTTCTGACAAGACTCATCCTAATGTAACGAAGGAAACATACAAGTGGGTCCCTAAAGCTTCTTTAGTGACCATAGCTAGTGCTAAAAAACAGAAGCCTTGTAAGAAACGTACCACTCGCTCCAAGAAAAGTAAGAAAATGTTGCGATGGATCCCTAAACGACTATTGGAAGCCCAAGGCTACTATCAAGGAAATGATCAAATCTGGGTGCCAAAACGTAGATTGTGCTCTTACCTATCACCTGACCCATGTAAACCCAATCCTGTGGCTCCAAAACAAATTGAAAATCGCGGAAAGGAAAAAATCATGGAATGTTACACACCCGCTCTAGAGCTAGTTTGGGTACCAAAGAAAGAACGATTTGTTCCACCTAGCTCAGGAAGGGGGGAGTCCCATGAAGCTTCTAGCTCCTCATGTAATACATCCATAGAGGTAAAAGCTTCCACACAGCCTCCATCTATAGTAGTGGACCTCCATGAAGCTACCAAAGAATCCACACCTCCCAGTGTTCAAGAATCACCTGATGAACCACTTCAAGTTCGATCCTGGGAGAGTACCTTACCACCCTTGCAACTTGACGAGGCACCTAGGGTAATAGAAAACTACTGGCAAAAATCCTCACCTATTACCAACTGGAACAATTGGTTTCAAAGGGTGACAAGCTCATTTCAAACGGTATGATCTACCCAAGGAAGGGGGGAGTGTTTGTGGACATCCATCATTCACTTGCTTCCCTCTCAACCTTTCTCCCTGACCTCTTAATCTCCGATCTTAGGGAATGTACATATAAAGCTTTATACTCACAAAAAACAAAAAAATAATAAAGAGCAAGAGCAATTAGCAAACGAGTATGCACATTAAAAGTCAAAACATTGACTCAGACCTACACATGTCACATCTGGTACAGTGAAACAGAAACCTATGCCATAAAACACCTTTGATCCTCATCACTTGAGTGATGGAGGGTAGGTAAGATTAGTACGATAGGAGTGTTTCTGTTTTAGAGTTGAGTGATTAGCAAAGTTCTCTTTTCCCACTAATGTGCCTCCTGGAGGTATTCCTTTTGTTTCCTAGTGTGTACAGGAGCATGTTGCTATTGATAGGATTTGGACCTTCATGGAACCTTTCTCTCGTTCACACTTCAAATCAAGCGCGACCATCAACACAAACAGGTGTTTTATGTCCATTAGCATTGCCCTTATCTTTTTGCATCCATGTTTGTCTGCTTTGATTGTGATTGGTAGCATAATATTCAGCGCATTTTCTTAGTATCAAACATTTAATTCAATGTAATGTTTTGTCATAATCAGTTGTCTAGGTTTAAAAATCAAGCAGTCCGACTAAGCTAGTTTGACCAAGCTAGGTATTAGACATCTTCTCTTAATACCATGGGGAATGCCTTCCTAATAAGCAATGGTTACTTAGGTTCTTAATCCGATTTAGGCAGCAATGTGTGAAATGTACTAGGGCTTTCTAGTGGGCTTAACCCGATTGACCTTTAGCTTAAGTATTATAAAGGGAGTTTACTAATGTGATGAGCCTGGGGAGGGTAACAGTGTTATATGACCCCCCAAAGTTACAAAATTAAAATGCTGAAAATGAACAAACAAAAAATCAAAGTGCCACAATGTAAAATTTTAAGCTGGAAGAGAAATCCCTGCTTAAATTGGTACTTCACTCACATGTATCGCCTATGGTACTAGAGCCCTAGAGGTTCCCAGTGTGGGCGCTTTTCCTTGAAAAGCAAAAAACCCAAGGCATACAAAATAAGCACACACATCATAATTGAATCAATGTGAAAAGACTTTGGGGGGTCAAAGAACAAGTAATCAGTCAGGCGATGATTTCATGAGAAATTCCTTTTATCGTAGCTTAACTACAAGGTCTTCTAGGTATAGCCTCTAGTCAGCCCTCGAACATCAAATACTTGGCTCTCGCGATTAAACAACTTAATTGACCAGAGAAAATTGAGAAGTTACCCATGGTATTAATAGTAGAACTCTAGTGCCTTTTGACCGTTAAATTAGCGACCCCAGACTTGTTTAATTTTTTACCTTTACATCTGTTTATGCATTTGATTACATTGCAATTTAATGTTCATTGCTAACAAATTGTTTGAAATTCTTTTACCAATCAATTTGTCTACCTAAAACTGCATATGCTTTTAAAGAGAATGCAATTACTGTGCCAATGTGTTTGATTTTGCAGTGACTGAAGAAGGCTAAGGACATTCATCTCAAATGCTCTTCCACCTCGACGAACCAGCTTCAACTCAATAGCTTCCGAGGATGGAATCTACATCAGGAAGGGGGGCATGTTAACCCTCACGGCTCACGGACACCCCATCACCTACGACGAACGTGTATTATGTATTTGGTAGAGTCAGGTACCGGGCTTGTCGGTCCAATAGGGAAAGGTAGAGTGATCGCCGATGAGAGGCGCACTCTAACTGGGACATTCAAGGGATTAGTTGGCTAAGCATGGGCGCCCAAGTGTGAATGGGGTGAGCTCATATAAAAGCCAACTAAACCTAAAATTCACTCATTCTCTCATTGTGCAATAGAAGCTGCTCTTGCTCCATCTCCACCTTCTCCTTCACCATCTCCTTGTGTGTGTGCGTGAGAGAGAGAGAGAGAGAGAGAGAGAGAGAGAGAGAGAGAGAGAGAGAGAGAGAGAGAGAGAGAGAGAGACAGAGAGAGAGAGAGAGAGAGAGTGAGAGTGTGTGTGCGATCGAGCATTGCGACAGCACGGCGGCGACGAGGCGGTTGAGCGCGGCGTAGCGGCGTCTCCTTCTTCTTCACGGCGAGGAATCCTCTACGGCAGGAGCATAAGGCGGTGAGTGACACACCATTGCCCTCTTTGAGCTTACTAGTTAAACTAGTTCTGTGCTTGGAGCCGTCTGCGGCTCGCACACGGTGCATTGCCAAGTCCCTTGCTTCAACAGTGCGGCAAGGAGCGCACAATTGTCAACCTTGGATGTATGTGTTAACAAATGCACGCCTACAAAATTTTGTGACGATGAAGGATATGACCTAGTAACATTGCAAATGGCTAGCGTCATCCTTGAGTCAGGATCAGATAGCAAGGAACAAGAAGAACCACTACGTGAGGCTGAGTGTAAAAGAATAGTTGATGAGATATCTGTAATGGATGATAGGAATCGAACAGAGGAGGAATTCACAGACTCACTAAGGGATGACCTTCCATCACTCGGTGATGAAATCCAAATGATAGATGATGATGCCAAAAGATCAAGTGGATCAGAGACGGATAGGAAGTATATGTCGAGACCGGATAGGTTTTACGAGTTTCCTAACCAAAAACCTAGTCGACAAGAGCGATATAGATCAAAGAGAACAAGGAAATCAAGAGCGAATAAGCATAAACCCATGCCTCTTGTCAATGACAAAACGGGATATCTAAGGCTTGTAAAAGCTGACGATTGTGTCAAAGACAAGGTCACTGGCCGGTTTATCAAAAGTAAACTGTCATAAAATCTAATATCTAACTAACCCAAATGATTTTCTCATATTAAATTGATCACTTAATGTGGGAGAATAAACGGGAACAAGTGTTAAGATATAGGTATGTGCTTTTAGATCTATCTCAACACGGGGCCAATGTAAAGGGGCCCAAAAGGGAGATGGTCTATCAAAGAGCAAGGCTAACCAATGGAGCATAAGACCTTAGGGTTAGCTTCATTGAAGACCTCCAATAAATGTGTGTAAAAGTCCTTTTGACCTTAAGTAAGCTAGGGCTGAGCTTGAGGTGGGAACCCGGCCCAAGCTCGAGGTGCTTGTCCTGCTTGAGGTGCTTGTCATGCTTGAGGTGTTTTTCATGCTTGAGGTGCTTGATTAAGATGCTTGAGGTGCTTGACTGGCTCCATGCTTGAGGTGCTTGACTTGCTGCATGATTAAAGTACTTGAGGTGCCTTGAGAAGCTTGCCTGAGATGCTTGTGGGAACCCCCCTAGTTCAAGTGCTTTGTCATGCTTGGTGAGTAAGGTGCTTGATCACCTAAAAGTCAAAAGCATTCCTACAAGAGGGGGGGCGAGCCCTTTTCCTAGGGCCTAGAGAGAGAACACCCACTCACACACACAAGGGAAGCCCATCTTGAAGAGGCAGCAAGGACACATGTCAGGCCCCTACCCATGTTACCTTCATGTGTTGCTTGAAGCCTATTGGCTAGGCTTCAAAGGGGTCCAATGATAAATTACATGAATTATCTAATTGTTTTAGCATTTATCAAGTCCTCTCTCTCAAAGGGGAAAGGGGGACACTTGTCCCAAGGCTACCCATGTTGCTTGTAATGGCTCCTGCTTGTGATTGGCTAGGCCTGGAGGGGTCCAATGAGCTTCAGGCATGAGCTACAAGGGGGGGTCGACCCAAGCAAGCTAGGGGGGTGCCTAGGGGGTATACTCACCCACACACACTCACAAGCACTCTCATTGTGTGATATGCAAAGTGCAAGAGCTCCCTCTCCAAGCAAGTAGAGGTTGAGAGCCTACACCAACACTCTTGGCTATGGAGTGCAAATCCAACCAAGAGCCATGCTTCAATGCTTAAGCTTGCCATCTCCTTCTTCTTCATTACTATGCTATTATGTATGCTAGCAACAAGAGTATGATAAGTGAGGAACTAATTCTTTCTCCTACGAAATGTTTCTTCTTCCTCTTCCCTACCCTCATTCCCTGCTAGCTCTCTCCACCTTTGAAGGTGTTTGAGGTCTTGGGACTGAGGCTTGGGATAGTTAAAGCTTTCTTCAAGTTTATGTTATGTTTGTGGTGCATGAAGCCTTCCATCTTCATGGCATCACCTAGGTCACAAGGAACACAAAGACTGTATTGTAACAAGTCTCTCTTTATGGGAGAAATCATAATACAAATGCCTATTGGAGGGGGGACCGGCTCCACATAAATCCGGTCCTCAATTGTTGTCATGTTCTCTAAACTCTCTCTCTTGCAAAAGTATTGTCTATGCCAAGTTAACTAATTGCTATGATTATGTTGCTATCTTCAATTATGTCTACCCGCTATGCTCACAAAATCATTTCTTGAAAGTACTCTCATTAAATTCCGCTATTCTCAAATTGAATAGGCAAATTCCATTACAGAAACCATGGAAAAACAACAAGAAGAACAAGCGCGAAAAGCAAACGATTGAGACACATAAGGAGAGGGAAACATGGTCTAAAATGACCAAACAGAGAGGAAAACAGAGTCCCAGAATCGCATCAAACGGTGATACGACGCCAGAATGACGAACGGTTCGACCCACACGTGGTATACAAATTATCTCGAGATCAAAGGTAAGGAAAATTAGCCCTATGTAATGAAAACCTCGGGAAGATATGGGTCAGGTTGGCCAAAAATCTAGCTCATTGTTCAATTTCCATTCTGAGAGAGAAGAGGAGAGCTTCTTGACCTAGAGCGACCTGCCATATTTCTACTCCATACGGACGATCGAAGCCGGCATTTCACACCATATTTCATAGGTATGCAAGCGTGAAACATCGCACAAACGGGCGCATCGACCAAATCAAAGTCGGATTGAGTTGAATAGGTCAAGGGCCCTTAGAGGTATCATGACAAAACTTTTTCAGGGACATAACACATCAATGTGCTCCCCACAATGTCAGAAACAAATCCATGTGATCAGATCTCAATTTGGTGGTGGTACACCGATCGCGATCGGTGTACCTCACTGACCAAATTTGACACAAAAATTGAAAAAAGCCTTCTCTCAACTTCGCCAACAACCTGCAGGTGTCAAAAATCAATTTGGGATCTATGGTACGATCGCGATCGGTGCCCCCAGTTTCAGATTTTAGAAATTTTGACATGGCCCAAGCTTAGAACTCATGGAGGAGTACACTCTCTTGAATTTTCATAAGAAATGCACAAAGTTTGCTTATAGAATGGGCCAAAATTGTCAAACACACCCGAATCAGGAAATTTGACCTACAACTACCAAAATTCGACTGAAAATCATGACGGATGGTGTGAAAGGCATACCCATCCGACTAGGAGTCATCACGGTAGTAGAAAACCCTGAATGGAGCTCAGAATCTCCTACAAGGACGAAGATGACCATTTCAGTCTCGAGTGATGACACAAGGGAAGAATTTGGCCGAACTAATGTCAAAGACTAAAAGGTGACTTAGAGATGCCCAATTATCCCATTGGTATCCAAAGAATGCCTGAAAAATACTCGAGTCTGGAAAATCTCCAAAGACGGGGTAAAATGTGCCTCATCAAGTCAGAATCAGACAGCGGAGTAGGCTGATGATAGCAACACATCATGGAAGCAGTAAAAGCTCAAAAACTAACATCAATTAACTCTAGGCTCCAACCAGAATTCATCAGGAAAACCCAATATGATTAGACTTAGTAAAATAAGGTCAAACAGTGAAAAATTGCTCTAATTTGTTCATTTTAAGTCCAAAACTTGAAAATAAATCATCAGTGGGCTAGGCAGGCATAGGAGACTAAAGCCATCTAGTTTTCACCGAAAAAAGCCCAGGTACTACGATCGTGATTGGTGTACCTCAGCATCAAATTTTGACCAAAACCTAACAGATCTCTTGTACACATCTTGTTCAAGTCACACATCAAGCTTCAAGCCAATTGGACATCAAAAACCCATGAAAAATCAAAGTCTAGTCCAAAACTTTCTTGTAACCCAAAATTGGGACTTATAAACTCAAAAGTGGTTCAAATAAAAGACAGAGTGGACCAAAATGACCCTCTAGCTATCAGCAAACCACTCATGTGAACAAATGTTATTTTGGTCATGATACTACGATTGCGATCGGTGTACCTCAGGCCCAGATTTAGCTCAGATTTCAATCAGTCATAGCTCTAGTGATCAATTTTAAGTTTTGAACTGTTTTTTACTAAAAGTCTAAATGCTACTGGTTGCGAAAGGAAAATCCTGACAGCTTAAAATTCTAATGACACAGAATGCCTCACCAAAAGCAAGCAAGGCAATGGATGACAGCACCATATGAAGTGGATGAGCTCTCTACGAACAAAAAAGCTCACATCTCGGATGAAACACTAGCTCAGATCCCTGCTCACATTTTCATCGCGAAGTTTAGGGATGCTGATGGTGACATGGTAAAGACGACTATCATGCCACGGGAAATATGGAATCTCCACCAAAGGCCGGAGGTCACCGAAGCCGTGCGGGCTATTCAATTGGAGCGGTTTTTCAGATTGCAGCCATGGGGAACAGACTACATGAGGGCCCACGAGCTCATAAGCTCGATACTGTATGATGGGCAAGCGATGCTCACTGACAAGGATGGTTCAAAGGTGAAAGTAAAGATCACAAAAGACATCATCAACGAAGCTTTGCACTTCCTTCCATGGCAACATGACTTGCTGGCAAAGACCAAGTCACTGGACAATGAGAAGGCATTTATCAAAGCAAAAGGAAACAAGTACAAGTACAGTGACATAATATACAGTGAGCTGGAGTTACCATTGAGATTGATCTCTCAACATTTCAGGGTACAAAAGCATCCTCGCTACACTAAGCCGATCCTGCACATTGCAGTGGTCATGGCTCTAGCAACAACTGAAAACAGAACCATCCGATGCGATTATGGTTCTTACATCTTGGAAAGCTTGGTCGAAGCAAATTTGAAGGGCTCGGCAAAAAACAAAAGCTACATGAGCGCAGGGCCAATGCTAACAAGAATAGCATACCAAGATTTGAGAATGATTGAAGACCTGCCGGTGGCCAGTTCTCAAGCGGCCTTGATTCAGAACGCAAAGATGATTGCTCACTCAGTAAGGACGACCACTAGCGCAACATCATCGCGCTTGGTCAAGGCGTCCAACAAAAGCTCAAGTGATGAAGAAAAGACGGATACTGAAGACGAGGGAAGCCCTCAAGGGTCAAAAGACAAAGGACCATCTGAATTTGAAGAAAGCAAGGAGGAAAACACCACCACACCGCTCATGAGAAGAGGAAGGGAAAGAAGTACAGTGCTGAGGTCCGAACTTCAAAACGTATATGCAGAGGCCCAAGAAAGAATTGAGGAAAGACGGACAAAGTTGCGGGCTAACAAAAAGGCAAGGGCTGCTGCAACACAACAAACAGAAACACGAAGGTTTGAGAAGGAAAGACAAGCAAGAGTAGAAAAGGCAGCTCGAATACGGGCTGAAAAACAAAGGTTAGCCGCGGAACAAAAGGCTGCAAAAGTGGAGGTTTCTTCTCAGTCCACTGAAGGAACAAAGGAGAAAGAAGTGGTTGAAGACACGAACCAAGCAGAGCAGCTAAAGAAAGCTCAAAGAGAGAAGAATGTGGAAGCATGACAGGCGGCGGAATTGACTTGCCAAAGAATAATAAAACTTTTAAAGAAAAGAAAAGCGAACGCGTCTGTTTCACAGCCAAGGGAAGATGCACCGAAAAAGAGGCATGTACAAGAAGTGGAGGAAGTTATAGAAGAAGTACAAATGGATCCTACTCCTCCCTCGCCAAAATCACCACCTCCTCCTCCTTCATCCTCAAACCCAGGAGCACCACCTCCTCCTCCTCCTCCTTCATCAACCCAAGAACCACCACCTCCTCCTCCATCATCTGCACACAAAGAGTCTGTGCCCCCTTTTGAAGCAATAGGGTACCAAGAATCCTGCCAGGATATGGCTGATTTTGACTACAGAAAAACCTTGCAAGATCTGGAAAAACAATTCCAATGCCAACACATGGTGCTACAAGAAAAGGAAAGGCTGGTACAGGAGGCTCAACACATGCAAAAATCTGGGCAAGAGGAATTAGAGAGCCTGCGGGCACAACTGCAGCTCACAACGAAGGAAAGAGACACTAAGCGACAACAGACTCAGTCTCTGATCAGAGACCTGGTGGATGTCAGGACGGAGTTGACAACCAAGGAAACGGAATGCCAAGATTTGACAGCAAGGGTAAAGAAAGCGACAGAGCAGCTTGATTATGAAAGCGCAAGGTTCCAGAGGGTTAATAGTTCATACCTCACTGTCAAATGTACTCTAACACCTTGCTGGCGAACCAGGAACCTGCTGGAGCATTTGTCTTCACATCAGACAATGTTGCAGCAGAAAACACCCTAGTGGCATTGAAAGAGGAGCTATAGCAAGAAAAACTTCAAAGACAGTTGCTCTTCTCGGGAATAATGGCCCAGACGGCGGCCAACGAGCAAAAAAGTAAAAGAGCTGGAGCAGCAATTGGCAGAAGCGAGAGCCAAATTAGAGACGCAGAAGCAAATCAGCGAGACACTGCTGAAAGAAAAAGAAGCACTGATTTCTAAACAACAAATCATAACAGACCAAGCCCATGTGCAACCGCAACTGTTGCCTAGTCAAGATATGCCTGACTTACCTGAAACTTCACATGAAGGAGAATAAGGACAGGGATCAGCCGAGGCAAGCCTAGATATTAGAGATGAGCTCACCTAAAGCATTAAGGAGATGCCAGAAGGTCCAACCAAAGAATACATGCTCTATGAAGTAAAGATAATGGAGTCAGCGGCATTGTCATTCTTACAGCCAGAAGAGCAAGTACAAGGGTTTGGCCATGACTACCTACCTTTTCCTTTGATACGCCACGAAGCCAATTTATGGAAGGAAAAGATGCGGCCAACCCTACCACGAAACAAAGAAGGAAATTACAAAGGTGTAGCACTAACAACAGAAGAAGCTCAGGTTCTGATCGAAGATCACCCAAAATGGAGGCAAAAGTGGCTAGACAAGAGGCCGCAGGATCTAACACATTACCACAATGCTCCTCAACACATCCAAATAGATCCTACCTTTTGTCCAGTCCCTCGAAGAAGGCCATGGAAGGACTTTGCAGCATGGAGAGGCTCGAAGAGACAGAGACTGAACTACCAGTCTTGACAGCACAAAACCCTCCTTCGGTAGCCTACGTAGTAAACACTCTCAATTCGACAATCACTTTGCTGCGGGATGTCCCCGACGTAGCCTCTCAGATGCTGGTAAAGATAGCCCGGATGATCTTCACCTGCATCCAGGTGTTCAAAGACACTGAAGGCGATGATCATCCATGGAATCTGTTCTTAGAAGGGCATAGAGGAATTTGCTGGAATTTGTAAGATTCACCACTACGACATATCCTAATGGCAATGTACTCCAGACTTATGTACCTGCTGTCACATTACTTGCAGACATTTGAGGAGGCCTTCGTCACAGCTTTTTTCAAAATCGACTCAAGAATCTTTCATCCTATGACGAAGGACCTCAAGGCACGATACATAGCATACTAGCACACAATAAGTGAAAACCCTTTCAAACAACAACAAGAAGACTTGGAGGCTGTACTCTGCACATGAAGCTTTTCAGCAAAACTTGCCTCCTTGGAGCCCCATCAACGACCAAAGCTCTGAACATGCATGAGGACGTGCAACGATAAGGAAGGGGAGAGTGTTTGGCGGACGAAGCAATGGTCTCCAGAGAAAGAGTCACATTTTTCAGGGAATCTACATTTTTGAAGAAATCTCATTCTTTTGTAAAAGAGATTCTCTAAGCCGAGAACTTGTAAAGAAATTTTTGATTATTTTTCCGAGAGCATTTGTATAGTGGAGATCCAGTTAGAAGTTTAGGACTTTTTGGCCGGACAAGACATTTGTAAAGACCTAAACTATAAAGGTCATTTTTGTAAGTTTGAACCTCATCATCTTTTATCACAAGTTTTGAAGAAGACAGCGTAGGTTTGAGAGCTTCCTCTTGCTCCAACTTGTAATCTTCGATACTGTGGCTACGGTAATCCGAATTCAGATTCGTTTATTGCATTGTGTTCCTCTTACTTTGCTCTTCCATTCAAGTGTAAGCATTCAAGATTCGGTGTAGTTTTCAACTACGCGTTTGAGACCTTAAATCGCTGTTTTGAGTGTTTAATTGCGTATGTTATGTTGTTTTGACCCTAGGAGAGGCTTCAGGGACCCTAAAACGACCCTTTGAGATCATCTGTTCATTGTTTTTGCTGACTTTGGGACAAACGATCGCGATCCATGTACCTCTCAAGATTGCTATGATAGTGATAGAATAGATTCTAAATAGTCCCTTGTAGCTCCCCTTCAAGTTTCATGCGAATCCGATATGATTTGCATGGTAAATGGGCGTGATGACTGTAGAGCTGTGTAGAAGGACATAGGCAGATTACTTGGCTTTAGTGCGTATGATTTGCTTGCAGAGTCAGTAGTTGCATCTCATCAAGTTCACTTCATTAGGAATGACACCCTAGTGAGTTTCCATGCCTCATCCTGGTCGCTTCCCTTGTATTGATATTTTATGTTGATGCGTGAGAGCTATGCTATGGACGTCCGTCGCGGCGACCTGCAAACATAGACTAGCCCTGGTGGAGTTTTCCACTTGCATAGTGTAATCAAACTCTTGTAATCTAACAAGCCACTTAGAATTACAAAGGGTCTAGGCAATAAATAAGAGTGGAAGTTTATAGTGACAAACATCAATGCAAGCACCATGTGATCTACCATGGTGAATCCTTTTTCTGATGGGGTCATGATGCGACTAGAGAAGTAGATAGGATGCATGAAGGAGTTTTGGAGTTTTGGAGGTACTTTTGCATTAGTACGGCTCCAAGTGTATCACTTCCTACACTGGGGTTAACATACAATGGCTCGTCCCATCTAGGGGGTGCAATGGTGGGAATTGTAGCCAGGATCTATTTCACTTTGCTAAACTATTGCTCATTTTCTTCACTCCAGAGGAAGAAATCTCTATGGGTGACTTATTGTAAAGGAAGAACCACTTGAGAGAGCAAGTGAATGAACCTACTGAAATACCTTACCTTCTGAAGGAAAGAGACCAATTTCTTAGTTGTGGTGGGTGATGACAAAGATACTAAAGCTTGAATCTTGCTAGGGTCAGCCTCAATTCCTTTGGCTGAAATTACATGACCAAGAAGAGTGACCTTAGAAAGTAGGGATCTAAAGGAGGGACCATCTACAAAAGAGCAAGATGCAACAATGGAATAAAAATACCCTAAGGTTCAGTCCTTTAAGACTTCCAAAATGCTAAGGTTCCAAAATTTAGAGGCTGTGTCCAAAGGCCAAACACTAGGGAAATTGGATGCTTTATGTGTGTCCTAAAAAGTCTTCATAATCCCAACATAGGAGGGGGCAAGCCTTGCAAGTAGGGGATGAGAGAGAAACACACACACACACACACACACACAAGCTCGCTTTACACAAAGGGAATGAGGGACACATGTCAGCTCCCTAGCGCAGGTGCCCACAAGGTGTACTCAAATCCTATGGGATGGCCATGGAGATGGACCAATGAGAATTAGGCTAGAGTAAATCTAGTTTAATTAATTTGAAAACACTTAATAAAATAACCAATAAGAATTAAGCTCTCTAGAAGACTATTAGACAGTCTCCCAAGGGGTCCAATGAGCATTCAGCATCCCAATGGCTTGCCTGATTCCTATTGGCCAGGAGACAAAGGGGTCCAATGAGATTTTAGTTGCATTAATTAATTACCTAAAGCTCTCACAAAAGGGAAAAGGGGGACACATGTCAGAAGGCTATCACTTATGCTCCTGAAATCCTATTGGCTAAGGCTGGGGAGTTCCAATGGGGTGTCTGCATGAGAAAATAGCAATAGGGGTCGACCAAGAGAGAGAGGGGGCTGATTTTCTCAAGGCATTATTGCATTACACACTGACACTAGTCTATGTGTGGAGTAAGAAGACTCTCTCTCTCTCTCTTCTCAAGCTTTATGGAAAGATTATCACCTACTCCAAGCTTGTGAGAAGGGAGGCCTACACGAAAAAATCTTGGCTTTGTGATGCAAATCCAACCAAGAGCCAAGCTTCAATGCATGCTCATCTCCTTTACCATGATAACTACTAAGCTAAGCTATGCTAATATGAGTGATTCTATGAGGAGATGTACATCTTTCTCGTAAGATTACTCCTTCTTCCTCTCAATCTACCCTCATACCCTGCTAGCTCTCACCATCTTTGAAGGTGTGTGAGGTCTTGGTTCAGAGACCGTGAGGGAATTGATGTTGTGTTTAATAAGTGTTTTGCTTAGTGCTTGAAGTTTCCATCTTCATTGCACTAGCTAGTATTGAAGGAAAACAAAGAATTGTATTGTAAAATGTCTCTCTTGATGGGACAAACCATAATACAAAGTCTTTTGGAGGGAGGATCGGCTCCATGAAAATTCGGTCCTCAACTGTTGTCAATAGATTAATTTCTCTCTCTTTTGAAGTATCGTTCATGCTATGTAACTAGTTGTTATAATTTTTGTTGCTCTCTCCACCCAAGTGAAGTGCGCGAGCGAGAGTGTGTGTGAGTGTGTGTAGCAATGGAGAAGAGAGGAGACCTTGTGTTTGCAGGGGCTAAAACTCACTCTCTACATGTGCGCCCCCTTATTCTATTATGTACATAATGAATAAGTATAGTGGGTGGGCACCTGGCCTAACCGGCCACCTGGGGCTTTACCCCAACAACCTCCCATGTAAAGGTCAATGTGGCCGCGAGAGAGAAAAGAAAACCGTACAGAACCTGTGCAAGGCCATCACAAGTATGACCTCAGCCAACGTCCACTGGCTCACTCAATCTGTGTGCATCTAGCTCTAGTTGTAGAGGCGACATAGAGCAATCGACACCGTACTCCTCACCAAAGCCGCACACATCCTGTAGGTATCTCACAATACGCTACAAAATGCTCCTATGCTCAAGCCCAACGTCAGTCACTGCACGACTAACTACACCCAGTGCAAATGCACCTATTGCAAATGCAATCTCACGTCTCGAGATGAGTATCTCATACATGAGACTCCCGAATGCTGATGCAATCCTAGCAATATCTGCCATCTTGACCATCTCAGTCAAATCTGGCTCATCACTCCACTCATGGAAATCACCCTGACACCCGAACTCTGATCCTTGGAATCCATCCTCGTGTCCATCGCATGTCACATGCGTACTAAGAGCATTTGTCTGTTGTTCTGAACCTTGTGTGGTAAGAGAAATGCCTAGCTCTAACTCACGTACATCATCCTCTGGCCTAAGCATATCCATGAATGGCTGAATCACGGCTAAATCCTCAGCACTCAAGCCATCCATATATGTCATCATATCCACGAATGACATGCCTTGCTGCACAAATGTCTGCACAACTGGCTCAACATGCTCACAAATTGGAGCATCATGCAACCTATCTGCAAAGGAGACATGCCTCATCTCTCTGCATGGCTGCGTACTCACGAAGATTTTTGTCTCGTACATGACGTACTCGCATTACATGAATTGTGCGAATAGTAGCACCTCTCGCTATGACTAGTTGTCCATGATGCAATCTGAAACTGTGCTCATCCAGCACTACGTGGCATCCGCTGTCTCGTAACTGACTCACAGAGATTAAGGTCTATATCAAACCTGGCACATGGCGTACATCTCGCAACACGTATGATGCACCACTCGGCAATGATAGTCTCACATTGAATGGGCTTTTCACAAGCCAAGCTCCCATACCCCTCTTCTCTCGTCCCCACCCCATGAAAACCCCCTCTTAGGGAGGGAGTGATAAAAGGCATTGGAAAAATTAAGAAAAAAAATAAAGTATGATTATGTAAATATATAAGAAAGGTAAAATAGGCCACCTCATGCTTGCGGGGTAGCCCATCCCCACCTTGCCTCCTTTTTCTTCACTGTTGCCCCGCCGGGTGTCCCTTTTCCTCTCCTCCACTCAAAAGGTCAACCCCCTCTCTCTTCCCCTTGTCCTTTCTCCTTTCTCTCTCCCCTCAAGCTACCCCACCTCTCACCAATAATGCATTATAACTCACCAATAATGCACCCTAACTCACATGCAACTTACCCTATCTTCCAAAATAGTATACCCCACCCCCTCTTTCTCTCTCCTATCATATCCCATGACCCAAATACCCCCCCCTCTCTCTAAAGGGTGCCATGTCTCTTGTCTTGTAGCTAAATAACCCCCCCCACACTCACACACACTCAGTTTCACTGAAAAAGGTGCCCACAGACCCATCCCCACCCGTTGGTTACCTGATTTTTCTTGTGTTCACACATATCTGCACACAGATTCACCTTTGAACACACTCCCCTCTCTCCCCTCTTGTAATTACTTTATTCTCCATGTCACCTCTCACTTTTTTTTCTCAACCCATCTCTCTCTCTTAGTCTCTCTCTCATGAGACTAATGTTCTGGCACATATACACACAGCCAGACAAGTGGGGCCCACAGTCACATGGCCTATGTAGATAATGATTTCTTCATTTCTAAATTCTAGAATTTCTCCCCCCTCCTCCCCTATATAAAGAGGGGTCACCATCACACTAAACACACACACCATCACCAAAGAGTACACTATGCACTGTGTGTGCCTAGTGCACACACACACACACCCACACCATCACCATCACCGCAATCACCATGCTCGTCTTAAGCATGACCTCTACACCCTTGGGCTATGGAAGATGAAAGGAAACTAAATGAAGGATGATGGCCGTAACCCTCGTGCGAGTCTTCGCCATCAACTCCCACCTATCCACCATGTGCTCTACCACGCTCTCCCTTCTCATTCCCCTACCCTATGCTCGCCATTTCATCAGGTTTTGTGAGTATGTTTTCTTGCAATGTTTTGCCCATGTGAGGTGTGCGAAATCGCCACCTAGTCTTGTGTTTGGAGTGAGCTTGTGTATGTTTGAAGGGTGTGCGGATTCACCATCCTTTTGTGGTGCCTTAGTACTAAGCCTCTATACCCCCTCCCCCACTCTCTCTCTCTCTCTCTCTCTCTCTCTCTCTCTCTCTCTCTCTCACTTGATCTCATTCCCTTTCCTCTTCATCATTGCTCCCAAGAATCCATCTCTCTTGGATGAAAAATTTGTTATGGTGGTGTGTTGTTTGCGTCCTAGCCGCTGAAGCTAGGTGGTGCCCCCTGTTTGCTTTACCATGACAGGCTCGAGGCCCTCCATTCGGTGCCCGATGTTTTAGAGGCCGTCGGGGGTTCGGGGTTCGCTTTGCTCCCGTCATTTGGTGCCCCCACTGAGGATCTTTTCATGAAACCCTTCAGTTTACAAGACTGAAACCCCTAAACTATTGTGAATGGATGAATGGCTAGCAGGATTTGCTAATTGGACGGCAGAAGAAGAAGAGCTCCAAGCACAACTAGACGAACTCTGCATCTCCATCGAAGCTCAAGTGCCAGGCGTAACGGTAATCGATTTGCAGTGGGAGAGTCAACCAACACGCCAAACCCAGTGGATATACATAGGCCAAGTGCCAAGAAGAAGAAGAAGAAGGTCGAAACCATGTCCGCAACCTACAACCAACCCACAACAACAAAATGGAAGGAGCTCTACACAATAGAGAATCAACACTATTCTACTTTGAGAATCGGGTAACTCAAGTCACCGAGGTAATTATCACAGTCAGTTTTCAAGTCGCACCTGATGCTGCAGCACAGATAACGAAATCATTGGCTCACACTCTCACTAGAGAAACTAGGGATCTACTGAGTTTGTTTCAGGAAAGAACACCACCCTCTCCCACAAGCTTGGACAGTGACTAAGCACCTCTAAGCTTCACATGAATCAGTACAACCTACCTCAAGACAGATCACACATACAAACATGTGTACGCTCAATCAAGGTAATACTGGATTTGAAGGCTCACTACCAGCACGTCATTGACACCATGCTGGGTGGGAAGCGATTTTTTGAGGTTCTGGCATCAGATCAACCATTTGTCTTACCTTTGGTACAAGGCAATGTACCATTTGAAGTTTTAATCTATGTCCTAGTATAAGAGGGTATACACGCCTCCTTGTAAACAAGAAAAAAACTTTTGCAAGTTAAGCCGTGTGTCTTTCCAGCTCTCTCTCAATAATCATGGCAAGTGTAGCATTTCCAACATTTAAAGGAAAGAAGGGGGAGGATTTGGTAACAGACTTCCTAGATGACTTTGAAGTAGCATGTGTAGTGAGCAACAAAGATACGGATGAATCCCAGGTTAGAATCTGTAAGCATCTCATGAAGCTAGAAGCTAGATCATGGTACAATGCACTTCCACAAGCAACCAAGGATGACTCGGAACCCTTAAAAACTGCTTTTAAGAGGCGCTTTGGGGGAGGTACCACTTCAGAAAAGTTGTGGGACAACTTGAGAGACTTGAAGCAGGAGGGTCATTTAGAATATGCCACTTATGAGTCCAAATTTGTGGATTTGTGGGAACGGTGGGTTGAGTCACTGGCAAGGGGAGAAGCCGCACCCGATTTCCTAAAAAAGATCAGTTCACGCATGGCTTATGGCCGCTTCTCAAGGACAAGGTGAAAGGTAGATTCCCGGCTACGTACGAGTTAGCCGTTGAGATTGCTCGCCTTAAGGACAAGAAGCTGCGAATGAAAGTCAAAGAAACTGAGTCAACAAAAACAGCAACATCACGTCGACCAGCAACTACAACAACCACCATTCCACCACCACCACCGGCTCTTGGGGTAAGAGATGACCAACAAGATATGTTGGCCCATATTACTGACCAACTGCAGAATTTGTCTGTCCACTTAATACAACAAGGGAGGAGTCAAGAAAGAGATCAAGACCCTGGAAGAGCACGACGACAAAACAGGGAGTATCATTGCTACAACTGCGGAGAAGACGGTCACGGTATGTACTACTGTCCCAAACCACGACAAAACTATAATAGAGGAGGTAGGAGGAACCAATTGTCACCCCCTAAAGAAAGAACACCCCCACCCCGAGCACCACCCCCACCAACACAAATTCTACGTCCACCCCAGACACCACTACAAGCATCCATCCCACCTCTTCCACCAGCCCCACCACCTGATCGCCCTGTAAACATCATAAGGCTAGAAGAGAAAGGAAAAGCCGTAGTAGTGGATCCACCCAGAGCAAAGGAGAGGGACAAGGGTAAGGAGAAGGTAACCTTTTTAGAACCACTTGAGGCCATGACTGTGAAAAGAGCTAGGAGGGAGAAGGCTACACAATCAGATGATGAGAGAAGATTGAGAGGAGAAACTAGCAAGAGGCCATCTAGGCCACGACAGAAATTGGGCATCACCGACTTCCAGCTAGGGGAAAGTTCTAAGCCCTATGATCTAACATTGGATGTGGCAGAGCAAAGACCGAAGATTACATGGCCACAGCTGCTACATCTTGTACCTAAAGTAAGGCGACAATGGTCTAAAATGGTAAGTACAAGACGCTCCAAAACAAAGGTAGCCGGAGCAATTTCGGGATGCAACATGGATGACATCCTTCCAATTGTCGACGTAAACATAAAAGGAAAGAGGGTTGGAAGCACCTACATTGATGGAGGTGCACAAATCTGTGTAATGAGAGAAGGTATGATGCTTCGATTAGGGCTCGAGGTTGACAAGCCTTCTCCATGCAAGGCATACATGGCAAACAACGCAAAAGTAAAGTGTGTGGGTGTGGTAAGTGCCGTGAAAATCAAAGCTTTCAACACTGAGGTAGAGGTAGATGTTTTTGTAATGCCTACTAAGGGGGAGGGCTATCCACTAATTTTGGGAAGGCCATGGTTGATGGCCATGAAGGAAAAACAGGACTGGGGTACTGGCCTTCTACGCATGACCGGTAAGAAAGGGGAGACAATCTACTACGACATGAGGATTGGCAAGCAGAAGCAAATGAATCTGGAAACATCGGCAAATGAAACCACTAGCGAATCTTCCAGTTTTGAGGAGGAGACCACATCCACTGACGAAAGTGACAGTTCCATTGATGTGATGGGTATCATTATGAAGGATCCACAAAGGGTAAGTATAATTGGTGATCCATCACCAAAAGGGAAACCCAATGAAGAGGAGAGAAAATCACCTGGCCTAGGAGGAAGTAGGTTGAAGGATATGTTGTCTACGGAATTAACACTTGAGGAGAAAGATAGTTTTTTGCAAATGTTGATGGGATTTCCTAACCTGTTCATTGACAACTATGAAAGAATCACAGGCATTACAGTGGTGGAACATCATATTAAGCTGAAGGAAGGGGTAAAACCAGTTGTGCAAAAGCTACGACGACTGGGGGTCATACAAGAAAAGACACTTTTTGGCCGAGGTAAGGAAACTGCTGGAGGCGGGATTCATCTATCCTGTAGAAAACTCAGAATGGGTGTCACCCATAGTGGTGACGCCTAAAAAGAATGGCAAGTGGAGGGTCTGTGTTGACTACAAACCACTAAATGCAGCTACAAAGAGAGACCAATTTCCTCTCCCTTTCTTGGATGAAATTCTGAATGAAGTAGCGGGTTTTGAATGCTATACCGTCTGTGATGGTTATTCTGGATACTTTCAAATACGCATAGCCTTGGAAGATCAGCTAAAAACCACTTTTATCACGCCATGGGGTTGTTTTGCATACAGGGTTATGCCATTTGGTCTCACAAATGCACCTGCCACATTCCAAAGATATGTCACATATGTTTTTCAACCGTTCTTTGGAACATCCATAAGAGTGTTCATTGATGATTTTTGTATATATAGCTCCCGTATTTCACATTTAGAAAAGGTAACTGAAGGTTTGGCCAGGTTGCAGAGCCTAGGTGGGCAATTAAATGTGGATAAATGCCACAATCGGGAGAGTAAAGTCATTCTACTAGGCCATGAAATTTCAGCAAAAGGTATCAACGCCGACCCAAGTAAGGTGTCCGCACTCATAGCCCTACCTTCACCAACGACCGCACGTCAACTGGTCTCTTTTCTACAGAAGGTGAGGTACTTAAGTAGATTCATACATCTACTATCACAACTTGTTCTACCACTGCAACAACTCACTCAAAGATCAACTTTCACTTGGGACGAGGAAAGCGAACATCACTACAACAAGGTAAAGGAGGTCTTAGCCACTCTGCCAACTATCTCACCACCTAAGTGGGATGAAAAATTCTATGTCACCTCAAGTGTTGGTGATGACTCATTGGGGGCTGTGCTACTCCAAAAGGATACGACGACATCTTTCATGAGGCCAATCTACTTCTCTAGTCGAATGATGACAGCAGGAGAGAAAGGTTTCACCCATGTGGAACACTTAGTTGTAGCTCTTAGATTTGTAACTACAAAGTTTAGGTCATATTTGCTGCCTAAGCAGTTTGTGATTCTAACCACGGATGAAATATTTCCCTATGTTGTACAACACATGGATGTGTCTGCTAGAATTACTAAATGGCTAGTTCGTCTGCAAGAGTTTGACTACACGGTACAGGTAGAAAGCATGACAAGGGCAAGTTTGGGGGGACTCATGACCTACCAAGTCTTTGAAAGGAAGGAGAAGCAATCTAAGGAAGGAGAAGTCCGATTACCTCCAATACCACCGATGGTAGAAGGAGCATACTCTCTCTACTTTGATGGAGCCTACAAGCGAGCGTCCGACAAAGCAGCTATAGGCATAGTGGTCTTTGATGACAAAGAGACAAAGGTATTTCCGTTGGGCCAATTGTTAGATTCACATTCTAACAATGAAGCTGAGTATGCAGCACTAACCAAGGGTCTACAATGGTGCGTCTCGCAAGGTGTACAACGCCTTAATGTACTTCTGGTAAGGCAAGTAAATGGAGCATGGACATGCAAGAATCCTAGTTTAAGGAATCACTTAAGTGGTGTAAAAACCTTGTTGGGTAAGTTTGAAGAAGTTCAAATACACCATATCCCAAGGGCTCAAAACCAAGAAGCAGATGCCCTAGCAAGTGAAAGACTACAGGAAGTGGTGGTTGGAGCAATAAAACTAAAGCTCCTTCTATTTCAAGGCAGTGATGCCTTGCCTGACATCATGCATTTTTTGGAAACAGGGGAATGCCCATCAGATTTAACAAAGGGACAGAAGCAATGGCTGACGCGGAAGGCCACAAGGTATCGACTCATCAATGATGGTTTGTACTGTAAGGGTAAGGACCAAATACTCAGGAAGGTCCCTCTCTCTCACGAAATCACGAGAGTAATTGCTAGCTATCACGACGGGGTTTGTGGTGGTCACTTTGCCCTAGACATAACAAGTAGGAAAATCTTGCAGGCAGGCTTCATATGGCCTAGCCTCAACTGTGATGTACACCATTGGTGCAAAACGTGTAAGTTGTGTCAAAAGGCTGGCACTAGGTCACTTATGCCTGAACCACAGACACCTATTCTCTCATATGGCCCATTTGAAAAATGGGGTATCGATGCCATTGGGCCATTACCTAGGGCCAACTCAGGAAAATTCTACATTATCATGGGGGTCAACTACATGACTAGATGGGCAAAGGCTACAGCCACCACTAGAATCACTGCGGTAGAGGTAGCTAAATTTATCTACGAGCACATATGTTGTAGGTTTGGCACACCTTTAGAGATCATCTCTGATAGAGGGCCAGGTTTCAGAGCAGACTTGGTAGGAGAATTAATGCAAACCTGCGCATTACAAGGAGGCACTCTTCACCATATTACCCTCAATGTAATGGCCTAGTTGAAAAGGTAAATTGAATGGTTTCTAAAATTATTACTAAGCAGGTAAACAATCATCCCAGAGACTGGGATAAGTATCTACTACCAGCTTTATGGCCCTACAGAACTTCATTTCGTACATCCTTGGGATTCACACCGTATCATCTAGTATTTGGTAAGGAAGCAATCTTGCCCATTGAAGTGCAACTACAAAGAGTAATGGCAAGCCAACTTCAACAACCCAACATGCATTTGAGAGATCACATCATCAACTTGGAAAGACTGCAGCTGGACAGAGAAGAAGCAATAAATTATTATGCAGCTCAAGCAGAGCATAGACGGCTTAGCTTTAACGAGCATCTGCGGAAAAAAGAATTGAAGAAAGGAATGTTGGTGCTCCGCTACGACAATCGCTTTGACATGCGCAAGGATAAGAAACTCCTGTTTCGATGGGAAGGCCCTTTCATCATCAGGAAAAAGTATGCCAATGGAAGCTACCAGCTTATGGAGGCTGATGGAAAACTTCATAAAACCAGGGTAAATGGTTGGCGACTTAAACCTTATTTTCTTCGATTTGACCAGGCTCCACCAATTGACATTCCAGATGAGGACACACCATCAGCCACCACCTCCGACGGTAATCATCAAACAGATGAGCTAGAGACATGAATGCCTCTAGCCAAAAGGGGAGGGCTAATGATGGGGGCTTTTCACAAGCTAAGCTCCCATACCCCTCTTCTCTCGTCCCCACCCCATGAAAACCCCCTCTTAGGGAGGGAGTGATAAAAGGCATTGGAAAAGTAAGAAAAAAAATAAAGTATGATTATGTAAATATATAAGAAAGGTAAAATAGGCCACCTCATGCCTGCGGGGTAGCCCATCCCCACCTTGCCTCCTTTTTCTTCACTGTTGCTCCGTCGGGTGTCCCTTTTCCTCTCCTCCACTCAAAAGGTCAACCCCCTCTCTCTTCCCCTTGTCCTTTCTCCTTTCTCTCTCCCCTCAAGCCACCCCACCTCTCACAAATAATGCATTATAACTCACCAATAATGCACCCTAACTCACATGCAACTTACCCTATCTTCCAAAATAGTATACCCCACCCCCTCTTTCTCTCTCCTATCATATCCCATGACCCAAATACCCCCCCCTCTCTCTAAAGGGTGCCATGTCTCTTGTCTTGTAGCTAAATAACCTCCCCCACACTCACACACACTCAGTTTCACTGAAAAAGGTGCCCACAGACCCATCCCCACCCGGTGGTTACCTGATTTTTCTTGCGTTCACACATATCTGCACACAGATTCACCTCTGAACACACTCCCCTCTCTCCCCTCTTGTAATTACTTTATTCTCCATGTCACCTCTCACTTTTTTTTCTCAACCCATCTCTCTCTCTTAGTCTCTCTCTCATGAGACTACTGTTCTGGCACATATACACACAGCCAGACAAGTGGGGCCCACAGTCACATGGCCTATGTAGATAATGATTTCTTCATTTCTAAATTCTAGAATTTCTCCCCCCTCCTCCCCTATATAAAGAGGGGTCACCATCACACTAAACACACACACCATCACCAAAGAGTACACTATGCACTGTGTGTGCCTAGTGCACACACACACACACCCACACCATCACCATCACCGCAATCACCATGCTCGTCTTAAGCATGACCTCTACACCCTTGGGCTATGGAAGATGAAGGGAAACTAAATGAAGGATGATGGCCGTAACCCTCGTGCGAGTCTTCGCCATCAACTCCCACCTATCCGCCATGTGCTCTACCACGCTCTCCCTTCTCATTCCCCTACCCTATGCTCCCCATTTCATCGCCTTATTCTCTAAATAAAGCTTGAGGTTTTGTGAGTATGTTTTCTTGAAATGTTTTGCCCATGTGAGGTGTGCGGAATCGCCACCTAGTCTTGTGTTTGGAGTGAGCTTGTGTATGTGTGAAGGGTGTGCGGATTCGCCATCCTTTTGTGGTGCCTAAGTACTAAGCCTCTATACCCCCTCCCTCACTCTCTCTCTCTCTCTCTCTCTCTCTCTCTCTCTCTCTCACTTGATCTCATTCCCTTTCCTCTTCATCATTGCTCCCAAGCATCCATCTCTCTTGGATGAAAACTTTGTTATGGTGGTGTGTTGTTTGCGTCCTAGCCGCTGAAGCTAGGTGGTGCCCCCTGTTTGCTTTACCATGAAAGGCTCAAGGCGCTCCATTCGGTCCCCGGTGTTTTAGAGGCCGTCGGGGGTTCGGGGTTCGCTTTGCTCCTGTCAACATCTCCTGCACCAACTATGTCATGCACTGAACCATCAATTAGACACACACGTCCAAGCATAGCACTAGCATATGTGCTAAACCACTCACGACTCGACGTGACGTGAAATCTAGCACTCATATCTAGTATCCAATGCGAAGGTAATATGTCATCAAAAATTGACATAAGAAAGTCAAGAGTAAACATAGAAGCAAAGGTGACATCTCCGTCATGCATAGCCACATACGCTACATCTACTCCCACATCATCCAAAGTGATAGCATCCCTCTTGTGATGTGTCCTGCGATGTCTCATCCGTCAAAAACAACACCTACATACATGCCATGTATGACCACAATGCCAACACACAACATCTCTATGTCTGCAAGATCATCCTTTGATTGTAGACATCTCTCTAGACTCATTTGTGCCAAAAGCATTGCACAATCTTTGCCATAACTCTCTAGATGTACATGCATCCAAACCAATGCGATAGACAGACTCACCAAGGTGTAACATGATCGTCGAACGTGCAAGCTCGTCCAAGTCCTCCCATTCATCATCAGTCATAGACTCTGGCCTAGCATACATGCCCTGTAGTGGAAACACTTGGCCCAACTGAGTCAATGCATCATGCATACCTGCTTTCCAATGTTGAAAGTTTGAACCATCAAACTTTGTATGGAAAAGCACAAACCGTGACAATGATCTACATGCCAAATCCATGGCGATAACTTGTGACAAGACCAAGCACAAATCGATCAATTGACAATAGCCAAACAAAGCCTGGCTAACTCATACACCAAGTACTGTCAAAATACAACATAAGCTGGTATAAGCTGTCTAAGAGAAGTGTCAACAAATATGGCAATCAATGTAACGAAACAAAGTGAGAAAAACTACTCAAATGATGCCAAAAAACCCGCTCTAATCCAAGAGCACTATGTGGTAATCGATGAAACTATCATCAACAATCTCCCTTTTGAAGAGATTACCACATGTATGTCAAATGACATAATCCGGTGAGCAAACACTCTCACAACACAATGCCAAAACACTATGGCAAAGCAACCATTGAGTGCCAAATGCAATCAAACATGATTACAAACCATGCGCATAGACAAATAAACTCGCAAGAAAAATCCATCAGAGTTTCGGTAATATTTGGCTATCAAACCATAATAACCATACATGCCATAAACATGCTCAAAACCATGAGCAAATCATGCACAAAATCCGCACTCAAGTATACATGATCTGCCCCAAAGTCTCAACTCCTTGAGCATCAAACCACAAAAGGCATACATCGTATCCTTTCATTTGCGAGCAAACTTGCAGCCATTACCACTCTCACATCCGAGAGCAAACCATGTGTGGAATCCTCGATACACAATAAACAGCTCCTGCTGAAGAAAATTCAAAGGTCAAAATCAATCCAAATGGGCATCACCATTGCGTTCGGAGTGTGTCAAAACCTCAAGTTACATCCTAACCTTGCATAAATCGCATTCCGTATGCAAAAGTTATACAAAAAACATTGTTTTGGAGCTCGAAAAATGACCTGCGAAAATGAAAATCTACATTTTTCCTGCAAGTATGGCTTCAAAAAAGCATACACACTTGCAATACACCCTTCTCTCAATCTTAGGAATGTCCCTCAAGCTTCTATGAGCACAGATCTGGTGGTTGCTCACCAATCTCAAGCTTTCACCGAAAGCGAGCTCACCATAGCCAAAAGCTCACTTCTCTGTAGCACTCCATTTGTCGCAAAGTCAAAGCTCTGATACCAGTTGAAGTGCACGAGCGAGAGTGTGTGTAGCAATGGAGAAGAGAGGAGACCTTGTGTTTGCAGAGGCTAAAACTCACTCTCTACATGTGAGCCCCTTTATTCTATTATGTACATAATGAATAAGTATAGTGGGCAGGCACCTGGCCTAACCGGCCACATGGGGCTTTACCCCAATCCCAAGCACTCTTGCTATTCTCATCAGGAATTTATTCTAATGAAATTCTCACTATGTTCATGCTTATTTCCATTACACACAAGTTACTAGACCATTAAATGTTACATTGGTATCAGAGCAGCCCGAGGTTTCTCTTTTCTTGCTCAAAAAGGGAGGTCCTCAAGCTAGCTATAAATGGTTGGTATTATTAATTGCATGTGAGTAAGTAGAATAGGGAATTTTTAGCCTTGCAGTGTGCCTGCCTTTGTGAAGATAACGGGGCATCACCGCCAAGAACTATGGTCTTAATAGTGGAGTCCTACGAGGCTTGCCTACGGCTTAACCACTATTGAGCTATTAGAAGCTTGACAGGAGCCGGTGTTGTTTTGGTGTTGAACGACCCTCTCTTCTATTCCTTGCAATTAATGGTATTTGAGCCACAGCTACAGTAGCTTGATTGATTTTCCTAAAGGGGTAAAGAGGAGTAGCAACTAGGGCTTGAAGTGCCAAAGTACATCTAAAAAGTTTACACTTAAAAGTTGTTAGAATGGCTGACAATAGTAAAGAGAGTGAAATTAATGTTAATTTTGATTTTGCTAATGAGCAGGCTGCTAATGATGTCGCGATGCTTGTCAACTATCTTGTTTCTAGGCTTCAACTAGCCATGGGCAATCCATCCCTTCAAAGTGAAGTGCAACAGCAGATTCGTACTCATGGGATTCTCCAAGCTCCCCACCATGACAAAAGAGCACCTAGGAAGCCTCCTTGCGAGACTTCCAAAAGAGTCCTCTCTCCGATTCAGGAAGAAGAAGAGGATCCATACGAAGGGGCTCAAAAAAAATTTTCTTGATGACACATCTCCTTTTCAAAGGAGAACTCAAGAGACCCCGCCAAAGGAACGACAAAGAAGACGGTGGGCTAAACGCTCTCGATCACCTCCTAAACGGAGAAGACCATCGCACACTTCTCCACACCATAATTTAAAGAGGGATGACAAAAAGCAAGAGAAGAAAAAAGGCAAGACAGAGGACACCCTCTTCTCCATCTTCTTCATCCTCTTCCTCTTATGAAAGTGATGATGAAGACAAAGAAGATCTAGGCAAGAAAAAAGCGAGAAAGAGGTCACCCTCTTCTCCATCTTCCTCAAATTCTTCATCTTCTGAAGAAAGTGATGGTGCAACCTTTGAACCATAAAAAAGAAGAGGCCATACGAAATCCTATGCCTCGTGGAAGAGGTCGTCCAAGCTCAACAAGTTCAAAGAGGGAGGGAAGAGCATCTCTTTCCTTACCTATGATGGCACCTTTGGTGCTATGGACAAAGTCTTGGCCTTTATCCAACAATTGGATGCAACATTTGAAGATGAGGGCTTCACGGAGTCCTCTAAGCTACACCATGTAGCTATGCACTTTCAAAAGTCTGCCAGACAATGGTGGTCTAGCCTACGGGCCAACGGTGAAGCTCCACGAACATGGAACGCTTTAAGAGCTTCCATTATGAAGCAGTTTTTGGCCACCGATGCCAAAGACAAAGTACTCACCGAGTGGTGAAGCTTGAAGCTCTCTCCCTATGAATCCATTTACAAATATGTAGACAAATTTTGGGACCTACAACTCAAAGCCACTGTGTAAGATCCCCAATTTTTGGGTCTCTTTTAAGAAAAATAACTTTCAATATCTATTTTCGTCGAATTTTTGGAAAGACATAATTATGTCGAGATGTTACGGTGTGGCGTAGTTAGCTACAGTTTTCATTAGTTGGTTAGATATTGTTTCGATGGTCAAATTTAATGTAAAAATTAAATGGTAAGTGGAAGAGTTGACCACCAAAAAGCAAAGGCTTGTTTTTAGGAAAGAAAGAGTACTTCTTTTAAAAAAGGGAGGAGGAGCTTAGTTTAGGACTCTTTTCTTAGGAGCCAAGCTTCTTTTTAGAGTTTCTAAATCGTCAAGGAAAAATAAAATAAAATGAAAAGCTACGAATGTGCGCGAACTTGTCTCTCCTTGCTCACTCTATTCTTAGCTAGTGCTTTTGGCCTTGAGAGCCTATATAAAGACTTCTCTTCTTTCACTTTGGGGAGGATAGATCATGTACACTCTCAGACGCGGAAGCTCTCTCGCTTTGACGTCAGAATTACTATCTATTATACGGAGTGGTGCAAGCTCTTCATCACCATCTCCATAAAATTTTCTCTCTCTCTCTTGAAGAAGGAGGATACTCTCTCTCTCTAATTGCTTATTATCTTCTCTCTCGTTTCACGGTGTACGCGCTGTCCGGAAGTTTTCGTGGCGGTTACCTCAACGTAGCTCTCATCACCGCTATCTTGAGGCAAAGCAAGAAGCCTTTCGACAACCCCAAATCAATCCGAAAGCGCAGTGAGAAGCCATAAACCTCATAGTCATCATCTCTTTCTCTCTATGTCATTTTTTCTACGTAGTCACCCTCTCGGTGATTGTTTTTAGTATACGAGCATATGTATGGATTAACCAAGTAAATACGAGGTTGCCTTATGATTGTTTCATCATGTTTTACACGTTGATTTATGCACATGATGCGTTATAATCACGCACGTGCATAAAGAAGCGCTTTTCATTTCACGTCAAAGAAGCGGTAGGAATACTGTTTTGGTCATAAATCACAAACTGTTATAAATCAGCTCGAACCCTTTATGTCATAGATAAAATACATCATTTAGAACATTTTCTCTCTTATGTGTCATGTGAAAAACACGCACGAGTTAAGAGATATGGTCAAAAAATAGATGGTTGCCCCCTACAACCAAAATTTTTTACTCCAGGCTCCTTGGAGGACTACTATATAGATTCACCGGATGGGAAAACCCATTAACCAATTGAAAATTTTGATAAAACTTGATGATAAATGAATTTAGGTCTCCGTTATCACTTCGAGAATGCGAGTTATTAGTCACTCTATTATCAGTTTTACCTACACGTGTAGGAGTGCTATCAAAGGGGGATACCATATGACGTCGTGAGTTAACCAAGCCGTTTTGATATATTCTATGGTTTGTTTTGCTGAATTGATTTCAATTATTAGATGGCCCTAACCTTACATGAAAGTATATGGTTAAACATTCTGAACCGCATAGACAAATATGAATAAAGTGACTTTCTTTGGAGGTTACCGTTTGTTGTGTGAGTATCATATGGTCAAAGTGACGTGATGGGATGATAGTCTACATTATAGAGCTTGTCATAATAATCAAAATCTAATTCTCCTAAATGATTTTCTCATATTAAACTGATCATTTAATGTGGGGAAGTGCCCGGGGAGAAAAAGCTAGAATATTGGTTAAGCTAGCAGACCGGCCACAGTAGGGATCCAAAGGAGGGAAAATAGGGATCCAAAGGGGGGGCCATCTGCAAAAGAGCCATGTGCAACAATGGGCTAAAAAGACCCTAAGGTTCATCCCATTAAGACTTCCAAAATGCTAAGGTTCCAAAATTCAAAGGTTATGTCCAAAGGTCAAACCTAGGGGAATTGGATGCTTTGTGTGTGTAAAAAAAAGTCTTTGCATATCCCTACATGGGAGGGGGCGAGCCCTTCTTCTAGGGGATGAGAGAGAAATTCACACACACACACACACACAAGCTCCCTTTACACAAAGGGAATGAGGGACACATGTCAGCTCCTTAGGCCAGATGCCCACAAGGTGTACCCAATTCCTATTGGATGGCCTTAGAGGTGGACCAATGAGAATTAGGCTAGAGTAAATCTAGTTTAATTAATTTAAAAACACTTAATAAAAGAACCAATGAGAATTAAGTCTCCTAGAAGACTATTGGGTAGTCTCCCAAGGGGTCCAATGAGCATTCAGGAGCCCAATGGCTTGCCTGATTCCTATTGGCCAGGAGGCAAAGGGGTCCAATGAGAGTTTAGTTTAATTATTAAATTACCTAAAGCTCTCACAAAAGGGGAAAGGGGGACACATGTCAAAAGGCTATCACTTATGATGCTTAATAGTCATTGGATTGACTTGGGGAGGGCCAATGAGGCTGGAGCAAGATTTAATAGCAAGAGGGCTCGCACAAGAGAGAGAGAGAGGGGGCTGATTTTTGCAAGGCATTATCACACACACACTCACACAATCTCATGGTGAAGAAAGAGAAGACTATCTCTTCCCAAGCTTTAATGGAGAACTCATCACCTACTCCAAGCTTGTGAGATAGAAGCCTACATCAACACACTCTTGGCTTGTGGATGCAAATCCAACCAAGAGCCAAGCTTCAATGCATGCTCATCTCCTCTACCAAGCTAATTACTAAGCTAAAGCTATGCTAATATGAGTGATTATGTGAGGAGATGTACATCTTTCTCGTAAGATACTCCTTCCTCTCAATCTACTCTCATACCCTGCTAGCTCTCGCCATCTTCGAAGGTGTGTGAGGTCTTGGGTCTGATAACGGGGATAATTCAAGTTGTGTTTGCTAAGTGTTTTGCTTAGTGCATGAAGCTTTCATCTTCATTGCACTAGCTAGTCTTGAAGGAACACAAAGAATTGTATTGTACAATGTCTCTCTTGATGGGAGAAACCATAATACAAAGCCTTTTGGAGGGGGGACCGGCTCCATGAAAATCCGGTCCTCAACTGTTGTCATTAGCTTAATTTCTCTCTCGTTTGAAAGTATTGTCGATGCTATCTAAGTAGGTGTTATGCTTTTTGTTGCTCTCTCCACCCAAGCACTCTTGTAATTCTCATTAGGAATCTATTCTAATGAAATGCCCACTATGTTCATGCTCATTTCCGCTACACACAAGTTATTAGGCCATTAAATGTTACAGATCTAAACTTGATGCATTGGTTTGAGGTCAAACACTTTCATTTTCATGTTTTGCATGTTCCCGAAAATGTCAAAAAAGTTGTTTTTGCATATGTGTGAAGTTACGGTTTATGGTTGACCTAAAGGTCGGAGTTGTGTTGCATCATGATTATGGTGTTGGAATGTTATCATATGATGTATGGGAACTCATGGATTGATATGGATGCCTCATATGCATGGTTATGATTGCTTCCCACCTTTCTAGGTTAAAACTAGCTCTAGGTGCTAGAGTGGTGAAGTGCGGATGTGATGCATCAACTTTGCATGGTTAGATGTTGTCAAAATTGGATTTTTATATCATGATTAGTCGCTGGTCGGATTCCTTTTATGCATGAAATAATCATATCTTAAGGGTCACATGTGTGTAGACTCTGATTGATTGCAGGGGATATGTCAAACCCGAAGTGTGGGAGTTGGTTCAATGTGATTATGATTTTTGGTTAAGGGCTAAGATTCCCTCATGGATTTTGGTTGGTATTTTATGGTGGAAGCCGGTGTGGCTTATGGTTTTTTTTTCTGGATTGAGTTATGTTGCCGAAATGTTGCCGAAATTTTTGATGCCATGTTATGTTCTAAAGTGGTTATGCAGGATTGGTCGTGCCTCACCCAAGTAGGGTGAAGAGCTCACCCGTGTGATGTGATTGGATTATGGCTTATGGTTTATGGGTTTTGGATTGGGTCATGAAGTGATCAAGATGGTTTATGGTAGACGTGTAAGGGTAGAGACCCTATACAATCTAACTGTTTGGAAAAGGAATTGTTTGTGCATCTGGGAAGTGTTATTGTGATTGGACTCGTGTGTTATGTTTCTCATGGTAGCGTCGCTACAAGACTAGGATCACCTACATTGCTTAGCCTTAGACTAAAGGGTGGCTGACCTGGGGCTTTGCTGGATCGCGGATGCTGCCTAGGTCTTATTCTTTTGTTAGGCTCATCTACACGGTTAGTGTGTCGGGGGTTGAATGACCTACACGGCTAATGCGTCGGGGATCTTACCTTGGCTTGGCCTAAGCACTCGATGCTGGGCATCGAAGAGGCGTGGCGCCTAAACTGGTATGGTTGTTGTTGATACCCTACCACTTGCTGGTATTTGGGATCCTTTCAGAGCTCAGGTTCATGGAGGAAGATGAAGCGGCCTCACCTATGTCTGGCTCAGGTATGATGGAGGTGTTCTGGCTCGCTCCCGACGAAGTGAAATTCTCTATGTCCGTAGTAGAGCGAAAGTGGATGGGTGGACCGGTCAATCCCTACACAGGGTCCGGTGCTCTGCTATTTATTTTTGTCATAATTGTTTTTAGATGTCATGGTATACCCAGATTTTGTCATTGCATTAATACATGGTTGCCTGATCCATTTAGATGGGCATTTAAAGATTCTCTGTTGTCAATTTCTCATGTCTCTGTGCACTCTATTTCACCCTCCACTATATTCTCTCTCCTCTCTCTTTCCGCAACGCAACGTACACATATATTCACCCTCCACAATGTTATATTTTTTTTCTTGAGTACGCTTTTATTCATAACACCCATTTAGGGGTAGCACTAGTTGTTAGGTACCTCTAGATTCAGTCTGGCTCATGGTCTAAACTACATGCTTGGTCGGGTGCTGAGAACTCCTCCCCTATACAAATGCTTCCGCAACTCTGATGTATATTGAAAATTGTATAAAGGTGTAAATTGTATATTCTGTGCATAGACCCCTGGGGAGGGGTATCTCTCACATGGTATCAAAGCCAATGGTTAAGGTTATAGCGATAGCCTAAAGCTTGATACTAGTCGGGTTAATTATGCATCATGCATGCATTCATGCATGCTGTTTGAGAAAGGATATTGTATTCATGATGCATCTATAAGTGGCATTGGTTGATGGTACTTGTTTGACTTTCCTTCTTGAGTGGAAGTATTTGGTTTGAGTTATGGTAAAGTGATTGAAGTGTTCAACAACAAAAATGTAATTTTATTTGAATGTTTGTTTTGTAGAAACCAATGGCTCCCAGAGTGACGCCTGAGTGCTTTAGCCAAGGGAATGAGGTTTTGGCCATAGTGTTCAACAACATGGCGACACGATTGTCCAAGGATGAACGAGAACTCTTTTACTTAAAAGTTGGGACCAAAGTCTTTGTCATACCCGGAAGCACAACTTGTTGGAAGAGTGTTGATCCTAGTTACCTTACCCGTCACCAGGAACCTTTTCGTCAATTCTTCATCTATATTGATGACAGTCCAAGAGATTGGTTTGCAAATCTTAGACCACTTCAACTCAGAATGTGGCTAGGCCTAGGAGACATGTTCTACTACTTGGCGATGCGTTCCCAAATGTTAAGGATTGCCGAAGTTGCCAAGAAGTTTTAAGCTCTTGCAACTGTCGTAGGAAAAGATTATTAGGAAGGATTCCCCATGGTATTAATAGAAGATCTCTAATGGGTCAAACTAGTTTAGTTAGACTGCTTGATTCTAAAACCTAGACCGTAGAGATTATGACATAAAGTTATATAGAATCTAATGTTTAATTTAAGCAAATGTGCGTAATGTTGTGCTACCAATCACATTTAAAGAAGATAACCATGGATGCAAAAACAAAGACAAGGGGCAATGCTAATGGTCAAGAAACACCTGTTTGTGTTGATTATCGCGCTTGATTTGAAGAGCTAACGAGAGAAAGATTCCATAAAGGTCCAAATCCTAACAAGAGAAACACATTCTGTACACACTAGGAAACACAAAGAATGCCTCTAGGAGGCACATCAATGGGAAGAGGCACCAACACAATCAAACAACATAAGGAACCCTAACCTAATTATTTGCAGTCCCACGAGAGAGTCAAGGGAATAGGATATTGTAGAGATTGGGGGGGAACCCTAAGGCTAAACCCCTATCCTCGTCATCATCAAGGAAAATGAAGTCATCATTTGTGAGACCATATGTGCCATCCATGTAATCATCTAACTCCTCCTCATCATTAGAGGCACAAATGTTCACTACGAACATCACTAGATGTCTATAGTCATTTTGGTCAAGAGGATAAGTTTGTGCAATCGGAGAGACATCCTCTACTAAGTATGGATCAGTCGTGGTCAAGAGAGGTATCAGCCATTCTAACTCCTTGAAATTTCTCTCACACGCTAGCGTATCTACCAAATCCCATTCACATTCAAGCCCTGGGTAGACTATGTGAAACACTTGTGCAAAGTAAAGAGGGTACCTCTCACCCAAGGTAGGAGTGGATGACTCTATCGTACTAGCCATATCTGTACACACAGATAGATGATGGTTAGAGTGCAAATATTATAAGGATCTTATCAAAAGGTCGTGTCTTTGTGCATAATTCGTTTTTATGATTTTGTGTTATGTATAGAACTTGTAGATTTCCAGATTTTTGTTTGGTGTCTCTTGATCTTTTACTTTTTTATTTTTGTTTTTTGTGAATATAAGGCTTTATATATACATTCCCTAAAATTGGGAGATTGAGAGGTCAAGGAGGAAGGTTGAGAGGGGAGTGAGTGAATGATGACTTTCAGTAAACACTCCCAGGTAGATCATACCTTTTGAAATGATGTCATCACCTTTTGAAACCAATTGTTCCAAGTTGTTATTGGAGAAGGCTTTAACCAGTATTTTTTGACCGCCCTATGCGTTTCTTCTAGTTTCAAGGGTGGTAAGGTACTCTTCCATAATTTTATTTGCAACGTTGTTGTAGGTGGTGAACTAACAACGGGAGGTGCAAACTCTTTCTTGTTTGTATGGATATGTACAATGGTAGGTGGAGGTTGTGTCAAAGCTTCTATTTCCGTATAGGAACTATATGAAGAGCAAGAAGTTTCATTTGACTTCTTTGTTCCTGAGCTAGGTGGAACAAATCGTTCTTTCTTCAATACCCAAACTAGCTCTGCACTGGGTGTGTAGCATTTCGTGATTTTTCTTTCCGTGATCTTAAATCCATTCTGGAGATACATGATTGGTCTCACATGGGTCACGTGGTAGGTAAGAGCACAAATTATGTTTTGGCACCTAGATTTGATCATTTTCTTCATAGTAGCCTTGGGCTTTAATAGTTTTTTTAAGAATCCAACACAACGTTTCTTTACATTTCTTGGGGCAAGTGTGATGTCTCTTATGAGGCTCCTGTTATTTAGCACTAGCAATGGTCGCTAAAGAAGCTTTAGGGACCCACTTGTATGTTTTATTTGTTATATTAGGATGGGTCTTGTGTGTCTCAAGCTTTCTTTCAACTACATAAGTTGAAGCTCTAGAGAGTTGGGCTATGGGGACATATGGTTCAACCTCTTGGACATGCAACGTTTTGGGTTTTATTTCTTTAAGAGGAAATTTATCAAGGACTATGGCTTGAGTGGCAGGGCTAAGAGTTGGTTTCTGCATTGTGACACCCCCAGTCCCCCAATAAATAGTGCATTTGATGGCTATCATCCACGTGCATCCTAGGTTTATATTACTCTCCATAGTTCCAGCAGGCATGACCAAAAAGTCTTGAGCTACAACCTCGTTGTCATAACTGACGGAAGTGTGCCAAATTCCAAAAACCGTGGTTTTTTTCTTGTTGACACCCTTGACTTGAATAATACTCTCACATAGAGATGGCTTTCCGAACTGACACCACACCCCATATGATACTAGATTATGTTTAGCACCCGTGTCTAACAAGACATTATATAGCACTTTCCCATAGGTGCTATGTAGTTCAACATGGTATCTTAGAGGTATGTCAGAGTCCAAGCAATCATCCTCTATTTCAACGTGGAATGCATGTGTAACGCCTAGGTTGGACTCTCGTTCGCATCTTATACATTGTTGTCGCTCCTTAGTCTCAGCTTGATCTGGTATCTTCTTCAACTCGGCTTGTGCCTTGGCTGCCTTTTTTTTATGGATGGCGCGTAGCTCCTCTTGGCTTAAAGGATCATAGTATCTTTTAAATTTTCTCCCATTGAGGAATCCAATGGTTTCAACTCCATCAAGAGTCTCCACACGAATGGTACTTTGTGGGGTGATTTCACATACTCTATATGGTCCTTTTCTCGCATATTTCAACTTTTTCTTCTTGTTACACACTCCATACATAAGGACTTTATCACCAAAATTGATATCTTTATCCTTTAGATGACAATCAAACCATTTCTTCCTCTTATCTTTCTCCACAAGTGCATTTTGCACAACCAATTGTCTTTCTTCATCTAACCTCTCAAGGATATATAAACGCTCAACTAAAGGGTTGCCATCCTAATCTTCTTATGAAGCTACGTATAGACTAGGAATTACAAACTCCCATGGCATAACTGCTTCTTGGCCATATACCATTTTGAATGGTGTACATTAATAGCCACTTTGTAAGAAGTACAATAAGCCCATAGAGTTGAAGCCAACTTCAAATCTCAATCTGTGTGGACGTCTTTTTTAATGACTCATAAGCTCCGCGGTCTAGTGGAACTAAAAAAGAAGCTTGTATAAAAAGGATGAGCTATCTCGGTAAAGTTTATAATAAACCATCGGTAATACCCAACATGGCCCATGAACCTTTGAACTCCTTTATAGTTTGTAGGTGGTGGCAATTCAACGATGGCTTTAATTTTTTCCTCATCTGTGGAAATCTCATTTTTGGAC